>NW_027518688.1:0-600000 GCF_043159265.1 Tasmannia lanceolata | reverse complement strand
ATTGACCATAACTCACTCAATTCAACTCGGAATACATTGAAATTTGTTCCATTTCCAAGGACTCGAAGTGTAGTTTAAAATGGAAGAAACGGAAATGAAAAACTCCAAGTATTTTGACAGTTATGAAGGAAATAGTCAGACTCGCGCTTTTGTCTAGCAGTTTATACACATACATCTGACTGATTGACCATAACTCACTCAATTCAACTCGGAATTGATTCAAATTCATGCTGTTTCGAAGATATTGAAGTGTAGTTGAAAATGGAAGAAACAGAGATGAAAAACTCCAAGTATTATTAGAGTTATGGTGGAAATAGTTTGACTCGCTCTTTGGTCTAGCAGTTTACAAAGCTACCTCCGATTGATTGACCATAACTCACTCATTTCAACTCGGAATTCATTAAAATTTGTTTCACTTCGAAGGTATCGAAGTGTAGTTTACAACGGAAGAAACGCACATGAAAAACTGCACGCATTTTAAAGTTATGGTGGAAATAGTTAGACTCGCGCTTTGGTCTAGCAGTTTCCATACCTACCTCCGATTGAATGACCATAACTCACTCAATTCAACTCGTAATTCATCAAAATTTGTTCCATTTCGAAGGTGTCGAAGTGTAGTTAAAAATGAAAGAAACGGAGATGAAAAACTCAGAGTATTTTGAGAGTTGTGATGGAGATAGTTAGACTCGCGCTTTGCTCTAGCAGTTTACATACCTACCTCCGATTGATTGACCATAACTCACTCAATTCAACTCGGAATTGATTCAAATTCTTGTCATTCGAAGATGTCGAAGTGTAGTTGAAAACGGAAGAAACGGAGATGAAAAACTCCAAGTATTTTAAGAGTTATGATGGAAATAGTTAGTGTAGACACCCCATTTTGATCGGACCCAAGTTCGCTATTGTAGACACCCCATTTTGATTCGTTTTAATCAACAAAGAAGTTAGTGTGATGTTGTCGGAGTCTAGTGTTTTTCATTCCCGTGTTCGTCCCTTATGCTTTCTCAATCGTTCCGATCTATTCTGCAATGTTCCGCATTTTCTTTTCGCCAAGTGTTGAGAATGGTTATATTAGCCAGGCGAGAGAGAGTTTGTACCCACTAAGTGGGCCCACCATGAACATGTTGATGAGCGCATTTATTTTTCTCATTTAAAGCCGTACTACTAAGGTATTTTCTTTGTTTCTGGTATTTCAGGTTTATATTGAGGGAATTCCGAGGAAAATATGCTAAAAGGATGAAATTTTACGAAAAATTGCAATTGTGGAACAATCTAAGTAGAAAATTGTGTGTGGGTTCCAATTTGGATGGTCAAGATCAAAGAAGAAAATCCAAAATTTTCAAGATATCTTAGTAGGCCAAATATTTAAGAATTCTTTTTGGGTCCAAGTTGAAAACGTCACACCGTTATTTTTCTTTGAAAGTTTCAAGCATTTCAAAGGTTAGATAAAGAACAAAGAAGAGTGAAATTCCTAAATTCAATGGTTGAGATTGAAATCAACAAAGCAAGAGGGAGGAAATCGAAATTTATTTTTGGTAAAACCACCCCCATATTTGGTTAGTTCACTTCCCTTGTTGGATTCCCTTGGTCGTTTCTTTCTCTTTCCCCCTTACCCATTAAATGAACGGTTTGGATCAAATTATGGAATAAATTAGAAAGCATGGTCAATTATCATTGTGGCCCATTAATTGGAAGATCCGGATTATATTGAGGAAATGATTTGGCTACACATATCAATTGGACAAGTGGAATTTTTGGAGGAGTGCCTTGACCAATTCGTGCAAGCTTGAGAAAAATGGGACCCACTTGGATTTGCATTTACGTGCAAGCTTGTTCTCTACACAACAGCAGCCCATGTGTTCTCATATGGAAAATAGTAATTTCTAATTATTACAACCATACACATGCAATATAAGTGGGACCCACCAGGGAAGAAACTATATTGTTTCCAAAGTTGCCATTCATGTTCCCACACCTCATGTTCCCACACCAAAGTCAACAAAAGAAAAAAATTTAATCTTTTTTGGAGGCCCCTCTCTCTCTCTCTCCCTTCTTTCCTTGGTCATCAATGATGGCTAGTCATGGTCATCTATGGTGGTTGGTCATGGTCACCCATGGTGGCTACCAATACCACACATGTTTAAAATTTAGTCATTTATGATGGCTATTAAAAATGTCTTTTTATCTCAAATAGTGTTCCTATATGCAGCTATAAATATGGCTTGTATTCTCAAAAACAAAGAGGAGAAAAAAAGAGTGTGGCTCATCTAATAAAAAGCAAAGAAAAAGAGAAGAAGAAGAAAGCAAGGCGAATCGTACAACGGCGAGGTTTTTCGGACTCCGCGGCTTTCGGATTCGGCGAAGACTCCATCAGAGGTAAGTACACTGTTCTCGGATTTTTCAGGATCGTTTGGTATTTTTTATGTATTTTACATGATTTTTAAGCATTTAATTGAATTTAATTGAATATTAATTGCGTGTGCTTAAAGTCATGATCTGCGTAAGCTTTCCAAATCCGTTTCATCCCGAAAGTTAATACAATATTTGATCTAAATAGAGTACCATAACTATCGGATCAGATCGGGCATTGGATCAACAGTTCTTTCGAGTTTGAGTGAAGAGTGGTATTTTATTTAAAATATGGGCTGAGAAATTATGAAATTCGAAAAAATAGTCATCTCAGGATGATCTATTTTTTGGAATTTTAAATTTTTCTTGTGTTCATCACATCGGAACAAGGTTGGAGGATGTTTTCCGAAATCATAATTTTCTCGAAAAGCGTGTTTTAAAAATAGAAAACTCTTCAAAAATATCTTTTTGACCAAGAAAAATAAAATATATATTAAACGGATTCCAAAATTAATGAAACTTCATGGAAAACTAATATGGTACTAATACATTCTACCATGAGTTTTTCATAAATTTTGGACTTTGTTTGGTTATTATTTTATGCTTTCTTTGAAAATTATCAGATTTTGGGAGAATTTTTACTAACATCAGATCATCATTAAAATTCATAACATTTTTACATAAGTCTTATATTTCACATTTCTTTCTTCTGTAAAAGTTTCAAGTGATTTGGATCTTGTTTCATGTGTGGTGTAGTGTTAATTCATAATCTGGGCTGAAAATTGAAAAATCCGAAGTCAGTAGTAAATAATTTCTAAAATTCATGAAAATCTCACTGCATGCTATTTATATTCATATTTTATTTCTGTAGAAATTTCATAGAATTTAGATTTATATTTCTACTAGTTTCTGTGTTAATTGTGCAATCTGGTCATTTAATTGTTTAATCCAGATTAAATGTGAAATTAATGTAAAAATCTGCAAAACTCATACAGTAAGCTACATACATTCCCATATTGCTGCTGTAAAAATTTCAACTCATTTCGAATTTGTTTGCAATAATTTCACTTGTAAAACCACTCATATGCTTAAAATTGATAAAATCCATGGAAAATTCGAAATTAATTGAAAATCATATAAAAATTCCTAAAGAACTTTAAAATTCTGTCACATGTTCACTCCTTAATCCATTGAAACGGAAATTTTAGGATCTTTAGATTTTCCTGGAAAAATGGCCAGTGCATCCATAATCGTATCCCAATTGCAACTTGATCTTTGACAATTTGAATATTTAAGCTATAGCATGTTGTTGGCTCCGAGGTTACTGTCCACGAAAATCCTGAGATCTGCCAGGCAATAAGATGCTATAACCTAAGTATTAAATTGCACAAGGAAAGAGCGCACGATTCCCTCCCTTGGATGCCATTCTGGGCCGAAATTGGTGAACCCTAGAACCATTGGTATTCCTTAAGTGCCCAAAAACTGAAAATCCTTAAAATCTGAAATTCGTTAACCTCAAGAACTTAAATCGATTCAGCTTGTATCTTTCGGAACCATTGGATCATGGTTTCCGATCTAAGAAACATTAGAGCCCAATTTAGGAACCCTGGTGTCAGGTCGTGTCCTAGGTTTTAGGGAGTCCTAGAGTTAGGAGTCCAGCCTCATCACGGACGTTTGTTATGTATAGCAACCGTGCCATAGGTCTCGTTACACTAGTTGCCCAATCTTTCCTTAAGACGAGCCTAGTAAACTATGGTGTAGGTTAACTTACATTAGTCTAAGGAACAACTTGCATTTAGATAAGAATCATATAGCATCTCAGATGAAATCCTAAGATAATAAAATCCTCAACTTGAATTAAATAACTTCTCTCAAAACTGTTGAAACAGTCAGTTCTGTCTAGGTCGGTGTCCTAGTTGAGTTAGGCATAAGTAGCTTAGCTTAGGTGCACCGAACTACGTCGACTCTGATCCCAGTGAGGCTTGGGTACGTAGGCAGCTTGGATGTCTGACGGCATACCACCCGCGAGTCGGCACCACAACAAATTGTGGTGTTTTGGATATTAATTTTCTTATAAATGCTTAATCAAATCATTTAGGGCTTTCCATGAAATTAGAATTCTAGGAGAACTTTCACTTAGATTGAACCCAGACAAATTAATAAATCAAGATACACATTTAGGATTCCCATTGAAACTAGATTTTAGGATGCATGTCACTTAGTTCGCACATTAACATAGGGTTGAATGAGCCATTTAAAATAAATTTAAAAGAGTTAACTTTTAGAATTGAAGACCGATTATCGGGCAGGAATGGTGCATATGGTGGATAAATCCCCATACCTTCCATTCTTGTAACCAGGTAGCGAGTCTAGATTTCTGGTTAATTATGGGTCCTAGATCCCACATCTAGGTGGCGACTCTGTCAGTCTCTTTTGTGTGGAATTCGGATTGTCTTAGTGATCCCAAGTTCACATAAAAGACGAATTAAAATCAATAATGAAAGGCACACGCCAATCGCGTGGGTACGAGAGACCAAGAGAAGAGAGCGCGGCGGCTCGCGCCCCACGCCCCTCTCGCGGGATCGGGTCCCACAGACTGGCGACTCTGCTGGGGATAACCTAACTTCATTACAATTCCAAAGGATAACTCATTTGAATCTATTTCAACTGGCTCATGAAAACTCTATCTCTTTTATGCTTGTTAGATTAGTTTGTATGCTTTATTTTCTCATCACATTTACTCAAACTTAATCTAACAAAACCTGAAGGCATCATAGATTGCGCGAACTTATTGCACACACTTACATCACTTTCATCTAAACCCCTGCATCTCACATGCACACACGTCCTATTTTAGGAACCCGGAGTGTTATCTAGCATGGTTGACTGGGATTTCATCACCTGGTGCCTCTGTGCTAGAGAAGCATTCCACCCTTAGCCTAGTACCTTTATGGTACGTAAACGGATCTCTTGTTCACGTACTGATACGCCGGACACTGGTACAGTATATCGAACATGGATTCGCGCTAAGGGAACTCTTGGCCTTACCCCTAGATTAACCCACACATGCATGTAGTATACGAACACATGTGCATCACGTGTGTGAGCCTAGTTTAGGATATCTTACCCAATTGTGTGTGTGAGCCTAGTTTAGGATATCCTACCCATTTGTGTCTAGATTAGGCCGTAGTCCATCTTTCAATGGCTACGATCGGTCCTAGGTACACAAACAAAGTCATGAGTCGAGATCCTCTCTCCACTCCGCTAGATTAGGGTTAGGATTGATGCCTTCAGGTAACACTGATAAAATGTGCGAAGATTAAAAAACTTTTCCTTTGGGGTTAGGATGTAAATCCCATTCATTTCCAAAGATCTCATAGGATTACTCATTCATGATCCATCTGTTGAAAGCAATCTTATGCTATCTCATCTCATCTTGATCTCATCTTGTTGTTGATATCCATCATTCAGATTTTAGATCTGGTCCTTGACCCTACTTTTGTCATTCTTATGGCCATGGTCTATTATCTGAGCCATTGATTGATCCAATGTTTATCATATATCTTTTACCCCTGGATCATATCGAAATCATTGATGAAAAAGTTTGATCTCACCTGTATTCTTTGAGTGCATGATCGTTGTTGAGATCGAAACTTATTTTGATTAAGGATGTTTATCGTTCCTGGCTCTTTCATTCCCAAAAGAAGAACGGTTATACCCAAAGAACACCTTAAGGAATAGATTGAGGATTCTTTCCAAATTAACATACCCGTTGATGTATTTCAAGATTACTCTTTTCTCTATTTGTTCAGAATCTTTATCTCATGATTATTGATCTAGTATGTTAACTTCCAATCAGGATTCTGAAAGATAGCAACCATCGCTTCAAAAAAGGGCACCCAAGCTAAACCTACCTGGTCTAGACCTACCTCAGTGTCTAGACTTGTTCGTCATTTTGATCCCACTGTGTCACCAACAGCACCTTTACCATCTTCACCAGATTTGTCAGGTTCTTTTGAAGTCAACCAAATGGCTAATGATCCAGTGGACCCCATGATAACTATACAGGAAATGTTGAGAAATATGTGTCGAGATATAGCAGGGTTGAAAGATGAGGTGACTCATCTAAAAGACCAGAGTACTCAAAAGGTCTCTACTTCTAAAGATCCCACCATTCAGCCTCCTCCGGCCACATCTCCTAACCTCACCAGACCAGTCATCTCTCCCGTAGAGATCGATCTAGAAGATGAGCAATATGCTGGGGAATACTTTGTCCCTCCGGTTAACAAGGAGAATGAGTTGTTCGATAAGTATGAGAAGATGGCTCGTGACATTGAGAGCATGAAGGTTCAAGCGTCCAAGGGATTCGATATTTCTGAATTTCTGGTGTCCCCTAATGCCATATTCCCGCCTAAGTTCAAGGCACCAGACTATGACAAATATGATGGAACTGGGTGTCCGAGAAACCACGTCAGATGGTTCATCACTCTTTCCCAGCAGCATGGCTTAAGTCGAGAGCAGATGGCTCATTTGTTTCCTATGTCTCTTATAGGGGTAGCCAAAAGATGGTTTTTGAGGTTGAAACCAGAAGAGATTAGGACATTAGAAGAAATCTCTAACCGATTCGTAGAACAATTCTCCATGGAGGAAGGGATCGAGGTCACTAAAAGAGATCTGAAGCTGTTGAAGCAGAATCCTCAGGAGACATTCACATCTTTCATTAGGCGCTGGAGGCGCAAGTCTGCCCAACTGAGCCATAGAATGTCAGAGGAAGACCAGATAAAGTTGGTCCTCAAGAGCTTGTCCCCGCAGTACTTTCACTTCATGGCGCCGCAGCACTATCAGAATTTCGATCATTTGATTAAGACCGGCACCCAGATCGAGGATGCTATTGCTAAGGGCCTCCGAGCCAAAACGCTATCTGATGTCCGAGAGGGGAAGAGGCCTATGATCCAACCGAAGGAAGTACAAGCAGTCAGTTATACCAGACCAGTGGCCAAGCCTGTTGATGAAGTTGTTAGACCAATGGTGACGAAGCAGTTCAGGCAGTTTGACCCATTACCATTTCCACTGCCCATGATACTTAAGAAGTTGATCAGAGACAAGAAGATCAGACTTCCGGATGTCAAACCTGTACCTAATCCGCTGCCCGGAAACTGGAGAAGGGATCAATACTGTGAATATCACAGGGGCCCGGGACACATGACTGAGAACTGTTTGGCCTTGAAGCACGCGATTCAGAACATGATCGATAAAGATGAGCTTGCAGTTGAAAGGCCGAATATCACTCAGAATCCTCTCCCCAACCACCGTGCTGTTGCTCCTCCCACTACAAACGCTATCTTTGTAGATGAGCCCATCCTTGATCCCTCTACTCTCATTTGCGCTATTACATCTGATAAAACATATGTTTTGAAGTTTGACGATGAAGAGCTCAGAGAATTCAGAGAAAAAGAACCTTATGTGCTGTCGTTTGACGATGCTGAACTCACTGAGTCATCTTCAGCCCAGTCATATGCGCTTCAGAATGTTGGTCTGGAAGAAGCAAAGGAAGCCACCTATGTTCTAAGGATGGAGGACTTTGAAGAGGATGTCAGTAATGCACCTTATGTTTTCAGAACGGACGAAGACGAACTGCTGTTGCTGGATGATCAGTGTAACGAGATGCGTCACATGACCCGAGGTGGGCGAGTGTTCAAACCACCAGAATTGAGTGTAGAAAACCCGGCAGGGGTTGCAAGAAACTCAGAAAATCAGAGGCAGAATAAAGTGAGCGCAGACGAAGAAGATGAGAGCCTGTTAAAGCAGCTGAAAAAGACTCAGGCTAATATCTCGGTATGGGGTTTACTAATGGCCTCATCGAAGCACAGAAAGCTAGTCCTTCAAGAGCTTAATGCAGCACAAGTTTCTGTTAATACCTCACCTGACGAGCTTGTCAGTCTCGTAGCCATGGCCAGAGCTGCGAAAACATTGTCATTCGCTGATGACGATTTACCTCCTGAGGGCCGAGACCATACTAAGCCTCTTAAAATCACAGTCTTCTGTAACAAGAAGAAGGTGCCAGAGGTGTTGGTTGATAACGGCTCTGCACTGAATGTTTGCCCATTAAGCACCGCAGCAACCCTGGGGTTCAGTCCTGAGAATTTTATTCCATCCGAGCAGGGTATTCTAGCATATGATGGCACTCGCCGAGATGTAATCGGGACTTTGGTCACTGAGATACAGATTGGCGGAGAAGACTTTGAGGTAGAATTTCAAGTCTTAGATATTAAAGCTTCATTCTTACTGTTGCTTGGCCGTCCTTGGATGCACAAGGTCGGGGTTGTTCCGTCTACTCTCCACCAAAAACTGAAGTTCATTCGCAGGAACAGAGTGATAACGGTAAAGGGGGATCCTGATCTCGAGATAGGGCAGATCACTCCGGACATAACTGGGGAAAGATCCGAAGATATCAATTTGACGGGGTTTTCACTAGAGGTGACTACGATCACTTTCAAAGAGGCTTTGAATGAGGAAATTTGTTTCCTGACCAGTACGAATTCGAATGTCATCAGAATGATTCGCCGACAGGGCTATATGCCAGGCGCCGGGTTAGGCAAATATCATCAGGGTTTGACCGAGTTTCCTGTGTTCAAAACATTCAATGGTTTGTTCGGACTGGGTTACAAGCCTACAAAGAAGGAAATTGTAGAGATGAAGCAGTTGATGCTGAAATGGGCAGAAAACCGTCGTCGGGGCTTGGGGTTACCAATGGCACCCATTGATTTGAAAATGAACGGCCGATTCCGAAAAGAAGGCGCAGCCTTTCCTTTCTGTGGCTTTGCAGAGTTTTGGTTGGATGAGAGCACAGGGCAAATGCTTCCGGGGTTTGAGATTTTCTTCGATCTTGAGCTAGAAGATGAGCCAGTGGGTATGCAGATTGTAGAGACAGAGTCTGAGGCTGATTGGACAGAGCACATAGAGCCGAGTCTTCTGAATTCACTTTTTCAAGAAGGGTCACAGACTGTGGCCGTGATTGGCAGGAGCCCGCTGATACTGGACCCAACTCGTCTTATCACCCCGGCTGAGGAACCTCTGACTAACTGGACTTCTCAAGTCCTACCCCAGGTTATTTTCCAGTACAAACGAATCCCTTCAGAAAAGTCAGTCGTCCATAAATACGTGTCAGTCTCCGGGTTTGATTCAGAGTCTATATCTTCTAATGAGTCTTTTGATGCAGGTACCATAGATGACCATTCACCTGAGATCGGCGACGTTTCTTCCTTTTCAAGCGAGATTGAGTTGGAGTCTGTTCATAATAAAGCATCTGTTGCTGTTTCCTTTTATAGTCCTGAGTCAGTTGACGCAGGTGTCAACATTTCCATCGAGTCTGTAAAAATGAGTCCAAAGTTCATTGTACCCCCCGATGAGGGTAATTCGTCTGTTGATGTATATGATTCAAATTCCAATGAAATGAAGGATTCTTCTTTTGAGTACATTCCTGTCTCTATTTCATCTGCTGAATCTGCTCTAAAATCTGATAATCTTAAAAATAACAATCAAGACTCCCCCTCTGATGAGGATGCCGACGAAACTCCCCCTGAAATCAGACATATGATCCAACAGGAGGAGAGTCGCCGAGCAAAACCACTTGATGAGGAAGTTGAAACTGTGAACATTGGTGATGAAACCTCAATTCAGGAAATAAAGATCGGCAAAACTTTATCTCCTGAAGAACGTGAGGAATTGATCACCCTGCTTAAAGAGTTCAAAGAAGTTTTTGCTTGGTCTTACGATGATATGCCAGGATTAAGTGAGGAAATCGTCCAGCACAGATTACCCTTAATCCTTGGTGCTAAGCCAAAGAAGCAAAAACTCTGAAAGCTCAAAACAGAATGGGAGTTGAAAGTCTATGAAGAAGTGAAGAAATTGTTAGAAGTAAAATTCATCCAGGTGGTGGAATATCCTGAATGGCTCGCTAACATAGTACCGGTGCCCAAAAAGGACGGGAAAGTCAGAATGTGTGTTGATTTTAGAGATTTAAACAAAGCAAGTCCTAAAGATGACTTTCCTCTTCCAAGCATTGATCTCCTGGTGGATAACACTGCTGGACATGCTCTTTTATCCTTTATGGACGGATTCTCAGGGTACAATCAGATTAAAATGGCACCTGAAGACATGTTGAAGACAGCGTTCATCACTCAGTGGGGTACATATTGCTATAGAGTGATGCCGTTTGGCTTGAAAAATGCTGGTGCTACATATCAAAGAGCTGCCACGACTCTTCTTCATGATATGATTCACAAAGAGGTTGAAGTTTACGTTGATGACATGATCGTAAAGGGGAAGACTCGGCCTGAGCACACTGTTGCCCTGAGAAAGTTTTTTGAGCGGATCAGGAAGTATCAGCTTCGTCTGAACCCGAGTAAATGTGTATTTGGCGTTACGTCAGGAAAACTCTTGGGGTTTATGGTCAGCGAAAGAGGGATCGAAGTGGACCCGCAAAAGATCAAGGCGATTCAAGAAATGCAGCCGCCGACGACAGAAAGGCAGATCCGAGGTTTCCTTGGCAAAGTTCAGTATCTGAGACGGTTCATAGCACATCTGACGATGACGTGTGAACCCATTTTCAAGCTTCTGAAGAAGAATTCCTCGAACAAGTGGAATGAAGAGTGCCAGGAGGCTTTTGAAAAGGTTAAGCAATGCCTATCATTGCCCCCTGTTCTTTCGCCAGTTATTCCAGGCCAACCGTTGCTGTTGTACTTATCTATCACGGATACAGCGATGGGTTGCATGCTTGCTCAGCAGGATCTTGAGTCTAAGAAAGAAAGACCCATTTACTACATCAGCAAGAAGATGCTAGAGTATGAATTAAAATACACTGTTTTGGAGAAGACTTGTCTCGCATTAGTTTGGGCAACCCAGAGGCTTAGACATTATTTGCTTTCAAACAAGGTTCTTCTGCTTTCACGAATGGACCCTCTAAAGTACTTGTTTGAGAAACCTGCCCTTACAGGAAGGACTGCAAGGTGGTTATTGTTATTGTCTGAGTTCGACATCACTTATGTCGCTCAGAAATCAGTTAAGGGGCGGGTTATAGCTGAACAATTGGCCGATGCTCCAGTTGAGGAGAATGCTGTTCTAAAAGCCGAATTCCCTGATGAAGAAATTATGGATATCGAAGAAGAAGAGGTTCTCAGCACCAAGTGGTTAATGTACTTTGATGGAGCCGTAAACAGTCGTGGGCAAGGAGTAGGTGCAGTCTTGGTCTCCCCGAAGAAAGAATACATTCCTATCTCCATCAAGTTGCAGTTCGAGTGCACCAACAACATGGCAGAGTACGAAGCCTGTATTGCCGGACTTGAAGCAGCCTTAGCTTTGCAGATTCAAGATATTGATGTGTTCGGGGATTCCATCCTGATCATTTACCAGATTAATGGGCAATGGAAAACTCGAGAAGATAGATTGATCCCTTATAATATGTATTTGGAATCTCTAGTCCAGAAATTCAAGAGCGTCACATTTACTCACTTATCAAGGACCAGAAATCATTTTGCTGATGCTTTGGCCACTTTGGCCTCGATGTTAGATATCTCCGCTACAATGGAAGTTCAACCGTTAGCCATCAGACTGCAATGGGCACCTGCGCACGTAAATGCTATAGAGATTTCAGCTAGATGTCCAGATGGGAAGCCTTGGTACACAGATATCAGAAACCTCATTTCAGGCAAGGGTCATCCTCCGGAAGCTTCAAGCAAGGAAAGGAAAACTCTCCAGAAGTTATCTGCGAATTTCATCATTTGCGGTGAAGAGCTGTATAGAAGGTCATTTGATGGCATACAACTCCTTTGTGTTGATGAAGATAAAGCTGCGGAGCTTATTGAGCAGACTCATGAGGGTGTTTGTGGACCTCATATGAACGGGAAGATGCTATCTAGAAAGATCCTTAGACTTGGATTCTATTGGCCTACAATGGAAACAGACTGCTTCGCATTTGTAAAAAAATGCCATAAGTGTCAAGTCTATGCGAATCTTATTCATGTTCCTCCTTCGGAGTTGCACTCCCTGACTTCGCCGTGGCCGTTTTCGGTATGGGGAATAGACATCATTGGGAAGATTTATCCGAGATCCTCGAGCGGACATGAGTACATTCTGGTGGCTATTGATTATTTCACAAAGTGGATAGAGGCTGCATCTTATGCTTCCATCACTTCGAACACAGTTGCGAAGTTCATCCGTACCAATATAATTTGCAGATACGGAGTACCTCACGAGTTGATTTTAGATAATGGATCACATTTCAAGAAAGAGGTGTTACACCTGTGTGAAGAGTTCAAGATAAGGCATCACAAGTCGTCTCCTTACAGGCCGCAGACGAATGGGGCCGTTGAAGCAGCAAATAAGAACATCAAAGTCATTATCAGTAAGATGACTGAGACATATAAGGACTGGTCGAACAAACTTCCTTATGCCTTATGGGCTTATAGAACATCGATCAGGTCTTCAACAGGCGTGACTCCGTATTCTTTGGTGTACGGAATGGAGGCTGTTCTCCCTGTTGAGTTAAGAATCCCCTCTTTGAGAGTGATGGTGGAGGCCGATCTGCCAGAGTCAGAATGGGCAAAGGCCAGACACAATGAGCTACAGATGATAGATGAGAAGAGGCTGAGAGCCTTGTATCATATCCAGGGATATCAGAGACGGATTGAGAGAGCTTTCAATAAGAAGGTTCGTGTCCGAGATTTGAAGCCTGGAGATCTTGTATTGAAGTCCTACAGGGCACCGGTATTTGACCCAAGAGGAAAATTCAGGCCAAACTGGTCTGGTCCTTACATTGTTGATGAAGTCCTGCCTGGAAAAGCCGTAAGACTCCTCAATGAAAATGGAGAAAAATTAAATGAACCTACAAACCTGGATCAATTAAAGAAATATTATGCTTAAATACACTAGGAGGCCATCCTTGGACGATTTAAGCTTCAAGCCATACCCAAATATTTTAAACTATTTGCAAACCCTTTGGGCCTAGAAAAGAATGAATGATGAAACCCCCTTTTGCTAAAAGAACCTTTGAGCCGAAAGAAAGTCAAAATTTATTTGTTAAACTTAAACCAGGGGCATCTTTTATGACTTTCGTCATAAAAGATTTTACGTCCGAACTACACGTGACCTGATTCCCAATTTCTTTGGGGATACGTAGGCAGTCTGGAGGATCCAGATTCGGTCAAAATACATGCAAACATACCAAATTCTAACCGGTTTGAACCTAAGCCTACCCGAAAGTCCTTCTAGTGTACTCAGGCCCAGGTTTGTAGAGAAACAGAAATAAAGAAAAATGATGGAGTCTTAGACCCGCTAGACTGAAAACCCACAAGGGCGGTCTAGGCAAAAGTTAGGATCATTCACCCGCTAAGCTGAAAACCCGAAAGGGCGGCTTAGGCAAAAATCAGGGTACTGAGCCTGCTGGATGGAAAATCTGCAAGGGCAGACAGTCCAGGCAAAAATTAAGGCATGCGGTCCGCCGAATCGAAAACCTGAAAAGGCGATTTGGTCATGGCAGTGACTTCATGAGGAGATGGCAGAGCTTTAAAAGCCAGCTTAACTTTCAGCTTCTTTGGCACCTTCTCAAAGTCTAAGTAGGCGCCATCAAGACTTCTTCTGATACTCTTTGAGTTAGAGAGGTTGAAACCGAGCAATCTAAAGGGATAATAGCCAGGACGAAAATACCAAAAAGGGGGTTGAAGTACCTTTAAACGCGGTATTCAAAAGATTCCAAGAGTGGTTGACTTTTACCATTTTAAAAAAAAATAAAAATAAAAATAAAATCTTATCAGACTAAGAAGCAGATTTCAGTCTCTCTTAATGTTCGAGTCGTGTGTTCGTCAGTTGTCTCGTTCGTGGTTTGTCAAAGTGTTTCCTTGTTGAGTCGAGGTCAGTTGTCAGAATCCTGTTTAGTTAAAATCCCTCCCCAAGCCGGAGTGGCAAGAAAAATAAAAGGTAAAGCAGAACTCTCAGGAGAAGCAGAGAATTTGTGGCTCTTGTGAACAAGTACAAAGCAGAGCAGAGTTCGGAAGATTGATAGGCTTTTTAGCCCAGTTCCAACGTTAGCAGATGGCAGTGATGAAGCAGGATTTTGAGCAGAACCATGTTCTTGTATTTTTAAGAGCCTTATAAGCCCAAGTGTTCATCAGAAAAGTTTGTAACCCCAAGTGTACATTAATGAAAGCCTTTGGCCCATTTTTCTTGTGTTGCTCTCCAAATGAATTTTGTTATGGAAGTAATCATACTAGGGGCATCTTTTATGACTCACGACATAAAAGATGTCAAATACACATTGATATTTGAAATGGACATTCTCCTCAAAAAGAGACTAGAGAGTTTGAACACGCTCTTTTGGTTCAAGCTCTCCTGTCGAGTATTTGGTTCGTGTTGCTTTGGTAAAGCTTCAATCTCTAAAAAATAATAATAATAATAATAATAATAATAATAAGAAGAATGACTCTTTGAGCGTGGCATTTGGGACTTTTTAAGTGTCCGCAGTGTGTCCCTACCTAACAAGTTGGGAGTCAGGCATACCTGCGAGGGGGTTTGTATGGATCCGTGTTGCATGACGGGCATACAAATCTGGATTTATATGGAACCGTGTTACACCACGGGCATATAAATCTGGGGTCTTATGAGATAATTTAGCAATTCCTTTGTTAATGTGAGACTCTTTGAGTAGTTGAGACCCTTCGAGTGTTACAGACTCTTCGGGTAGTTGAGACTCTTTGAGTATAAATGTTTTGTGTTGATTTGAGACTCTTTGAGTAGTTGAGACCCTTCGAGTGTTACAGACTCTTCGGGTAGTTGAGACTCTTTGAGTATAAATGTTTTGAGACTCTTTGAGTAGTTGAGACCCTTCGAGTGTTACAGACTCTTCGGGTAGTTGAGGCTCTTTGAGTATAAATGTTTTTTTGTGTTGATTTGAGACTCTTTGAGTAGTTGAGACCCTTTGAGTGTTACAGACTCTTCGGGTAGTTGAGGCTCTTTGAGTATAAATGTTTTTTGTGTTGATTTGAGACTCTTTGAGTAGTTGAGACCCTTTGAGTGTTACAGACTCTTCGGGTAGTTGAGACTCTTTGAGTATAAATGTCTCGCCATGATTTGAGACTCCTTGAGTAGTTGAGACCCTTCGAGTGTTACAGACTCTTCGGGTAGTTGAGACTTTTTGAGTATAAATGATCTTTGTTGATTTGAGACTCTTTGAGTAGTTGAGATCCTTTGAGTGTTAGTTGAGACTCTTTGAGTATAAATGTTTTTGTGATGTATTTGAGACTCTTTGAGTAGTTGAGATCCTTTGAGTGTTATAGACTCTTCGGGTAGTTGAGACTTTTTGAGTATAAATGATCTTTGTTAATTTGAGACTCTTTGAGTAGTTAAGGCCCTTTGAGTGTTACAGACTCTTCGGGTAGTTGAGACTTTTTGAGTATAAATGTTTTGCGTTAATTTGAGACTCTTTGAGTAGTTAAGGCCCTTTGAGTGTTACAGACTCTTCGGGTAGTTGAGGCTCTTTGAGTATAAAGATTTCTATGTGTTTGAAGCTCTCTGAGTGTTTGATTTGAGACTCTATGAGTGTTACATACTCTTTGAGTAATTTGATTTGATATTCTTTGAAGGGTTGATTTACGTCTGCATCGATAGTGGTCTGCTTTCTTTGAGGTAATTTCATTGGGTTCGTTTTCTTAAAAGCTTTATTTTAACAGAGTATGTTTGTGTTTGCTTTAATAGAGTCTTTGCGTATTGATTTAAATAGTTGAGTTGTGAGTATTAGAGAGAAGCCATCTCATTGAGATGTCGTGATTGCCGAGTTACGGGTCGGTGAGAGGTTATCTCCCATTTGCTTGTTGTTTAAGACTCTCTTAATGTTACTTTGTTGTGTGCCCTTGTGAATACCACCCTTAGAACCCGAGAACCCAAAAATTTGCTTTGCTTTTGGGTCAGTCAAAATGTGTCGTCTGTTCAGCTTTGCCATTCGCGTGTTACACACGCTCTGCCAAAGAGGGGCATCTGTAGACACCCCATTTTGATCGGACCCAAGTTCGCTATTGTAGACACCCCATTTTGATTCGTTTTAATCAACAAAGAAGTTAGTGTGATGTTGTCGGAGTCTAGTGTTTTTCATTCCCGTGTTCGTCCCTTATGCTTTCTCAATCGTTCCGATCTATTCTGCAATGTTCCGCATTTTCTTTTCGCCAAGTGTTGAGAATGGTTATATTAGCCAGGCGAGAGAGAGTTTGTACCCACTAAGTGGGCCCACCATGAACATGTTGATGAGCGCATTTATTTTTCTCATTTAAAGCCGTACTACTAAGGTATTTTCTTTGTTTCTGGTATTTCAGGTTTATATTGAGGGAATTCCGAGGAAAATATGCTAAAAGGATGAAATTTTACGAAAAATTGCAATTGTGGAACAATCTAAGTAGAAAATTGTGTGTGGGTTCCAATTTGGATGGTCAAGATCAAAGAAGAAAATCCAAAATTTTCAAGATATCTTAGTAGGCCAAATATTTAAGAATTCTTTTTGGGTCCAAGTTGAAAACGTCACACCGTTATTTTTCTTTGAAAGTTTCAAGCATTTCAAAGGTTAGATAAAGAACAAAGAAGAGTGAAATTCCTAAATTCAATGGTTGAGATTGAAATCAACAAAGCAAGAGGGAGGAAATCGAAATTTATTTTTGGTAAAACCACCCCCATATTTGGTTAGTTCACTTCCCTTGTTGGATTCCCTTGGTCGTTTCTTTCTCTTTCCCCCTTACCCATTAAATGAACGGTTTGGATCAAATTATGGAATAAATTAGAAAGCATGGTCAATTATCATTGTGGCCCATTAATTGGAAGATCCGGATTATATTGAGGAAATGATTTGGCTACACATATCAATTGGACAAGTGGAATTTTTGGAGGAGTGCCTTGACCAATTCGTGCAAGCTTGAGAAAAATGGGACCCACTTGGATTTGCATTTACGTGCAAGCTTGTTCTCTACACAACAGCAGCCCATGTGTTCTCATATGGAAAATAGTAATTTCTAATTATTACAACCATACACATGCAATATAAGTGGGACCCACCAGGGAAGAAACTATATTGTTTCCAAAGTTGCCATTCATGTTCCCACACCTCATGTTCCCACACCAAAGTCAACAAAAGAAAAAAATTTAATCTTTTTTGGAGGCCCCTCTCTCTCTCTCTCCCTTCTTTCCTTGGTCATCAATGATGGCTAGTCATGGTCATCTATGGTGGTTGGTCATGGTCACCCATGGTGGCTACCAATACCACACATGTTTAAAATTTAGTCATTTATGATGGCTATTAAAAATGTCTTTTTATCTCAAATAGTGTTCCTATATGCAGCTATAAATATGGCTTGTATTCTCAAAAACAAAGAGGAGAAAAAAAGAGTGTGGCTCATCTAATAAAAAGCAAAGAAAAAGAGAAGAAGAAGAAAGCAAGGCGAATCGTACAACGGCGAGGTTTTTCGGACTCCGCGGCTTTCGGATTCGGCGAAGACTCCATCAGAGGTAAGTACACTGTTCTCGGATTTTTCAGGATCGTTTGGTATTTTTTATGTATTTTACATGATTTTTAAGCATTTAATTGAATTTAATTGAATATTAATTGCGTGTGCTTAAAGTCATGATCTGCGTAAGCTTTCCAAATCCGTTTCATCCCGAAAGTTAATACAATATTTGATCTAAATAGAGTACCATAACTATCGGATCAGATCGGGCATTGGATCAACAGTTCTTTCGAGTTTGAGTGAAGAGTGGTATTTTATTTAAAATATGGGCTGAGAAATTATGAAATTCGAAAAAATAGTCATCTCAGGATGATCTATTTTTTGGAATTTTAAATTTTTCTTGTGTTCATCACATCGGAACAAGGTTGGAGGATGTTTTCCGAAATCATAATTTTCTCGAAAAGCGTGTTTTAAAAATAGAAAACTCTTCAAAAATATCTTTTTGACCAAGAAAAATAAAATATATATTAAACGGATTCCAAAATTAATGAAACTTCATGGAAAACTAATATGGTACTAATACATTCTACCATGAGTTTTTCATAAATTTTGGACTTTGTTTGGTTATTATTTTATGCTTTCTTTGAAAATTATCAGATTTTGGGAGAATTTTTACTAACATCAGATCATCATTAAAATTCATAACATTTTTACATAAGTCTTATATTTCACATTTCTTTCTTCTGTAAAAGTTTCAAGTGATTTGGATCTTGTTTCATGTGTGGTGTAGTGTTAATTCATAATCTGGGCTGAAAATTGAAAAATCCGAAGTCAGTAGTAAATAATTTCTAAAATTCATGAAAATCTCACTGCATGCTATTTATATTCATATTTTATTTCTGTAGAAATTTCATAGAATTTAGATTTATATTTCTACTAGTTTCTGTGTTAATTGTGCAATCTGGTCATTTAATTGTTTAATCCAGATTAAATGTGAAATTAATGTAAAAATCTGCAAAACTCATACAGTAAGCTACATACATTCCCATATTGCTGCTGTAAAAATTTCAACTCATTTCGAATTTGTTTGCAATAATTTCACTTGTAAAACCACTCATATGCTTAAAATTGATAAAATCCATGGAAAATTCGAAATTAATTGAAAATCATATAAAAATTCCTAAAGAACTTTAAAATTCTGTCACATGTTCACTCCTTAATCCATTGAAACGGAAATTTTAGGATCTTTAGATTTTCCTGGAAAAATGGCCAGTGCATCCATAATCGTATCCCAATTGCAACTTGATCTTTGACAATTTGAATATTTAAGCTATAGCATGTTGTTGGCTCCGAGGTTACTGTCCACGAAAATCCTGAGATCTGCCAGGCAATAAGATGCTATAACCTAAGTATTAAATTGCACAAGGAAAGAGCGCACGATTCCCTCCCTTGGATGCCATTCTGGGCCGAAATTGGTGAACCCTAGAACCATTGGTATTCCTTAAGTGCCCAAAAACTGAAAATCCTTAAAATCTGAAATTCGTTAACCTCAAGAACTTAAATCGATTCAGCTTGTATCTTTCGGAACCATTGGATCATGGTTTCCGATCTAAGAAACATTAGAGCCCAATTTAGGAACCCTGGTGTCAGGTCGTGTCCTAGGTTTTAGGGAGTCCTAGAGTTAGGAGTCCAGCCTCATCACGGACGTTTGTTATGTATAGCAACCGTGCCATAGGTCTCGTTACACTAGTTGCCCAATCTTTCCTTAAGACGAGCCTAGTAAACTATGGTGTAGGTTAACTTACATTAGTCTAAGGAACAACTTGCATTTAGATAAGAATCATATAGCATCTCAGATGAAATCCTAAGATAATAAAATCCTCAACTTGAATTAAATAACTTCTCTCAAAACTGTTGAAACAGTCAGTTCTGTCTAGGTCGGTGTCCTAGTTGAGTTAGGCATAAGTAGCTTAGCTTAGGTGCACCGAACTACGTCGACTCTGATCCCAGTGAGGCTTGGGTACGTAGGCAGCTTGGATGTCTGACGGCATACCACCCGCGAGTCGGCACCACAACAAATTGTGGTGTTTTGGATATTAATTTTCTTATAAATGCTTAATCAAATCATTTAGGGCTTTCCATGAAATTAGAATTCTAGGAGAACTTTCACTTAGATTGAACCCAGACAAATTAATAAATCAAGATACACATTTAGGATTCCCATTGAAACTAGATTTTAGGATGCATGTCACTTAGTTTGCACATTAACATAGGGTTGAATGAGCCATTTAAAATAAATTTAAAAGAGTTAACTTTTAGAATTGAAGACCGATTATCGGGCAGGAATGGTGCATATGGTGGATAAATCCCCATACCTTCCATTCTTGTAACCAGGTAGCGAGTCTAGATTTCTGGTTAATTATGGGTCCTAGATCCCACATCTAGGTGGCGACTCTGTCAGTCTCTTTTGTGTGGAATTCGGATTGTCTTAGTGATCCCAAGTTCACATAAAAGACGAATTAAAATCAATAATGAAAGGCACACGCCAATCGCGTGGGTACGAGAGACCAAGAGAAGAGAGCGCGGCGGCTCGCGCCCCACGCCCCTCTCGCGGGATCGGGTCCCACAGTTAGACTCGCGCTTTGGTCTAGTAGTTTACAAACCTACCTCCGATTGATTGACCATAACTCACTCAATTCAACTCGGAATACATTGAAATTTGTTCAATTTCAAAGGAGTCAAAGTGTAGTTTAAAACGGAAGAAACAGAAATAAAAAACTCCAAGTATTTTGAGAGTTATGATGAAAATTTTGATTTGGTGAACCACAATCCGTTTATACCGCAGCCCACCCTTTAGACTGTATGGATCATCTTACAAGGATGGTTTGGATCATTCCAAATGGGCCCCATACATATTCGGTCAGCCCACTTTGGATTGTTAGAAAGTGAATATACAAAAATTTGTTGCTTTTCTCTCTTGGCATAATAAGCAAGAAAAAGAAAACATGCGTGCACATGCATGGAAATAAACAGCAAGGTTTTGGTTTTTTTAGAAAAGTGAAATTTTGGGCAAGAGCTTGCAATGGAATGTATGGGCTGTATAAGAAAGAAAAGAGGAAAGAATCGGCGGAGACTCTTAGAAAGCAGCTCTCTTTCTTCCCATGAGAGGAGATAAAAAGGAAAAGGAGGAAAGGAGGAGAGGGGATTTTTAGAAATTCAGTTTTTCCAAGCTCTCTCTCTGGTTCCTCGATGATAGAAAAAACAAGCCGTGACTCTGTTTTTTGAGAAGAACAGCAGATATGTCATAAAAGAAAAAAATGATGAAGAATATCGGCTCTGTTACGGTGCCTTTGCGTTTCTCTCTCACCCCTACACTCTGTTTCTCGATCACTCTCATTCTTACTCTCTGTTTTTCGATCGTTCTCATTCTTACCCTCTGTTTCTCAATCTTCCTCATTTACCCTCTATTTTTACATCTCCTTCACTCTCCATCTGTTTCTCAATCACCATCCCCATCCCTCTGTGTTTCACTCTCCTCCCCCATCACCTTCAGCCTTCTCATCTCCCTATCTCTCTCACCCTCCATAGATTACCAAAGCCCAAGCAAAGAAAAAAAAAGTATATATAAAAAAAAAAAGAGAGAAAGCGGACATCGGATCGAGCGTCGGCTCTCGGATTTTTCGGCTCTCGGATTCGGCGAGAAAGTGGAATTTTATTTAAAATAATGGCTGAGAAAATACAAAATTTGAAAAAATAGCTATCTCAGGATGATTTATTTTCTAGAATTTCAAATTTTTCTTGTGTTCATCACATCAGAACAAGATTAAAGAACATTTTCCGAAGTCGTAATTTTCTCAAAAATCATGTTTTAAAAATAGAAAACTCTTCGAAAACATCTTTTTGACGAAGAAAAATACAATATATACTAAATAGATTCTACAATTAATGAAATTTGGTGGAAAAATAATATTGTACTGATATATTCTACCATGAATTTTTAAGAATTTTTGGATTCTGTTTGGTATATTATTTGATGCTTTCTTTGAAAATTATCAAATTCTATGAGAATTTTTACTGACATTAGATCACAATTAAAATTCTCAACATTTTTACAGTAGTCTTATATTCCATATTTCTTGCTGCTGTAAAATTTTCAATTGATTTGTATCTTGTTTCCTAAGGGATGTAGTGTACATTCATAATCTGGTCTTAAAATTGAAAAATCCGAAATTGGTAGTCAATAGTCTCTAAAATTCATGAAAATCTCACAGCAAGCTATGTTTACTTATATCTTATTACTGTAGAAATTTCAATGAATTTAGATTTTTATTTCTAGTAGTTTCTCTGTTATTTTTGTAATCTGGTCTCATTATTGTTAAATCAAAATTAAATAAGAGCTTAATGTAAAAATCTGCAAAACTCTTCCAGTAAGCTACATACATTCCCATCTTGTTGCTGTAGACATTTCAATTCATTTCGAATTCGTTTGCAATAACTTCACTTGTAAAATCACTCATATGGTTTAAAATTGATAAAATCCATTGAAAAATTGAAATTAATTAAAAATCATCATAAAGTTTCTAACGAACCTTGAATTTTTGTCACATGTTCACTCCTTAATCCATTGAAACAGAAATCTTAGGATCTTTAGATTTCCCTGGTAAAATGGCCAGTGCATCCATAATCGTATCCCAATTGCAACCGATCTTTGACAATTTGAATATTTAAGCTATAACATCTTATTGGCTCCGAGGTTACTGTCCACGGAAATCCTGAGATATGCCAGGCACTAAGGTGCTATAACCTAATTATTAAATTGCACAAGGAAAGAGCGCACGATTCCCTTCCTTGGATGCCATTCGAGGCCGAAACTGGTGAACCCTAGAACCTTTGGTATTCCTTAAATGTCCAGAAACCGAAAATTCTTGAAATCTGAAATTAATTAACTTCAAGAACTTGAATCGATTTGTCTCGAGTCTTTCGGAACCATTGGATTATGGTTTCCGATATAAGAACCATTAGAGCCCAACTTAGGAACACTTATGTCAGGTCGTGTCCTAGGTTTTAGGGAGTCCTAGAGTTAGGAGTCCAGCCTCATCACGGACGTTTGCTATGGATAGCAACCGTGCCATACATCTAGTTGCACTAGTCACCCAATCTTTCCCTAGGACAAGCCTAGTTACATAGGATGTAGGTTAACCTGCATTAGTCTAAGGGACAACTTGCACTTAGATAGGATCATATAACATCTTAGATGAAATCCTAAGATAATAAAATCTTCGACTTGAATTAAATGACTTCTCTTAAAACTGTTGAAACAGTCAATCCAGTCTAGATCGGTGTCTTAGTTGAGTTAGGCATAAGTAGCTTAGCTTAGGTGCACCGAACTACGTCGACTCTGATCCCAGTGAGGCTTGGGTACGTAGGCAGCTTGGATGCTTGATGGCATACCAATCACGAGTCAGCTCCACAACAAATTGTGGGGTTTTGTAATTTAATTTTCTTGTAAATTCTTAATTAAATCACTTAGGATTTTCCATGAAATTAGAATTTTAGGAGAACTTTCACTTAGATTGAATTCAAACAAATAAAGAAATCAAGATACACACTTAGGATCTACATTGAAATTAGATTTTAGGATGCATGTCACTTAGTTCGCACATTAACAGAGAGTTGAATGAGCCATTTAAAATAAATTTAAAAGAGTTAGCTTTTGGAATCGAAGACCGATTATCGGGCAGGAATGGTGCATGTGGTGGATAACTCCCCATACCTTCCATTCTCGTAACCAGGTAGCGAGTCTAGATTTCTGGTTAATTTCGGGTCCTAGATCCCACATCTAGGTGGCGACTCTGTCAATCTCTTTTGTGTGGAATTTGGATTGCCTTAGTGATCCCAAGTTCAAATAAAAGATGAATTAAAATCAATAATAAAAATGAACACGCCAATCGCGTGGGTACGAGAGACCAAGAGAGAGGGTGGCGGCTCGCGCCCCACCCCTCTCGAGGGATCGGGTCCCACAGTTTGCCGACTCTGCTGGGGACCACCTAACTTCATTAAAATTCCAAAGGATAACTCATTTGAATCCAATTTAATTGGCTCATAAAAACTCTATCTCTTTTATGTTTGCTAGATTAGTTTGTTTGTTTTGTTTTATTTTCTCATCACATTTACTCAAACTTAATCTAACAAAACCTGAAGGCATCATAGATTGCGCAAACTTACTGCACACACTGACCCTTGCATCTCACATGCACACACGTCCTATTTTAGGAACCCGGAGTGTTATCTAGCATGGTTGACTGGGATTTCATCACCTGGTGCCTCTGTGCTAGAGAAGCATTCACCCTTAGCCTAGCACCTTATGGTGCGTAAACGGCTCTCTTGTTCACGTACTGATACACCGGACACTGGTACAACATATCGAACATGGATTCGCGCTAAGGGAACTCTTGGCCTTACCCTAGATTAACCCACACATGCATGTAGTATACGAACACATGTGCATCACGTGTGTGAGCCTAGTTTAGGATATCCTACCCATTTGTGTCTAGATTAGGCCGTAGTCCATCTTCCAATGGCTACGATCGGTCCTTAGGTACACAAACAAAGTCGTGAGTCGAGATCCTCTCTCCACTCCGCTAGATTAGGATTAGGGTTTGATGCCTTAAGGTAACACTGTTAAAATGTACGAAGATTAAAAACTTTTCCTTTGGGGTGTCAAAATCTCTTCGGCTATGTGGCAACCATTAAGCTCGATTGGGGATTACTTTATACCGCATCAGAATGTTGGGATCCCGATCATCATGTCTTCCGTTTTGGCAACCAAGAAATGTGTCCCACCTTTGAAGAATGGTGTACCTTATTAGAATATCTCGTGGATAGCCCTCTGGTGAAACCATCTTGTGTGTCAGATTATCGTCCTTTGTTCCTTCGCTTGATGAATAATCCAGATGAATCCATGAACTCTTTCATGAAAGGCCAAGAAGTGTCCATGCAATAACTGATTGACATTTACCCTCCTGTGGGACACATTGGTGCTGTTGATATTCAAAAAGCCCGACGTCGTGCTTTGAGATTCTGCTCATTTGCTAGGTTCCTCACTGTCCAGCCTTCTCGTTTTGCGTCAGCTGTTCTTTTGGACCTCGTTGATCAAATGGATCATGGTGCCAATCCAGTTCCTACTATACTTGCAGAAACCTTCAATGGTTTGGATGATATGGCTCGTCTTCGTGCCAGCTCAGGTCCAGGCTCTTATGTTCGCTCTTTCGTTGGGTCCTTTTCAGGATGTCCTGCTTTACTTCAGGTGTGGTTATGCCACAAGCTAAAAATCGCAGCTCCTGTGCATTTCGATCATACGTTATACACCTTTAGTGAATGACGTCATGATGTTTCCTTTGATCACAAAAGCGATTGGGTTGAATGGTTAAATTCTCGCCAGCAAGATCAGATTTATTGGCAAATTCCTGGGATCCAAGAAGCTGTCTTCCACACCGGAGAAGCTAACTACGTTCGCCTTCTAGGCCTCAAAAAGACTTCCTTCTATGTTCCTGCCCAGATTCAGCGTCAGTATGGAAGAGAGCAATCCATTGTGCCTCCCCTTCGTCATTTCTATCCGCCTGAGGATCTTAAGCCCAAGATTGTCAAAGCCGTTTCATCTGCTTGGGATGTCAAAATCATCAAGCCTTTAAAAGAGTCAGCTGAGCAAGATTGTCGTCCGAAGAAGAAGTCTAAAAAGAATGCTTAGTTCCAAGTTTAATCTTATCCGATTATCTTTGAAAGAATAAATCATGTACTCAAACTTTAATGATTGATCAATAAAGTTCATCTTTCTTTCTCATTATCTTGGTCTATGCGTACATCATCGTCTACTTCTTTCTGATTTTAAAATATGTCTTTCGAATATTTCAGGGCAGTAAACATCATAGCTAACCCTACTACTCCTTGGGTTCGGGTCTCTTCGCGATTGGAGAGGAAATCTGTATCCCCGCCACCTTCTCTGAGAACCCCAGCATCTCCTTCTTTCCCGTCCTCATCCTCACCAATGGCAGACAACCAAGACGGTCTTCCACCCGCCGCTATTACCGATACTCTTACCTTGATTCTCCAGCAGCTTCAAGAACTCAAAGAAGAGAACCGAGTTATCAAGGCTCAGCTTTCTGAAAAGTTGGGACCGTCGTTGTCCAAAGATAAAGGGCCCATGCACCATACAGCTACTTCAGCCGCACCTGCCCAGCCAGTGTTCATCCCTATCCCTGACAAAACTGAAGAAGATTTGGAAAAAGAAGAGTACAGCGAGGATCGCAGTAGGCCTTCTCAGTCCATGGTTGATAAAACTGTTATGGAGAAATTAGAAACTCTTACCAGGAAGGTACAAGACATCCAGCTTCAAGACCAGGGTGGTTTCAATCCAAGTGACCTTACACTGTTTCCTGAAATCCCTTCCTGCTAATTTTCAAATGCTAGATTTCGACAAATATGACGGTGTGGGTTGTCCAATCACACATTTGCAAATGTTCACCATCATGTGTCAGCCTCAAGGCTTATCTCCTGAGCAAATGGCTCAATTGTTCCCGGTTTCCCTAACCAAGGTTGCTAGAAGGTGGTTCATGGTCCTAAACAAGACTCGTTATAGGACATGGAAGGATATCGGTGAGCAATTCATCAGGCAGTTCAAATATGATGATGGGACAGAAATCACTAGAAAGGATTTAGAGAGAACTAAGCAAGACTCGAGGGAATCCTTTCTAATTTTTGTGAAAAGATGGAGGAGGCTAGCAGCCCAGATGATGGAGCGTCCTTCTCAGGAAGAGCAGGTCCAAATAATCATGAAAAACATTTCTCCTCAACTCCAGTATCACATGTCATTGCCATATTATCCAGACTTCAAGCATTTCATTGTGGCAGGCACCCAGATAGAGGAGGCTATGGCTCAAGGTGTATTCAACCGTAGCAACCCAAACCCCAGAGATTTCAAAAATTCCCCTCCAGCCCAAGTCAATAGCATTTCCCTCTCCAATGCTCAATCCTCTAAGTCCCAAGAACCTCTAGTAATGGACTATGCTCAAACCGCGACCGCCCCTCGGCAACGGACCCAGGTAGAATTCACCCATCTTCCTATTCCATCTTCAGAAGTGCTTAAGCAGTGTCTTGCTTCAGGTCGCATAACCCTACCTGCCATCCGGCCTCCCCCCAATCCTCTACCTGCAAATTGGCGAGCTGACCTACACTGTGAATATCACAGGGGTCCTGGTCATCTTACGGACAATTGCATCGCCTTGAAATTTAGAATCCAGAAACTCATTGATGAGAAAGTCAATGCATTCCAGCCAAGACCCAATGTTACCCAAAACCCGCTACCTGGTCATGCTAACCCTCCTGCTGCCGTTAATGCCATAACCATAGGAGATTCTGAGTTTGACCCTCTCACCCTTATATGTGCCTTAGAACCCATTTCTGAACCCCAAATCATCTTCTGTGATGAATCATACCTAAGAGAGTCAGTACCTCCCTTGGTAATCACCTATGAGCCACAAGTCCCTCAAGTTATTACTTACGATGAGCCAGAATTGGATGAAGTCAGACATGTTACAAGGGGTGGAAGAATTTTCAAACCTGCTGAATTGAGAGTCGAAAATCCAGGGGCATTGGCTCGAGGAGAGGAGTCGCAATATGTGAAAGACCCAGATGATGAAGTTGTACAGCAACTGAAGAAAACTCAGGCCGTTATATCTGTTTGGGGATTGTTGATAGCATCTAAGAAACACAGAGAAGCCGTGTTAAAAGAATTGAATACCACACAGGTATCCTCAGAATTATCTCCAGAGCAACTAGCTGAAGTTGTTGCTCTAACCCAGGCCACCAAGGTCATCAGTTTCTCATATCAGGAGCTGCCTCCTCAAGGTCGGAATCATGCTAGAGCTCTTCATGTCACTATTGTCTGTGAAGGCAAGAAAGTACCATCTGTGTTAGTGGATAATGGATCTGCGTTGAATGTGTGTCCGTTGAGAACTGCTGTTACCTTGGGTTTTGGCCCCACTGATTTTGCCGAATCAACCCTTAGAATCCTCGCATATGACAACACCCGCAGAAATGTGGTCGGGGTCCTTACCACTAAAATTGTTGTAGGTGGTCAAGAATCTGAGGTTGAGTTTCAGGTTATTGATATCAAGGCCTCGTTTAATATGCTTCTGGGACGTCCCTGGTTGCATAAGGAAGGCGCTGTTGCTTCAACCCTTCACCAAAAATTGAAGTTCATCAAAGATGGGAAGTTGTTCACTGTCAGAGGTGATGAAGAGCCAGAAATAGGACAGATAACAGGAGAAACTCTGATCCTTCCAGTTGCAAAAGCAGAAGACTACAACTTGAATGGTTTCGCGTTCGACGTTGCTGCTATTTCCTATGAAGAGGCCTCACGAGAGGAGTTGTGTTTACCTTTTGCCATCAGTCCTGTGGTTGCCAAGATGATGAGAAAAATGAATTACTTTCCTGGTATGAATTTGGGCCGTGATCCAAGCAAGGCATCTCACTGGTGCCCAATCAAAGCAAACTATGGAATTTTTGGTCTTGGATATGTACCTACTGAGGAGGGGGAAGAAGCCATGGAAGAATTGTTGAAATTGAAGGAAGAAATCCGCCGTACCAGAAGGGTACTCCCAATGGCTCCATATTCCTTATCGATGAATGGTCACTTTATCAAAGAAGGCGAGACTTCTCCATACTATGGGTTCTCCGAACCATGGTATGACTCGGTGACAGGAATCATGATACCTGGTTTTGAAATATTCAGTGGCCTTGCTCTCCCAGAAACAGAACCGCCGGTATATTATATTGAGAAAACTGTTGAGGACTGGTTAGTCTACCTTGAGCCAAATGTGTTGGGGTCTTTGTTTGAAGAAGATGTGCCTGATGTTGCGTGGCAGGAGTTGCCAGTTTTAGACTATTCTGAAGAGCAAGAAGAAACGGACTGTGAAGATGTGATAGTAGCAGTTATTCAGAGCGATGATACCTTTACTGAACCTTAGAGTCAGATTGCACCTGCAACAGAAAATCTTTCAAACTGGAGTTTTGATGTTTTTCCTGCTTATTTCATTGCTAAGTCGAGTCCAGTCAAGTCGATTAAATCCGTGTCAGTGCCTAGTCCAAGCGAGTCATTTTCTGATTTTATTTATAATGTGAATCCTGAGCCTGTTCAGGATGAGTCCAATGATAATGATGTAATTTCTTTCCAGTCAATGAAATCTGATTCTCAGTATGTCTCTGTATTTGCTTCTGACTTTAATAATGATAACACTCCCTCCTCAGACGAGGAAGAAGGGATCGACAAAACTCCCCTTGAATTGCAGCATATGCTCAAACAAGAGGAAGAGCGTCGAGCCCAGCCTCTTAAAGATGAAATCGAAATTATAAACATCGGAACAGAAGATTTAATACAGGAAATACGAATTGGAAATACTCTATGTCCTGAAGAGCGTGATGAATTAATAAACCTACTTAAGGAATATAAAGAAGTTTTTGCCTGGTCCTTCAAAGATATGCCCGGGTTGAGCGAAGACATTGTTCAGCACAAGCTACCTTTGTTACCAGGAATTAAGCCTAAAAAGCAGAAGCTAAGGAGAATGAAGCCCGAATGGGTCTTGAAAGTAGAGGAAGAGGTTACTAAGCAGTTGAATGCTGGATTTCTGCAAGTAGGGGAATATCCAGAATGACTCGCAAATATAGTACCTATACCAAAGAAAGATGGAAAGGTGAGAATGTGTGTAGATTTTAGGGATTTGAACAAGGCAAGTCCAAAAGATGATTTTCCTCTACCACATATCGACATCCTGGTAGACAATACAGCCGGGCATGAGTTACTATCTTTCATGGATGGTTTCTCGGGCTACAATCAAATTAAGATGGCACCCGAGGACATGGCTAAAACCTCGTTCATTACACAATGGGGGACATATTGCTATCGGTTAATGCCATTTGGTCTTAAGAATGCCGGTGCGACATATCAAAGAGCAGCTACGGCCTTACTCCATGACATGATACATAGAGAAGTCGAAGTTTATATTGATGATATGATTGTAAAAGCCAAGGAAAGGAGAGATCACATCCCGAACCTTAAGAAGTTCTTTGAAAGAATTCTGAAATACCAACTTCGCCTGAATCCTAGCAAGTGTGTATTCGGGGTTACCTCTGGTAAGTTGCTAGGATTCATGGTGAGTCAAAGGGGCATAGAAGTAGATCCTCAGAAGATTAAGGCTATCCAGGAGATGCCGCCACCTAAAACCGAGAAGGAAATTCGGGGATTCCTAGGAAGGATACAGTTCCTAAGACGATTCATCGCTCATCTTACATCAACTTGTGAACCTATCTTTAAGCTCTTGAAGAAAAATACTTCCAAAGAATGGACAGAGGAATGTCAACAGGCCTTTGAGAGGATAAAGCAAAGTTTGTTTGAACCACCGATAGTAGCACCAGTAATACCGGGGCATCCATTGCTGCTTTACTTGTCAGTAACAGAAACCACCATGGGTTGTATGTTAGCACAGCAAGATCCAGAAACCAAGCATGAAAAGGCTGTATATTATCTTAGTAAGAAGATGTTGGAGTATGAACAGAAGTACACTGTCCTAGAAAAAACCTGCTTAGCCTTGGTTTGGGCTACTCACCGACTCAGGCATTACCTTTTATCACATAAGGTCTTGCTTTTGTCAATGATGGATCCTCTGAAATATCTCTTTGCAAAACCAGCCCTGACAGGTAGGACCGGCAGATGGTTATTATTGTTGTCTGAGTTTGACATCACCTATGTAACCCAAAAATCAGTAAAGGGCCGAGCCATTGCTGAACAATTGGCAGAACCACCCCGAGAAGAAAATCAGCCTTTCAAGCCGATGTTCCCAGATGAAGAGATCATGATGATAGAAGATGAATACCCAGATACTGGTTGGATCCTCTATTTTGATGGAGCAGCAAACCAAACAGGGCAGGGAGTAGGGGCATTGCTTGTGTCACCCCGAAATGAGCATGTTCCCCTTGCCGTTAAGTTACAATTTAATTGCACCAACAATATGGCAGAGTATGAAGCATGCATTGTTGGGCTTGAGGCCGCATTGGCCTTAGGCATAGAGAATCTTGACGTATATGGAGATTCGAAGTTAATCATTTGCCAAACTCAAGGATAGTGGAGAACCAAAGAAGAAAAGCTACAGCCATATCATGAATACCTAGATGCTTTCGCCCAACAATTTCGGTGCATCACTTTCAGTTATTTACCAAGGTTGAAGAATAGATTCGCCGATGCCTTAGCGACGTTAGCTTCTATGATTGACATACCTCACAATATGAAGATGAGGCCCATCACGGTTCAAGAGCAATGGGCTCCTGCATATGTTGATGCTATAGAGATAGCTGCAAGATGTCCCGATGGTAAGCCATGGTATACGGACATAAAGAACTACATCTCAGGCCAGGGGCATCCCAATGAGGCGTCGAATAAAGAAAAAAGGACTTTGCAGAGATTGGCAGCTAATTTTGTCATTTGTGGAGGAGAGTTGTATCGACGGTCTTTCGACGGAATTCAACTCTTATGTGTCACTGAAGATCAGGTAGAAGAAATTCTCGCAGATATTCATTAAGGGGTGTGTGGGCCTCATATGAATGGAAAGATGCTGGCAAAGAAGATCCTACGTCTGGGGTACTATTGGCCAACATTGGAAGCAGATTGTCATACATTTGTGAAGAAATGCTATAAATGTCAGATACATGCGAATCTCATCCATGTACCACCCACCGAATTGCATTCCCTTACCTCTCCTTGGCCGTTTTCGGTATGGGGAATTGACATAATTGGCAAGATTTCTCCTAGGTCATCTAATGGTCACGAGTACATACTCGTTGCAATTGACTACTTCACCAAGTGGGTCGAGGCCGCTTCTTATGCAAAGCTTACATCCGTATCAGTTGCTAAATTCATACGCATCAACATCATTTGCAGATATGGAATTCCCCATGAACTTATCTCAGATAATGGATCTCATTTCAAGAAGGAAGTAATCTCTCTTTGCGAAGAGTTCAAGATTAAACATCATAAATCATCGCCTTATCGTCCGCAGACAAATGGAGCGGTAGAAGCTGCAAACAAAAATGTCAAGACTATCATTAGCAAAATGTCAGAAACTTATAAGGATTGATCGAATAAGTTGCCGTACGCCTTGTGGGCTTACAGAACATCAATTAGATCTTCAACTTGGGCAACCCCTTACTCTCTTGTTTATGGGATGGAAGCAGTGCTACCTGTTGAGATCCATGTACCTTCGCTCCGAATATTGACTGAAGTCAAGTTGCCAGAAAATGAATGGGCAGAGGCCAGATATAAAGAGCTGAACATGCTAGATGAGAAGAGGTTAAAGGCGCTTTACCATGCGCAGGGTTATCAGCGCAGAATAGCCAGGGCTTTTAATAAAAAGGTTAAAATCAGAGATCTAGAAGAAGGCAATCTTGTTTTGAAAGAGAACCGAGCACCAGTGTTTGACCCAAGAGGCAAATTCAAGCCAAATTGGTCAGGACCATACATTGTGGACCAAATCTTACCCGGAAAAGCCGTCAAGCTCCGTAATTTAAATGGAGCAATATTGCCAGAACCAACAAATCTTGATCAACTCAAGAGGTTCTATGCTTGAACACCAGAAGGCCGTCTTTTGGCCGAATAAAGCCCAAATTCATAACCCAAAATTAAAAAATATATAACCTTTTGCAAACCCTTTTGAGCCTAAATAAAGTTTTTCTTCAAAACCCAATATACTAGGGGCATTCACCCTGAACTACGCATGACCTGATCCCTACACTGCGGTACGTAGGCAGCCCGGTCAAACCGAGTTCGGTGGTATCAAAATAAGAAAATCAATCATTCCAAAAAGAAGTTGAAAAGAAAAAAAAAAGAAAAAAAAATAATAAAAAAAAAGAAAGAAGAAAAGAAAAAGGAAAAATCCATGCTATCTGAAAAGAAAAGAAAATTAAAATACCTTCAAACTAGGGGCATTCGCCCTGAACTACGCATGACCTGATTCCTATACTGGGATACGTAGGCAACCTATTCACAGGTTCTGTCGAAATTCTTGCAAAACCTTAAGCCATTCTTTGAAAAGCCCTACCTCACCGATAAAGTCCTTTTGGTGTTCAAGTAAAAGAAAAAAAAAGAAGAGAAGAAAAAAAAAAAAAAGCAAAAAAAAGAAATGGAGCTTGAAGATCCGCTAGATTGAAAACCTGAAAAAGCGATCTAGGCAAAATTTAGGATCATTCCCCTGCTAAGTTGAAAACCTGAAAAGGCGGCTTAGGCAAAAGTTAAGGGGGTAGCCTGCTGAGTCGAAAACCTGAAAAGGCGATACAGGCAAAAGCTAAGGCCGAGCGGTCCACCAAGTTGAAAATCCAAAAAGGAAGACTTGGTCGTGATAAGATTGGGTTCACGCCAGAAGAATTATATCGATCTCTGAACTCGCAGTAGGTCAAGCAAAAATAACAACGATTCCCGAAACTAGGGGCATTAATTTCAAAGCAATCCGAAAGTTGATAGAAAGATACATGAAGTATCACTGTCTTAAAAATAAGTGAGGATGTTTATCAATGGAGAAATATTCTTTTAAAAAGGCCAGCCTAACCCAAAAGAAAATACTGATAAGTCAGAAGCATCACGAGATTACTTGAGTAATCTTTCTTATTTTGTCTTTTTATCACAAATATCTGTGGTTCTATTTTTAAAAAAAAATTTTACTAATGCTATTTTAAGAATTGTTGTAGGGTGCAATCACTCTGAAGGCAGGTTCATTAATAGGTTCCAAGAAACTTGGAAGAAGTGAGACTGTCACGAATGGCGAAAAATCTTTGAAAGAATGATCTCTGGTCGAGGAATAGAAAAAGGTTAGAATGCCTCAAACTGGGGGAGGTAGCTAATGAAGTGGCATCTCATATTCGAGCCTTGAAAGTCCTTGCTACATGGTGGTATTAAATCCTTTGCTTCCAAAATTGTTAATTGAAGATTTCAATTTCCTTTTTCTGATAATCTTTGTCAAAACTCAAATTATCATATCTCTCTGAATCCATTTGAAAATGATATTCCCTCTTTGAACATCATACGAATATGATGTCTCATTTCCTTGGAATTCGTGTAAATACGATATTCCATTATCTCTGAGCTATCTTTGAGCATCATATGAATATGGTGTCTCATTTTCTTGAAATCTTTATGAATACGGTATTTCATTCTCTCCGATTCCATTGGAAAATGGTCTCTTATTCTATTTGACCATCATACAAATGTGATGTCTCATTTCCTTGGAATCTGTATAAATACGGTATTTCATTCTCTCTGAGTCCATTCAAAGATGGTCCCTTATTCTCTTTGAGCATCATACAAATGCAATGTCTCATGTTCCTTGAAAGCCGTATAAATACGTTATTTCTTTCTCTCTGAGTCCATTCAAAGATGGTCTCTTATTCTCTTTGAGCATCATACAAATGTGATGTCTCATTTTCTTGGAATCCGTATAAATATGGTATTCCATTCTCTCCGAGTTCCTTAAAAAATGGTCTCTTAATTCTCTTTGAACATCACACAAATGCGATGTCTCATTTCCATGGAATCCGTATAGATACGGTATTTCATTCTCTCTGAATTCATTCGAAAAATTTTCTCTGTATTCTCTTTGAGCATCATATAAATATGATGTCTCATTTCCTTGAGCTCCGTATAAATACGGTATCTCATTCTCTTCGAGTCTATACAATTATGGTCTTTTGTTCTCTTTTAGCATCATATAAATATGATGTCTCATTCTTGGAATTCGTATAAATACGTTGACTCGTTCTCTCCAGATCCATTCAAAAATGGTCTCTCACTCTCTTTTGAGCATCGTACAAATACGATATCTCATCCTTCCTCAGTCTATTAAAAAATAGTCTCTTATTCTTCTTTGGGATCTGTACAAATATGGTTGCTCATTCTTTGGGAAACCGTACAAAGACGGTGTCTCATTCTGCTATCTCATTCCTTGTGGGCCTGTACAACTACGGTGTCTCATTCCTATTGAGTCCGTACAAATACGGTCTCTTAGCCCTTAGACCCCGTACAAATGCGAGGCCTAATTCTTGTTGAATCCATTCGAAATGATATCTCATGTCCGTTGAACCCATACAAATATGGTATCACATTTTATCTGAGCCCGTTCAAAAATGATACTTCGTTTTCTTTAAAAATCTTTCGAAAGTCATCTGTCATTCTCTCTAAAGACCATTTGAGAATGGCTTCTCATTCCCTCTGAAACCGTTCAAAAACGGTATTCCTTTCCCTCCGAAAATCCGTTTGAAAATGGTATCCCTTTCATTTATTGCCCGTTCGAAAGCGACGCCGCATCATAATCATCTTTTGCTTTGGATTGTAAGATTTTTGCACCCAGAACAAATCCGATTCTCCGTTATTCTAAACTGCCATCTCAGGGTGTTTTCGAGTAAGTGATTTTGATATATGTTCAAATTCTAGGATTTCATCTAGGGTCTTGCATTATGTTAAGTTGCATTGTGTCTAGGGAGTCCTTTGTCGATCGAAGCTACGCAAATTGGCTCTGTTACTTTTGCTTTGGTATTCGATGACTAAGTCATCTCTACCAAAGAGAGGCATCTGTAGACACCCCCATTTTGTTCTGCTTTAATCAACAAAGAGGTTAGTGTTTCGCTATCCGTTTTTCATTGTTTCCATTCCTGTGTCCGTCTCTTATATCTTCTCAATCTTTTCAATCATTTCTGCCATGTTTCGCATTTTTTCCGTCAAGTGTCGAGAAGGGTAATTCAGAGGAATCCAAACCAGAGAGAATTGGGAACCGGTTGGTAGGCCCGCATTGAGCACTTGGTTAGACTTAGGTCAAACAATGAAACCATACATTTTTTCATGGAAAATGAATTTCGGCTTTATTTGGAATTAACATTGAAACATTAATTTCTATGAGAAGGTGCCCATGTGTTTTAAGCCATGGGATGGGGCCCACCATGTGCTCAACATGGTGTGGGCCCATCACCATATTTGTAAAGCATTCAGACAAATTGGAATGGGGCCCGCATTGTGATGATCCAAATCACTTACTCGATAGGCCAATGAGTGGGATGGCTCAGATCAGCCCACACAAAAAAAAAAAAAAATTTTGATTTGGTGAAGCACAATCCGTTTATACCGCAGCCCACCCTTTAGACTGTATGGATCATCTTACAAGAATGGTTTGGATCATTCCAAATGGGCCCCATACATATTCAGTCAGCCCACTTTGGATTGTTCGAAAGTGAATATACAAAAATTTGTTGCTTTTCTCTCTTGGCATAATAAGCAAGAAAAAGAAAACATGCGTGCACATGCATGGAAATAAACAGCAAGGTTTTGGTTTTTTTAGAAAAGTGAAATTTTGGGCAAGAGCTTGCAATGGAATGTATGGGCTGTATAAGAAAGAAAAGAGGAAAGAATCGGCGGAGACTCTTAGAAAGCAGCTCTCTTTCTCCCCATGAGAGGAGATAAAAAGGAAAAGGAGGAGAGGAGGAGAGGGGATTTTTAGAAATTCGGTTTTTCCAAGCTCTCTCTCTGGTTCCTCGGTGATAGAAAAAACAAGCCGTGACTCTGTTTTTTGAGAAGAACAGCAGATATGTCATAAAAGAAAAAAACGAAGAAGAATATCGGCTCTGTTACGGTGCCTTTGCGTTTCTCTCTCACCCCTACCCTCTGTTTTTCGATCACTCTCATTCTTACTCTCTGTTTTTCGATCGTTCTCATTCTTACCCTCTGTTTCTCAATCTTCCTCATTTACCCTCTATTTTTACATCTCCTTCACTCTCCATCTGTTTCTCAATCACCATCCCCATCCCTCTGTGTTTCACTCTCCTCCCCTATCACCCTCAGCCTTCTCATCTCCCTATCTCTCTCACCCTCCATAGATTACCAAAGCCTAAGCAAAGAAAAAAAACAGTATATATAAAAAATAAAAATAAAAATGAAAAAAAGAGAGTACTATTTGCTCTATCTCTCTGTTTTTGCGTTTTTGATTCCATCCCTCTCATTCTGTTTTCTCTCCCTCTGTCTTGGCTTCTCTCATCCTCCCACCTCTGTCGTTCCTCTCATTGCCTCTCCCTCGGTCTCTTTCATCCTCTCACCTCTGTCGTTCCTCTCATTCTCTCTCCCTCGGTCTCAGTCACCCTCTCTCATCTTCGTGAGAAAAACAAAAGAAAAAAGAGAGAAAGCGGACATCGGATCGAGCGTCGGCGAGATTTTTCTTATTTTTCGGCTCTCGGATTCGGCGAGGATCTCCATCACAGGTAGGTGCACTATTCTCAGATTTTTCAGGATTATTTGGTATTCTTTATATATTTTTGCATGGTTTTTAGCATTTAATTGAATTTAATTCGATATTATATGTGTGTGCTCAAAATCATGATCTACATGAGTGTTTCAATTCCGATTCGTCCCGAAATTTAATACACTGATCTATTTAAATAGACTAAAATAACCATCAGATCAGATCGGCCATTGAATCAAAGGATTTCGAAAATTTGAGTGCAGAGTGGAATTTTATTTAAAATAATGGCTGAGAAATTATAAAATTTGAAAAAATAGCTATCTCAGGATGATTTATTTTGTGGAATTTCAAAATTTTCTTCTGTTCATCACATCAGAACAAGATTAAAGGACATTTTCCGGAGTCGTAATTTTCTCAAAAATCATGTTTTAAAAATAGAAAACTCTTCGAAAACATCTTTTTGACGAGGAAAAATACAATATATACTGAATAGATTCTAAAATTAATGAAATTTCGTGGGAAAATAATATGATACTGATATATTCTACCATGAAGTTTTAAGAATTTTTGGATTCTCTTTGGTATATTATTTGATGCTTTCTTTGAAAATTATCAGATTCTGTGAGAATTTTTACTGACATCAGATCCCAATTACAATTCTCAAAATTTTTACAGTAGTCTTATATTCCATATTTCTTGCTTCTGTAAAAGTGTCAATTGATTTGGATCTTATTTCCTAAGGGATGTAGTGTAAATTCATAATCTGGTCTTAAAATTGAAAAATCCGAAATTAGTAGTAAATAGTCTCTAAAATTCATGAAAGTCTCACCGCATACTATGTTTACTTATATCTTATTACTGTAGAAATTTCAATGAATTTTGATTTTTAGTTCTAGTAGTTTCTGTGTTATTTTTGCAATCTGGTCTCATTATTGTTAAATCAAAATTAAATAGGAGCTTAACGTAAGAATCTGTAAAACTCTTCCAGTAAGCTACATACATTCCCATCTTGTTGCTGTTGAAATTTCAATTCATTTTGAATTCGTTTGCAATAACTTCACTTGTAAAATCACTCATATGGTTTAAAATTGATAAAATCCATTGAAAAATTGAAATTAATTAAAAATCATCATAAAGTTTCTAAAGAACCTTGAATTTTTGTCACATGTTCACTCCTTAATCCATTGAAACAGAAATCTTAGGATCTTTAGATTTCCCTGGATTCAGCGTGAGTATGGAAGAGAGCAATCCATTGTGCCTCCCCTTCGTCATTTCTATCCGCCTGAGGATCTCAAGCCCAAGATTGTCAAAGCCGTTTCATCTGCTTCGGATGTCAAAATCATCAAGCCTTTAAAAGAGTCAGCTGAGCAAGATTGTCGTCCGAAGAAGAAGTCTAAAAAGAATGCTTAGTTCCATGTTTAATCTTATCCGTTTATCTTTGAAAGAATGAATCATGTACTCAAACTTTAATGATTGATCAATAAAGTTCATCTTTCTTTCTCATTATCTTGGTCTATGCATACATCATCGTCTACTTCTTTCTGATTTTAAAATATGTCTTTCGAATATTTCAGGGCAGTAAACATCATAGCTAACCCTACTACTCCTTGGGTTCGGGTCTCTTCGCGATTGGAGAGGAAATCTGTATCCCCGCCACCTTCTCTGAGAACCCCAGCATCTCCTTCTTTCCCGTCCTCATCCTCACCAATGGCAGACAACCAAGACGGTCTTCCACCCGCCGCTATTACCGATACTCTTACCTTGATTCTCCACCAGCTTCAAGAACTCAAAGAAGAGAACCGAGTTATCAAGGCTCAGCTTTCTGAAAAGTTGGGACCGTCGTTGTCCAAAGATAAAGGGCCCATGCACCATACAGCTACTTCAGCCGCACCTGCCCAGCCAGTGTTCATCCCTATCCCTGACAAAACTGAAGAAGATTTGGAAAAAGAGGAGTACAGCGAGGATCGCAGTAGGCCTTCTCAGTCCATGGTTGATAAAACTGTTATGGAGAAATTAGAAACTCTTACCAGGAAGGTACAAGACATCCAGTTTCAAGACCAGGGTGGTTTCAATCCAAGTGACCTTACACTGTTTTGCCGAAGTCCGCTTTCTTGCTAACTTTTAAATGCCAGATTTCGACAAATATGATGGTGTGGGTTGTCCAATCACACATTTGCAAATGTTCACCATCATGTGTCAGCCTCAAGGCTTATCTCCTGAGCAAATGGCTCAATTGTTCCCGGTTTCCCTAACCAAGGTTGCTAGAAGGTGGTTCATGGTCCTAGACAAGACTCGTTACAGGACATGGAAGGATATCGGTGAGCAATTCATCAGGCAGTTCAAATATGATGATGGGATAGAAATCACTATAAAGGATTTAGAGAGAACTAAGCAAGACTCGAGGGAATCCTTTCTAATTTTTGTGAAAAGATGGAGGAGGCTAGCAGCCCAGATGATGGAGCGCCCTTCTGAGGAAGAGCAGGTCCAAATAATCATGAAAAACATCTCTCCTCAACTCCAGTATCACATGTCATTGCAATACTATCCAGACTTCAAGCATTTCATCGTGGCAGGCACCCAGATAGAGGAGGCTATGGCTCAAGGTGTATTCAACCGTAGCAACCCAAACCCCAGAGATTTCAAAAAGTCCCCTCCAGCCCAAGTCAATAGCATTTCCCGCTCCAATGCTCAATCCTCTAAGTCCCAAGAACCTCTAGTAATGGACTATGCTCAAACCACGACCGCCCCTCGGCAACGGACCCAGGTAGAATTCACCCCTCTTCCTATTCCATCTTCAGAAGTGCTTAAGCAGTGTCTTGCTTCAGGTCGCATAACCCTACCTGCCATCCGGCCTCCCCCCAATCCTCTACCTGCAAATTGGCGAGCTGACCTACACTGTGAATATCACAGGGGTCCTGGTCATCTTACGGACAATTGCATCGCCTTGAAATTTAGAATCCAGAAACTCATTGATGAGAAAGTCATTGCATTCCAGCCAAGACCCAATGTTACCCAAAACCCGCTACCTGGTCATGCTAAACCCTCCTGCTGCCGTTAATGCCATAACCATAGGAGATTCTGAGTTTGACCCTCTCACCCTTATATGTGCCTTAGAACCCATTTCCGAACCCCAAATCATCTTCTGTGATGAATCATACCTAAGAGAGTCAGTACCTCCCTTGGTAATCACTTATGAACCACAAGTCCCTCAAGTTATTACTTACGATGAGCCAGAATTGGATGAAGTCAGACATGTTACAAGGGGTGGAAGAATTTTCAAACCTGCTGAATTGAGAGTCGAAAATCCAGGGGCATTGGCTCGAGGAGAGGAGTCGCAATATATGAAAGACCCAGATGATGAAGTTGTACAGCAACTGAAGAAAACTTAGGCCGTTATATCTGTTTGGGGATTGTTGATAGCATCAAAGAAACACATAGAAGCCGTGTTAAAAGAATTGAATACCACACAGGTATCCTCAGAAATATCTCCAGAGCAACTAGCTGAAGTTGTTGCTCTAACCCAGGCCACAAGGGTCATCAGTTTCTCAGATCAGGAGCTGCCTCCTCAAGGTTGGAATCATGCTAGAGCTCTTCATGTCACTATTGTCTGTGAAGGCAAGAAAGTACCATCTGTGTTAGTGGATAACGGATCTGCGTTGAATGTGTGTCCGTTGAGAACTGCTGTTACCTTGGGTTTTGGCCCCACTGATTTTGCCGAATCAACCCTTGGAATCCTCGCATATGACAACACCCGCAGAAATGTGGTCGGGGTCCTTACCACTAAAATTGTTGTAGGTGGTCAAGAATCTGAGGTTGAGTTTCAGGTTATTGATATCAAGGCCTCGTTTAATATGCTTCTGGGACGTCCCTGGTTGCATAAGGAAGGCGCTGTTGCTTCAACCCTTCACCAAAAATTGAAGTTCATCAAAGATGGGAAGTTGTTCACTGTCAGAGGTGATGAAGAGCCAGAAATAGGACAGATAACAGGAGAAACTCTGATCCTTCCAGTTGCAAAAGCAGAAGACTACAACTTGAATGGTTTCGCGTTCGACGTTGCTGCTATTTCCTATGAAGAGGCCTCACGAGAGGAGTTGTGTTTACCTTTTGCCATCAGTCTTGTGGTTGCCAAGATGATGAGAAAAATGAATTACTTTCCTGGTATGAATTTGGGCCGTGATCCAAGCAAGGCATCTCACTGGTGCCCAATCAAAGCAAACCATGGAATTTTTGGTCTTGGATATGTACCTACTGAGGAGGGGGAAGAAGCCATGGAAGAATTGTTGAAATTGAAGGAAGAAATCCGCCGTACCGGAAGGGTACTCCCAATGGCTCCATATTCCTTATCGATGAATGGTCACTTTATCAAAGAAGGCGAGACTTCTCCATACTATGGGTTCTCCGAACCATGGTATGACTCGGTGACAGGAATCATGATACCTGGTTTTGAAATATTCAGTGGCCTTGCTCTCCCAGAAATAGAACCGCCGGTATATTATATTGAGAAAACTGTTGAGGACTGGTTAGTCTACCTTGAGCCAGATGTGTTGGGGTCTTTGTTTGAAGAAGATGTGCCTGATGTTGCTTGGCAGGAGTTGCCAGTTTTAGACTATTCTGAAGAGCAAGAAGAAACAGAATGTGAAGATGTGCTAGTAGCAGTTATTCAGAGCGATGATACCTTTACTGAACCTCAGAGTCAGATTGCACCTGCAATAGAAAATCTTTCAAACTGGAGTTTTGATGTTTTTCCTGCTTATTTCATTGCTAAGTCGAGTCCAGTCGAGTCGGTTAAATCCGTGTCACTGCTTAGTCCAAGCGAGTCATTTTCTGATTTTATTTATAATGTGAATCCTGAGCCTGTTCAGGATGAGTCCAATGATAATGATGTAATTTCTTTCTACTCAATGAAATCTGATTCTCAGTATGTCTCTGTATTTGCTTCTGACTTTAATAATGATAACACTCCCTCCTCAGACGAGGAAGAAGGGATCGACAAAACTCCCCTTGAATTGCAACATATGTTCAAACAAGAGGAGGAGCGTCGAGCCCAGCCTCTTAAAGATGAAATCGAAATTATAAACATCGGAACAGAAGATTTAATACAGGAAATACGAATTGGAAATACTCTATGTCCTGAAGAGCGTGATGAATTAATAAACTTACTTAAGGAATATAAAGAAGTTTTTGCCTGGTCCTACAAAGATATGCCCGGGTTGAGCGAAGACATTGTTCAGCACAAGCTACCTTTGTTACCAGGAATTAAGCCTAAAAAGCAGAAGCTAAGGAGAATGAAGCCCGAATGGGTCTTGAAAGTAGAGGAAGAGGTTACTAAGCAGTTGAATGCTGGATTTCTGCAAGTAGGGGAATATCCAGAATGGCTCGCAAATATAGTACCTGTACCAAAGAAAGATGGAAAGGTGAGAATGTGAGGAGATTTTAGGGATTTGAACAAGGCAAGTCCAAAAGATGATTTCCCTCTACCCCATATCGACATCCTGGTAGACAATACAGCCGGGCATGAGTTAATATCTTTCATGGATGGTTTCTCGGGCTACAATCAAATTAAGATGGCACCCGAGGACATGGCTAAAACCTCGTTCATTACACAATGGGGGACATATTGCTATCGGGTAATGCCATTTGGTCTTAAGAATGCCGGTGCGATATATCAAAGAGCAGCTACAGCCTTACTCCATGACATGATACATAGAGAAGTCGAAGTTTATGTTGATGATATGATTGTAAAAGCCAAGGAAAGGAGAGATCACATCCCGAACCTTAAGAAGTTCTTTAAAAGAATTCTCAAATACCAGCTTCGCCTGAATCCTAGCAAGTGTGTATTCGGGGTTACCTCTGGTAAGTTGTTAAGATTCATGGTGAGTCAAAGGGGCATAGAAGTAGATCCTCAGAAGATTAAGGCTATCCAGGAGATGCCGCCACCTAAAACCGAGAAGGAAATTTGGGGATTCCTAGGAAGGATACAGTTCCTAAGACGATTCATCGCTCATCTTACATCAACTTGTGAACCTATCTTTAAGCTCTTGAAGAAAAATACTTCCAATGAATGGACAGAAGAATGTCAACAGGCCTTTGAGAGGATAAAGCAAAGTTTGTCTGAACCACCGATAGTAGCACCAGTAATACCGGGGCATTCATTGCTGCTTTACTTGTCAGTAACAAAAACCACAATGGGTTGTATGTTAGCACATCAAGATCCAGAAACCAAGCATGAAAAGGCTGTATATTATCTTAGTAAGAAGATGTTGGAGTATGAACAGAATTACACTGTCCTAGAAAAAACCTGCTTAGCCTTGGTTTGGGCTACTCAGCGACTCAGACATTACCTTTTATCACATAAGGTCTTGCTTTTGTCAAGGATGGATCCTCTGAAATATCTCTTTCAAAAACCAGCCCTGACAGGTAGGACCGCCAGATGGTTATTATTGTTGTCTGAGTTTGACATCACCCATGTAACCCAAAAATCAGTAAAGGGCCGAGCCATTGCTGAACAATTGGCAGAACCACTGAAGATCAGGCAGAAGAAATTCTCGCAGATATTCATGAAGGGGTGTGTGGGCCTCATATGAATGGAAAGATGCTGGCAAAGAAGATCCTACGTCTGGGGTACTATTGGCCAACATTGAAAGCAGATTGTCATACATTTGTGAAGAAATGCTATAAATGTCAGATACATGCGAATCTCATCCATGTACCACCCACCGAATTGCATTCTCTTACCTCTCCTTGGCCGTTTTTGGTATGGGGAATTGACATAATTGGCAAGATTTCTCCTAGGTAATCTAATGGTCACGAGTACATACTCGTTGCAATTGACTACTTCACCAAGTGGGTCGAGGCCGCTTCTTATGCAAAGCTTACATCCGTATCAGTTGCTAAATTCATACGCACCAACATCATTTGCAGATATGGAATTCCCCATGAACTTATCTCAGATAATGGATCGCATTTCAAGAAGGAAGTAATCTCTCTTTGCGAAGAGTTCAAGATTAAACATCATAAATCATCGCCTTATCGTCCGCAGACAAATGGAGCGGTAGAAGCTGCAAACAAAAATGTCAAGACTATCATTAGCAAAATGTCAGAAACTTATAAGGATTGGTCGAATAAGTTGCCGTATGCCTTGTGGGCTTACAGATCATCAATTAGATCTTCAATTGGGGCAACCCCTTACTCTTTTGTTTATGGGATGGAAGCAGTGCTACCTGTTGAGATCCGTATACCTTCGCTCCAAATATTGACTGAAGTCAAGTTGCCAGAAAATGAATGGGCAGAGGCCAGATATAAAGAGCTGAACATGCTAGATGAGAAGAGGTTAAAGGCGCTTTACCATGCGCAGGGTTATCAGCGCAGAATAGCCAGGGCTTTTAATAAAAAGGTTAAAATCAGAGATCTAGAAGAAGGCAATCTTGTTTTGAAAGAGAACCGAGCACTAGTGTTTGACCCAAGAGGCAAATTCAAGCCAAATTGGTCAGGACCATACATTGTGGACCAAATCTTACCCGGAAAAGCCGTCAAGCTCCGTAATTTAAGTGGAGAAATATTGCCAGAACCAACAAATCTTAATCAACTCAAGAGGTTCTATGCTTGAACACCAGAAGGCCGTCTTTTGGCCGAATAAATCCCAAATTCATAACCCAAAATTAAAAAATATATAACCTTTGGCAAACCCTTTTGAGCCTAAATAAAAATTTTCTTCAAAACCCAATATACTAGGGGCATTCGCCCTGAACTACGCATGACCTGATCCCTACACTGGGGTACGTAGGCAGCTCGGTCAAACCGAGTTCGGTGGTATCAAAAGAAGAAAATCGATCATTCCAAAAAGAAGTTGAAAAGAAAAAAAAAGAAAATAAAAAAACAATAAAAAAAGAAGAAAAGAAAAAGGAAAAATTCATGCTGTCTGAAAAGAAAAGAAAATTAAAATACCTTCAAACTAGGGGCATTCGCCCTGAACTACGCATGACCTGATTCCTATACTGGGATACGTAGGCAACCTATTTACAGGTTCGGTCGAAATTCTTGCAAAACATTAAGCCATTCTTTGAAAAGCCCTACCTCACCTATAAAGTCCTTTTGGTGTTCAAGTAAAAGAAAAAAAAAAGAAGAGAAGAAAATATAAAAAAAGAAGAAAAAAAAAGAAATGGAGCTTGAAGATCCGCTAGATTGAAAACCTGAAAAGGCGATCTAGGCAAAATTTAGGATCATTCCCCTGCTAAGTTGAAAACCTGAAAAGGCGGCTTAGCAAAAGTTAAGGGGGTAGCCTGCTGAGTCGAAAACCTGAAAAGGCGATTCAGGCAAAAGTTAAGGCCGAGCGGTCCACCAAGTTGAAAATCCAAAAAGGAAGACTTGGTCGTGATAAGATTAGGTTCACGCCAGAAGAATTATATCGATCTTTGAACTCGCAGTAGGTCAAGCAAAAATAACAACGATTCCCGAAACTAGGGGCATTAATTTCAAAGCAATCCGAAAGTTGATAGAAAGATACATGAAGTATCACTGTCTTAAAAATAAGTGAGGATGTTTATCAATGGAGAAATATTCTTTTAAAGAGGCCAGCCTAACCCAAAAGAAAATACTAATAAGTCAAAAGCATCACGAGATTACTTGAGTAATCTTTCTTATTTTGTCTTTTTATCACAAATATCTGTGGTTCTATTTTTAAAAAAAAAATTTACTAATGCTATTTTAAGAATTGTTGTAGGGTGCAATCACTCTGAAGGCAGGTTCATTAACAGGTTCCAAGAAACTTGGAAGAAGTGAGACTGTCACGAATGACGAAAAATCTTTGAAAGAATGATCTCTGGTCAATGAATAGAAAAAGGTTAGAATGCCTCAAACTGGGGCAGGTTGCTAATGAAGTGGCATCTCATATTCGAGCCTTGAAAGTCCTTGCTACATGGTGGTATTAAATCCTTTGCTTCCAAAATTGTTAATTGAAGATTTCAATTTCCTTTTTCTGATAATCTTTGTCAAAACTCAAATTATCATATCTCTCTGAATCCATTTGAAAATGATATTCCCTCTTTGAACATCATACGAATATGATGTCTCATTTCCTTGGAATTCGTATAAATACGATATTCCATTATCTCTGAGCTATCTTTGAGCATCATATGAATATGGTGTCTCATTTTCCTTGAAATCTGTATAAATACGGTATTTCATTCTCTCCGATTCCATTCGAAAATGGTCTCTTATTCTCTTTGACCATCATACAAATGTGATGTCTCATTTCCTTGGAATCTGTATAAATACGGTATTTCATTCTCTCTGAGTTCATTCAAAGATGGTCCCTTATTCTCTTTGAGCATCATACAAATGCGATGTCTCATGTTCCTTGAAAGCCGTATAAATACGTTATTTCTTTCTCTCTGAGTCCATTCAAAGATGGTCTCTTATTCTCTTTGCGCATCATACGAATGTGATGTCTCATTTTCTTGGAATCCGTATAAATATGGTATTCCATTCTCTCCGAGTTAATTCAAAAATGGTCTCTTAATTCTCTTTGAACATCACACAAATGCGATGTCTCATATCCATGGAATCCGTATAGATACGGTATTTCATTCTCTCTGAATTCATTCAAAAAAATTTCTCTGTATTCTCTTTGAGTATCATAAAAATATGATATCTCATTTCCTTGAGCTCCATATAAATACGGTATCTCATTCTCTTCGAGTCTATACAATTATGGTCTTTTGTTCTCTTTTAGCATCATATATATATGATGTCTCATTTCTTGGAATTCGTATAAATACGTTGACTCGTTCTCTCCAGATCCATTCGAAAATGGTCTCTCACTCTCTTTTGAGCACCGTACAAATACGGTATCTCATCCTTCCTCAGTCTATTAAAAAATAGTCTCTTATTCTTCTTTGGGATCCGTACAAATATGGTTGCTCATTCTTCGGGAAACCGTACAAAAACGGTGTCTCATTTTGCTATCTCATTCTTTGTAGGCCTGTACAACTACGGTGTTTCATTCCTATTCAGTCCGTACAAATACGGTCTCTTAGCCCTTAGACCCCGTACAAATGCGAGGCCTCATTCTTGTTGAATCCATTCGAAATGATATCTCATGTCCGTTGAACCCATACAAATATGGTATCACATTTTATCTGAGCCCGTTCAAAAATGATACTTCGTTTTCTTTAAAAATCTTTCGAAAGTCATCTGTCATTCTCTCTAAAGACCATTTGAGAATGGCATCTCATTCCCTCTGAAACCGTTCAAAAACGGTATTCCTTTCCCTCCGAAAATCCGTTTGAAAATGGTATCCCTTTCATTTATTGCCCGTTCGAAACCGGCGCCGCATCATAATCATCTTTTGCTTTGGATTGGAAGATTTTTGCACCCAGAACAAATCCGATTCTCCGTTATTCAAAACTGCCATCTCAGGGTGTTTTAGAGTAAGTGATTTTGATATATGTTCAAATTCTAGGATTTCATCTAGGGTCTTGCATTATGTTAGGTTGCATTGTGTCTAGGGAGTCCTTTGTCGATCGAAGCTACGCAAAATGGCTCTGTCACTTTTGCTTTGGTATTCAATGACTAAGTCATCTCTACCAAAGAGAGGCATCTGTAGACAACCCCGTTTTGCTCCGCTTTAATCAACAAAGAGGTTAGTGTTTCGCTATCCGTGTTTCATTGTTTCCATTCCTGTGTCCGTCTCTTATATCTTCTCAATATTTTCAATCATTTCTGCCGTGTTTCGCATTTTTTTTGTCAAGTGTCGAGAAGGGTAATTCAGAGGAATCCAAACCAGAGAGAATTGGGAACCGGTTGGTAGGCCCGCATTGAGCACTTGGTTAGACTTAGGTCAAACAATGAAACCATACATTTTTCCATGGAAAATGAATTTCGGCTTTATTTGGAATTAACATTGAAACATTAATTTCTATGAGAAGGTGCCCATGTGTTTTAAGCCATGGGATGGGGCCCACCATGTGCTCAACATGGTGTGGGCCCATCACCATATTTGTAAAGCATTCAGACAAATTGGAATGGGGCCCGCATTGTGATGATCCAAATCACTTACTCGATAGGCCAATGAGTGGGATGGCTCAGATCAGCCCACACAAAAAAAAAAAAAATTTGATTTGGTGAAGCACAATCCATTTATACCGCAGCCCACCCTTTAGACTGTATGGATCATCTTACAAGGATGGTTTGGATCATTCCAAATGGGCCCCATACATATTCAGTCAGCTCACTTTGGATTGTTAGAAAGTGAATATACAAAAATTTGTTGCTTTTCTCTCTTGGCATAATAAGCAAGAAAAAGAAAACATGCGTGCACATGCATGGAAATAAACAGCAAGGTTTTGGTATTTTTAGAAAAGTGAAATTTTGGGCAAGAGCTTGCAATGGAATGTATGGGCTGTATAAGAAAGAAAAGAGGAAAGAATCGGCGGAGACTCTTAGAAAGCAGCTCTCTTTCTCCCCATGAGAGGAGATAAAAAGGAAAAGGAGGAAAGGAGGAGAGGGGATTTTTAGAAATTCGGTTTTTCCAAGCTCTCTCTCTAGTTCCTCGGTGATAGAAAAAACAAGCCGTGACTCTGTTTTTTGAGAAGAACAGCAGATATGTCATAAAAGAAAAAAAACGAAGAAGAATATCGGCTCTGTTACGGTGCCTTTGCGTTTCTCTGTCACCCCTACCCTTTGTTTTTCGATCACTCTCATTCTTACTCTCTGTTTTTTGATCGTTCTCATTCTTACCCTCTGTTTCTCAATCTTCCTCATTTACCCTCTATTTTTACATCTCCTTCACTCTCCATCTGTTTCTCAATCACCATCCCCATCCCTCTGTGTTTCACTCTCCTCCCCCATCACCCTCAGCCTTCTCATCTCCCTATCTCTCTCACCCTCCATAGATTACCAAAGCCCAAGCAAAGAAAAAAAAAGTATGTATAAAAAAAAAAGAAAAAAAAAAGAGAGAGTATTGTTTGCTCTATCCCTCTGTTTTTGCGTTTTTGATTCCATCCCTCTCATTCTGTTTTCTCTCCCTCTGTCTTGGCTTCTCTCATCCTCCCACCTCTGTCGTTCCTCTCATTGCCTCTCCCTCTGTCTCTTTCATCCTCCCACCTCTGTCGTTCATCTCATTCTCTCTCCCTCGGTCTCAGTCACCCTCTCTCATCTTCGTGAGAAAAACAATAAAAAGAAAGAAAGAGAGAAAGCGGACATCGGATCGAGCGTCGGCAAGATTTTTCGGATTTTTCGGCTCTCGGATTCGGCGAGGATCTCCATCACAGGTAGGTGCACTATTCTCAGATTTTTTCAGGATTATTTGGTATTCTTTATATATTTTTGCATGGTTTTTAGCATTTAATTCGATATTATATGTGTGTGCTCAAAATCATGATCTACATAAGTGTTTCAATTCTGATTCGTCCCGAAATTTAATACACCGATCTATTTAAATAGACTAAAATAACCATCAGATCGGATCGGCCATTGAATCAAAGGATTTCGAAAATTTGAGTGAAGAGTGGAATTTTATTTAAAATAATGGCTGAGAAATTACAAAATTTGAAAAAATAGCTATCTCAGGATGATTTATTTTTTAGAATTTCAAATTTTTCTTGTGTTCATCACATTAGAACAAGATTAAAGGACATTTTCCGGAGTCATAATTTTCTCAAAAATCATGTTTTAAAAATAGAAAACTCTTCGAAAACATCTTTTTGACGAAGAAAAATAAAATATATACTAAATAGATTCTAAAATTAATGAAATTTCGTGGGAAAATAATATGGTACTGATATATTCTACCATGAATTTTTAAGAATTTTTGGATTCTGTTTAGTATATTATTTGATGCTTTATTTGAAAATTTTCAGATTCTGTGAGACTTTTTACTGACATCAGATCACAATTAAAATTCTTTAAATTTTTACAGTAGTCTTATATTTCATATTTCTTGTTTTTGTAAAATTTTCAATTAATTTGGATCTTGTTTCCTAAGGGATGTAGTGTAAATTCATAATCTGGTCTTAAAATTGAAAAATCCGAAATTGGTAGTAATGAGTCTCTAAAATTCATGAAAATCTTAAAGAATGCTATGTTTACTTATATATTATTACTGTAGAAATTTCAATGAATTTAGATTTTTATTTCTAGTAGTTTTTGTGTTATTTTTGTAATCTGGTCTCATTATTGTTAAATCAAAATTAAATAGGAGCTTATTGTAAAAATCTGTTGTAAGCTACATACATTCCCATCTTGTTGATGTAGAAATTTCAATTCATTTCGAATTCGTTTACAATAACTTCACTTGTAAAATCACTCATATGGTTTAAAATTGATAAAATCCATTGAAAAATTGAAATTAATTAAAAATCATCATAAAGTTTCTAAAGAACCTTGAATTTTTGTCACATGTTCACTCCTTAATCCATTGAAACAGAAATCTTAGGATCTTTAGATTTCCCTGGTAAAATGGCCAGTGAATCTATAATCGTATCCCAATTGCAACCGATCTTTGACAATTTGAATATTTAAGCTATAGCATGTTATTGGCTCCGAGGTTACTGTCCACGGAAATCCTGAGATATGCCAGGCAATAAGGTGCTATAACCTAAGTATTAAATTGCACAAGGAAAGAGCGCACGATTCCCTTCCTTGGATGCCATTCGAGGCCAAAATTGGTGAACCCTAGAACCTTTGGTATTCCTTAAATGTCCAGAAACCAAAAATCCTTGAAATCTGAAATTAATTAACTTCAAGAACTTGAATCGATTTGTCCCGAGTCTTTCGGAACCATTGGATTATGGTTTCCGATATAAGAACCATTAGAGCCCAACTTAGGAACACTTATGTCAGGTCGTGTCCTAGGTTTTAAGGAGTCTTAGGTTTTAGGGAGTCTTAGGTTTTATGGAGTCCTAGAGTTAGGAGTCCAGTCTCATCACGGACGTTTGCTATGGATAGCAACCGTGCCATAGATCTAGTTGCACTAGTCACCCAATCTTTCCCTAGGACAAGCCTAGTTACCTAGGATGTAGGTTAACCTGCATTAGTCTAAGGGACAACTTGCACTTAGATAGGATCATTTAGCATCTTAGATGAAATTCTAGGATAATAAAATCTTCGACTTGAATTAAATAACTTCTCTTAAAACTGTTGAAACAGTCAATCCAGTCTAGATCGGTGTCTTAGTTGAGTTAGGCATAAGTAGCTTAACTTAGGTGCACCGAACTACGTCGACTCTGATCCCAGTGAGACCTGGGTACGTAGGCAGCTTGGATGCTTGATGGCATACCAATCACGAGTCGGCTCCACAACAAATTGTGGGGTTTTGTACATTAATTTTCTTGTAAATTCTTAATTAAATCACTTAGGATTTTCCATGAAATTAGAATTTTCGGAGAACTTTCACTTAGATTGAATTCAAACAAATAAAGAAATCAAGATACACACTTATGTCACTTAGTTCGCACATTAACAGAGAGTTGAATGAACCATTTAAAATAAATTTAAAAGAGTTAGCTTTCGGAATCGAAGACCGATTATCGGGCAGGAATGGTGCATGTGGTGGATAACTCCCCATACCTTCCATTCTCGTAACCAGGTAGCGAGTCTAGATTTTTGGTTAATTTCGGGTCTTAGATCCCACATCTAGGTGGCGACTCTGTCAGTCTCTTTTGTGTGGAATTTGGAATGCCTTAGCGATCCCAAGTTCACATAAAACATGAATTAAAATCAATAATAAAAATGCACACGCCAATCGCGTGGGTACGAGAGACCAAGAGAGAGCGTGGCGGCTCGCACCCCACCCCTCTCGAGGGATCGGGTCCCACACTCGCGCTTTCGCCTAGCAGTTTTCAGACCTACCTCCGATTGAATGACCATAACTCACTCAATTCAACTCGGAATTCATTGAAATTTTTCATATCGAAGAAGTCGAAGTGTATTTTAAAACGGAAGAAACGGAGATGAAAAACTCCAAGTATTTTGAGAGTTATGATGGAAATAGTTAGACTCGCGCTTTGGTCTACCAGTTTCCAGACCTACCTCCGATTAATTGACCATAACTCACTCAATTTAACTCGTAATTCATTTAAATTTGTTCCATTTCGAAGGTGTCGAAGTGAAGTTTAAAACGGAAGAAACGGAGATGAAAAACTCCAAGTATTTTGAGAGTTATGATGGAAATAGTTGGACTTGCGCTTTGGTCTAGCAGTTTACAGGCCTACCTCCGATTGATTGACCGTAACTCAATCAATTCAACTCGGACTTGATTCAAATTCATGCCATTTCGAATATGTCGAAGTGTAGTTGAAAACGGAAGAAACGGAGATGAAAAACTATAAGTAATTTAAGAGTTATGATAGAAATTGTTAGACTCGCGCTTTGGTCTAGTAGTTTACAGACCTACCACCGATTGATTGACCATAACTCACTCAATTCAACTCGGAATTTATTCAAATTCATGCCATTTCGAAGATATCAAAGTGTAGTTGAGAACGAAAGAATTGGAGATGAAAAACTCCAAGTATTTCGGGAGTCATGATGGAAATAGTTAGACTCGCGCTTTCGCCTAGTAGTTTACAGACCTGCCTCCGATTGAATGACCATTACTCATTCAATTCAACTCGGAATTCATTGAAATTTGTTCCATTTCGAATGAGTCGAAGTGTACATTAAAACGGAAGAGACGGAGATGAAAAACTCGAAGTATTTTTAGAGTTATGATGAAAATAGTGAGACTCGCGCTTTCGCCTAACAGTTTACAGACCTACCTCCTGTTGAATGACCATAACTCACTCAATTCAACTCGGAATTGATTCAAATTCATGCCGTTTCGAAGATGTCGAAGTGTAGTTGAAAACGGAAGAAACAGAGATGCAAAACTCCAAGTATTATAAGAGTTATGATGGAAATAGTTTGACTCGCGCTTTGGTCTAGCAGTTTACAGACCTACCTCTGATTGATTGACCATAACTTACTCAATTAAACTCGGAATTGATTTAAATTCATGCCATTTTGAAGATATCGAAGTGTAGTTGAAAACGGAAGAAACAGAGATGAAAAACTCCAAGTCTTTTAAGAGTTATGATGGAAATAGTTAGACTCGTGCGTTGGTCTAGCAGTTTACAGACCTACCTCCGATTGATTGACCATAACTCACTCAATTCAACTCGGAATTCATTGAAATTTGTTTCATTTCGAAGGTATCGAAGTGTAGTTTAGAACGGAAGAAACGGAGATGAAAAACTCCATGTAATTTAAAAGTTATGGTGGAAATAGTTAGACTCAAGCTTTGGTCTAGCAGTTTCCATACCTACCTCCGATTGAATGACCATAACTCACTCAATTCAACTCGTAATTCATTGAAATTTGTTCCATTTCGAAGGTGTCGAAGTGTAGTTAAAAACGGAAGAAACGGAGATGAAAAACTCCAAGCATTTTGAGAGTTATGATGGAAATAGGTAGACTCGCAATTTGGTCTAGCAGTTTACAGACTTACGTTCGATTGATTGACCATAACTCACTTAATTCAACTCAGAATTGATTCAAATTCATGCCATTTCGAAAACGTCGAAGTGTAGTTGAAAACAGAAGAATATGAGTTGAAAAACTCCATGTATTTTAAGAGTTATGATGGAAATAGTTAGACTCGCGCTTTCGCCTAGCAGTTTTCAGACCTACCTCCGATTGAATGACCATAACTCACTCAATTCAACTCGGAATTCATTAAAATTTGTTCCATATCGAAGAAGTCGAAGTGTAGTTTAAAACGGAAGAAACGGAGATGAAAAACTCCAAGTATTTTGAGAGTTATGATGGAAATAGTTAGACTCGCGCTTTGGTCTAGCAGTTTCTAGACCTACCTCCTATTAATTGACCATAACTCACTCAATTCAACTCGGAATTGATTCAAATTCATGCCATTTCGAAGATGTCGAAGTGTAGTTGAAAACGGAAGAAACGGAGATAAAAAACTCCAAGTATTTTAAGAGTTATGATGGGAATAGTTAGACTCTTGCTTTGGTCTAGCAGTTTGCAGACCTACCTCCGATTGATTGACCAGAACTCACTCGATTCAACTCGGAATTTATTCAAATTCATGCCATTTCGAAGATCTCGAAGTGTAGTTGAAAACGAAAGAAACGGAGATGAAAAACTCCAAGTATTTCAGGAGTTATGATGGAAATAGTTAGACTCGCACTTTCGCCTAGCAGTTTACAGACCTGCCTCCGATTGAATGACCATAACTCATTTAATTCAACTCAGAATTCATTGAAATTTGTTTCATTTCGAAGGAGTCGAAGTGTACTTTAAAACAGAAGAGACGGAGATGAAAAACTCGAAGTAATTTTACAGTTATGATGGAAATAGTGAGACTCGCACTTTCGCCTAACAGTTTATAGACCTACCTCCGGTTGAATGACCATAACTCACTCAATTCAACTCGGAATTGATTCAAATTCATGCCGTTTCGAAGATGTCGAAGTGTAGTTGAAAACGGAAGAAACGGAGATGAAAAACTCCAAGTATTATAAGAGTTATGATGGAAATAGTTTGACTCGCGCTTTGGTCTAGCAATTTACAGACCTACCTCTGATTGATTGACCATAACTCACTTAATTAAACTCGGAATTGATTCAAATTCAAGCCATTTCGGAGATATCGAAGTGTAGTTGAAAACAGAAGAAACGGAGATGAAAAACTCCAAGTATTTTAAAGTTATGATGGAAATAGTTAGACTCGCGCTTTGGTCTAGCAGTTTTCAGACCTACCTCCAATTGATTGACCATAACTCACTCAATTCAACTCGGAATTCGTTGAAATTTGTTTCATTTCGAAGGTATCGAAGTGTAGTTTAGAACGGAAGAAACGGAGATGAAAAACTCCATGTATTTTAAAAGTTATGGTAGAAATAGTTGGACTCGAGCTCTGGTCTAGCAGTTTCCATACCTACCTCCGATTGAATGACCATAACTCACTCAATTCAACTCGTAATTCATTGAAATTTGTTCCATTTCGAAGGTGTCGAAGTGTAGTTTAAAACGGAATAAACAGAGATAAAAAACTCTGAGTATTTTGAGAGTTATGATGGAAATAGTTAGACTCTCACTTTGGTCTAGCAGTTTACATACCTACCTACGATTGATTGACCATAACTCACTCAATTCAACTCGGAATTGATTCAAATTCATGCCATTTCGAAGATGTCGAAGTGTAGTTGAAAACGAAAGAAACGGAGATGAAAAACTCCAAGTATTTTTAGAGTTATGATGGAAATAGTTAGACTCACGCGTCGGTCTAGCAGTTTAAAGACCTACCTCCGATTGAATGACCATAACTCACTCAATTCCACTCGGAATTCATTGAAATTTGTTCCACTTTGAAATAAACAAGAGGGGGGCTTTTATGGCATACCTACATAGTAGCCAAGTGAATGCTGGAATTCCTCCTCAATATATGCACACAGATAAATTATAACAATTAAAAGCTTATGGTGCATATAGACAATTGAATAGATAATCAATTTCAAACTTCTCCCCCTTTTGTCATCGACAGAATGGGTGAACTAAAATGTGTAGCAATTGAAGAGTAAATGAAGATTGAGTTAGGTAATCTCCCTAAATCAATGCTTATGGTATAAAAAATATTTAGCCAAGTAATGCACATATACCTGTTCATGATCGAGATGTTGACAAATGTCAAATTGTTAGGTATTTTTAATTAAAGTGAAGGTACCTCTCCATCTTAGAGAACTAAGAAGGCTAAGAGTACCAATTGAGTAATTTTTAAGATTAATATTTGACATCTCATTCATGCAGATACTACCAAACAAAGATGATATATATAAATACTATATAGATAAGCTGGTGAAAGGCACAAAGTATTTATTTGACAATTTCTTTGACTTGATCCGCACTCCAAATGTTTAAGGCACTTCGGATATAGCAAATTCTATCATCACTAAGGGGTTTTGTAAAGATATCCGCCAATTGATCCTCAGTGTTGATATATTTTAAGCAAATATCCCTTTTTGTGAGTGATCTCTAATGAAGTGGTGCCTAATCTCAATATGTTTTGTTCTAGAGTGTTGTATGGGGTTCTTTGTCAAACTTATAGCACTAGTATTGTCACATTGGATGATAATATTTTCTATTTTAATTGCATAGTCCATCAATGTGCTTTTCATCCATAGGACTTGTGCACAGCAAGCTCCAGCTGCCACATATTCTGCTTCTGTTGTGGACAGAGCTACTGAATTTTGTTTCTTGCTAAACCATGAAACAAGTGATTTTCCCAAGAATTGACAAGTCCCACTAGTGCTTTTCCTATCCACTCTACATCCAGCAGAGTCTGCATCTGAATATCCAATGAGAGTGAAGGCAGATGATCTTTTATACCATAGTCCCAGACTTTGGGTTCCTCTTAAGTACTTGAAGATCTTCTTGACTGCCAATAGGTGAGACTCTTTTGGATCCGATTGAAATCGAGCACAGATACAGACAGTAAACATAATGTCTGGTCTGCTGGCTGTCAAATAGAGTAAGCTACCTATCATACCCCTAGACATCTTTTGATCTATAGATTTGCCAAATTCATCATTTTCTAGCTTAGCAGTTGTACTCATGGGAATTCTTGATGTCTTACTGCTATCCATGCCATACTTCTTTAGTAACTCCTTTGTATATTTTTCTTGATTTATAAATATCCCATTTTGGTATTGTTTAATTTGGAGTCCTAAGAAGTAGGTTAACTCACCCATCATGCTCATTTCAAATTCATTTTTCATTAGAGTTGCAAATTCATCACACATTTTTTTATTAGTTGAGCCACAGATGGTGTCATCTACATAGATTTGTACAAGGAGGATATCTTGATTTTCTCTTTTGATAAATAAAGTTTTATCCACCTTTCCCATCTCAAATCTTTTTTCTATTAGGAAAGTGCAAAGCCTCTCATACCAAGCTCTAGGAGCTTGCTTTAATCCATATAAAGCTTTATCAAGCCTGAAGACATGATTTGGATGTTTGTAGTCCTCAAAATCTGGAGGTTGCTCAACATACACTTCCTCTTGGATATAGCCATTTAGGAAGGCACTTTTGACATCCATTTGATATAGTTTAAATCCTTTATGAGATGCATATGCCAAGAGTATCCTAATAGCTTCCATACGGGCAACAGGAGCAAATGTCTCATCATAGTCTATTCCTTCCTCCTGATTGTATCCTTGGGCTACAAGCCTGGCTTTATTTCTAGTGATAATTCCATTTTCATCCAATTTGTTTCTATACACCCATCTCGTGCCAATGACTGGATGATCACTAGGTCTAGGTACTAGCCTCCACACCTTGTTCCTTTCGAATTGACTCAACTCTTCTTGCATAGCCATCAACCAATATTCTTCCTTTTCGGGTTCCTTGATGGACTTAGGCTCTAATTCGGATATGAACGCTAAGTTATTGCTCACACTACAATAGTATGATCTAGTTCTTACCGGCGATGTGGCATCACCTAAGATTTGGGATTCAGGATGATCTACCAATATTCTCATATCCCTAGGCAATGAGTCACCATCTACATTTTCTACTTCCTCACTAGGCAATGTATTACTTGTAGATGCATGGGAAGGAACATTTGTCTTAGGTAATAGATGTTCAATAGGTTCATCCTCATCATGTGGCATTTCTTGAGGTGTTGGCTCTCTCTTATCAAATGTCACATGCATGGATTCTTCTACAACTAGATTTCTTCTATTAAATACTCTATATGTCTTGCTATGTGAAGAATACCCTAAGAATATGCCATCATCCGACTTCTTATCAAATTTGTGTAAATTATCTTTAATGTTCAAGATGAAGCATTTACAACTAAACACTCTAAAATAGCTTATATTTGGTTTCAAGTTTTTCCAAAGCTCATAAGGTGTTTTCTTAGAAATTGGCCTTATATATACCCTATTTATGATATAGCAAGCGGTGCTAACCGCCTTTGCCCAAAAGTATCTAGGGAGATCATTTTCATGCAACATAGTTCTAGCCATTTCTTGGAGGGTTCGGTTCTTTCTTTCTACAACCCCATTTTGTTGAGGTGTCCTAGGTGCCGAAAAATTGTGTTTGATGCCATGTTCATTACAGTAAGTGTCAAAATGTACATTTTCAAATTCCGTTCCATGGTCACTTCTAATGTAAGATATGGCAATACCTTTTTCATTTTGTATTTGAGTACACAATTTAAGGAAATTTTCATAGGTTTCATCTTTATGTGCTAAAAATATGACCAATGTAAATCGTGAGTAGTCATCCACGATGACAAACACGTACCTCTTTACGCCTAAACTACTTGTCTTCATTGGTCCAAAAAGGTCCATATGAAGTAGTTGCAAGGGGTAGGTGGTTGAAATCATATTTTTAGGGGCAAATGAGCTTTTTAATTGTTTTCCTAATTGACAAGTTCTACAAATGTGATCTTTGGTGTATTTGATCTTAGGCAATCCTCTAACAATTTCTTTTGAGGAGAGGGTCGAAATGAGATCCATTCCGGCATGACCCAACCTCCTATGCTACAACCAAGAATCTTCACTAATGGCATTAAGACAAGTCACATTTTGTAGTCTAAGATCATCTAGTCCAATGGTGTAAATGTTATTGTCTCTAGAACCTATGAATTTCACTCTTCCATCTATCTTATTTTTAACAATGCATTTGTCGGGGTTGAAGACTACTTCAAAACCATTATCACATAATTGACTAATGCTAATAAGATTATGGGATAAGCCATCAACATAAAGCACATCATGTATGGGAGAGGTAGAGTTACCTATGGTGCCTTCTCCTTTGAATTTTTCTTTCTTGTCATCTCCAAAGGTAACATCTCCACCATCCTTGAGTGATAGGGATGCAAATTGAGTGAGGTCTCCGGTCATATGTCTAGAGCATCCACTATCAAGGTACCATGTGTTCTTCTTGTTATGGCTTTTAAGGCATACCTACATATGAATAGGCAAGTGAGATCCTTTAGGTACCCAAATCTTCCTAATCCTACTATGTTCATTTATTTTCACTTTAGAGTTCAATTTGATTTTATCTTGTTTAGCATGCATACAAGCAACTTTATAATGACCTTCTAAACCACAATAAAAGTAAGTTTTGGCACTACTAGAAGAAGCCTTTACAAGTTTGTTTTTATAGTTGGATATTGTAGTATTCCATTTGTGTCCAAGTCCACTTTTATCATGTGGCATTCTTTGAATGTTAACAAGCCTATCCAATTTCAATGAACTATGTTCAAAATTTTCAAATAGTTTCTTTAGTTCATCGTATTCAAAAGATAGTTTACTATTTTCATGCTTTAGCTTGTTGTTTTCAATAGAAAGTTCTTGACGATTTTCATTTAAGATTTCGATAGAAGCATTTAAATCATGAATTTCAACTTTGTATTTTTCATTTTCATCCTCTAAAAATTCATGATCTTTCTTTAACCAACCAAATTCTTTTGTCATGTTAGAGAGAGAATTTTCAAGTGATGCATTTTTATCAAATTCAATCTCAAGTTCATCATGTGCATTTTGCAAGGAATCTAGAACTTCTTTTAAAACAATGACATTATTTAAAGTATTTACCTCTTGATTGTCGTTTGTTGAGGCCATGAAGCAAACGTTTCTTGCAATCAAGCAATCTTCTCCATCGTTTTGTTCGCCTTCACTTTCAATTTCCTCATCCCATGTGGCGGTCATTCGTTTCTTGCCTTCTCTTCTCTTAAAACGGTTGTTTGAAGAAGGCTCATTGTTGAGTGGACAATCCGGGCGAATGTGTCCAAGCTTCTTGCATCCATAGCATCGGGGTTGAGACGATCCATCACCGAGCTCTTCTTTCTTCTTGAATGGAGGATTGGTCATTCTATTTTTCATGCCTCCCATGTTCCTTTGAAAGAATTTGATCATTCTTGTTAGGAGGGCAACTTCATCTTCCATGTCTTCCTTTGCATCTTCATTGTCACCTACATTACAAGCAAAAGCAACTCCTTTTCCTTTTTTAATTTTAGTTTCAATTTCAGGTGCTTTTGTTTTGAAAATCATTTCATGGGTTATCAAGGACCCTATTAGTTCATCTAGGTTCAATGTATTCATGTCCTTGGCCTCGGTGATTGCAGAGGTTTTGGATTCCCATGACAAAGGTAGGGATCTAAGGATTTTGGTCACTAAATCTCTATTTGAAAATTGCTTTCGAAGTCCCCTTAATCCATTTACAAGGTTCGTGAATCTAGTGTACATGTCGGCAATAGTTTCATCGGGTGTCATTTGAAAGAGTTCATATTGCCTAAATAAGTGATTCATTTTAGATTCTTTGACTTGGTTGGTTCTCTCATGGGTGACTTCTAAGGTGTCCCAAATTTCCTTAGCCGAATTCAAATTTGACACTCTATTGAATTCTCTGGGAGACAAAGCACAAATTAGGGAATTCATGGCTTTGGCGTTGTAGTTTGAGGCTTGTTGTTCTGCTTCGGTCCAATCATTTAGATTTCTAGTGGGTAATATATATTCATTATTAATTGCTCTCAACATTTGGTAATCTTAGGTTAAAAATATTTTCATTTTGGTTTTCCAAAATCCATAGTTTGTTCCATCAAAGTAGGGTGGCCTAGTGTTTGAGTAACCTTCATGGTGTTGAGGATGGTTTGCCATTTTTAGAATCTTTACTCTAGACCGGTTAGAGTTTTAAAAATTAGAGACGAGGCTCTGATACCAATTGAAATAAACAAGAGGGGGGTGAATTGATTTTAACACTAAATTAGGCCTTTTGCAAATTTAATTAATGACCCTAATTTGAATTTTCTTCTCTAGATTAGATTTTTGGTTAGATCAAGTAAGATTAGAAACAAATGAAATACCAAACCAAATGACAAGAATGAAAGTGCAAGAAGAGGAAAGAACACACCGATATATAGTGGTTCGGGCAAAGCCCTACTCCACTCTTCTTAAGATCGTCCTTAAGGTTTTCCACTATGCGAGACCTCCACGATGCCCGGCTCCGAGGCGATTACACTTCCAAGGGATATTAAATAAGGATGCCCTTACACCTTTACACCGACTCTCCTTCTTCGCCGAGTTCTAAGCGATTGCTCTCTAGGGTATTACAATAGGATGCCCGAGCCACCTTTACAAGAATAGAAGAGAAATAGCTTGGCATCTTCTTGAAAGCTTGATGCTCTTTGTAGTCCATTGATTGCTCTTCAATAGTGGTCACAAGTGAAAGCTCTAAATCCCAACTTAGTAGATTTGCAAGTGCAAGGCAAGTTTGGGGAGAAAAACAAAATCCAAAGCTCAAATGGGTTGCAAGTTTTCTTGAATGCTTAAGGAAGTTTTTCAATTGTTCAAGAGAGAGGAAAATAATCCTCTTGATGTTGTATATATAGCATTTGACAAAATATGACCGTTTGAGGGTGTTGATATCAAAAACCAAAATTTAATTTAAATCCCAACGGCTATTTTTTGGTCTGTCGCGAGGTTCTCGGAGTTCCGAGAACCATTCTCGGAGCTCAGAGAAATATTCTCGGAGTTCAGAGAACGGCCAGAAGATGGAATTTTTCTACTGGACCGTTTCTCGGAGTTCCGAGAAAATGGCCAGAAGCTACTGGACCATTTCTGGGAGTTCCGAGCTCGGAGCTCTGAGAAAAATCTCGGAGTTCCGAGCTCGGAGCTCCGAGAAAAATCTCGGAGTTCCGAGCTCGGAGCTTCGAGAAAAATCTCGGAGTTCCGAGAAGCCTAAAACAAACAGAATTTTGAGATTTTATTGCTTATCTGATTTTGGGCTTTTGGAACTCAACTCCTATGATAATTTTGGAATGTTTATGAGGGTCCCAACATGTTGGTCCACCACATAACCATTCACTAATCCATTTTAAGTTCTTATGTGTGTTTGAAAAACTCTTTTTTAAAACACTTTGCCTTGACTTGGAAATCTAAAGAAAAAGGATGTACAATGATACCTATGTAACCTTCAACTTCCCTTTAGTCTTGGTCTTCAATTGATCTTCCATCTTTTGTATGCTTGCTTGAGAGATGATGTGAGCTCCACTTAGCTCCTTTGACTATTGTGTTGGTACGTCTTCAAGCATGACCATGTAGAGTGTTGGTTTCTTCAATTGATCAATCCTATCTTAAACACAACACTTCAAGGCAAATTGATTAGCATTCAATAACACAATCAATTATGTTTAGAATCATCAAAACAAGATAAGAGAGTAGACCCTTCGGCTTACACACTTCGAAGGAGTCGAACTGCAGTTTAAAACGGAAGAAACGGAGATGAAAAATTCCAAGTATTTTGAGAGTTATGATGGAAATAGTTAGACTCGCGCTTTCGCCTAACAGTTTACAGAACTACCTCCGATTAAATGACCATAACTCACTATTTTTAACTCGGAATTCATTGAAATTTGTTCCATTTCGAAGGAGTCAAAGTGTAGTTTAAAACGGAAGAAACGGAGATGAAAAAAGCCAAGTATTTAGAGATTTATGATGGAAATAGTTAGACTCGCACTTTGGTCTAGCAGTTTACAGACCTACCTCCGATTGATCGACCATAACTCACTCAATTCAACTCGTAATTCATTGAAATTTGTGCCATGTCGAAGGTATCGAAGTGTAATTTACAACGGAAGAAATGGAGATGAAAAACTCCAAGTATTTTGAGAGTTATGATGGAAATAGTTAAATTCACGCTTCGGTCTAGCAGTTTACAGACCTACCTCCGATTAATTGACCATAACTCATTCAATTCAACTCGGAATTGATTCAAATTCATGCCATTTCGAAGATGTCGAAGTGTAGTTGAAAGCGGAAGAAACGGAGATGAAAAACTCCAAGTATTTTAAGAGTTATGATGGAAATACTTAGACTCGCGCTTTCGCCTAGCAGTTTACAGACCTACCTCCGCTTGAATGACCATAACTCACTCAATTCAACTCGAAATTCATTGAAAATTGTTCCATTTCGAAGGAGTCGAAGTATAGTTTAAAACAGAAGAAACGGAGATGAAAAACTCCAAGTATTTTAAGAGTTATGATGGAAATAGTTAGACTCGCGCTTTGGTCTAGCAGTCTACAGACCTACCTCCGATTGATTGACCATAACTCACTCAATTCAACTCGGAATTCATTGAAATTTGTTTCATTTCGAAGGTATCGAAGTGTACTTTAGAATGGAAGAAACGGAGATGAAAAACTCCATGTATTTGAAAGGTTATGGTGGAAATTGTTAGACTCGCGCTTTCGTCTCGCTGTTTACAGACCTACCTCCGATTGATTGACCATAACTCACTCAATTCAACTTAGAATTTATTGAATTTTTTTCCATTTCGAACGTAACTAAATGTAGTTTACAACGGAAGAAATGGAGATGAAAAACTCCAAGTATTTTGAGAGTTATGATGGAAATAGTTAGACTCGCGCTCTAGTCTAACAGTTTACAGACCTACCTCCGATTGATTGACCATAACTCACTCAATTCAACTCGGAATTGATTCCAATTCATGCCATTTCGAAGATGTCGATGCGTAGTTGAAAATGGAAGAAACGGAGATGAAAAACTCCAAGTATTTTAAGAGTTATGATGGAAATAGTTAGACTCGCGCTTTCGCCTAGCAGTTTACAGACCTACCTCCGATTGAATGACCATAACTCACTCAATTCAACTTGGAATTCATTGAAATCTGTTCCATTTCGACGGAGTCGAAGTGCAGTTTAAAACGGAAGAAACGGAGATGAAAAACTCCAAGTATTTTGAGACTTATGATGGAAATATTTAGACTCGCGCTTTCGCCTAACAGTTTACAGACTTACCTCTGATTGAATGACAATAACTCACTGAATTCAACTCAGAATTCATTGAAATTTGTTCCATTTCGATGGAGTCAAAGTGTAGTTTAAAATGGAAGAAACAGAGCTGAAAAAAGCCATGTATTTTGAGAGTTATGATGGAAATAGTTAGACTCGCACTTTGGTCAAGCAGTTTACAGACCTACCTCCGATTGATTGACCACAACTCACTCACTTCAACTCGGAATTCAATGAAAATTGTGCCATATCGAAGGTATCGAAGTGTAGTTTACAACGGAAGTAATGGAGAGGAAAAACTCCATGTATTTTGGGAGTTATGATGGAAATAGTCGGATTCACGATTTCGTCTAGCAGTTTACAGACCTACCTCCGATTAATTGACCATAACTCACTCAATTGAAATCAGAATTGATTCAAATTCATGCCATTTCGAAGATGTCGAAGTGTAGTTGAAAGCGGAAGAAATGGAGATGAAAACTCCAAGTATTTTAAGAGTTATGATGGAAATAGTTAGAATCGCGCTTTCGCCTAGCAGTTTACAGACCTACCTCCGATTGAATGACCATAACTCACTCAATTCAACTCGGAATTCAATGAAATTTGTTCCATTTCGAAGGGGTCGAAGTGTAGTTTAAAACGGAAGACACGGAGATGCAAAACTCCAAGTATTTTGAGATTTACGATGGAAATAGTTAGGCTCGCGCTTTCGCCTAACAGTTTACAGACCTACCTTCGATTGAATGACCATAACTCACTCAATTCAACTCGGAATTCAATAAAATTTGTTCCATTTCGAAGGAGTTTGTTTAGTTTAACATGGAAGAAACGGAGATGAAAAACTCCAAGTATTTTGAGAGTTATGATGGAAATAGTTAGACTCGCGCTTTCGCCTAACGGTTTACAGACGTACCTCCGATTGAATGACCATAACTCACTCAATTCAACTCGGAATTCATTGAAATTTGTTCCATTTCGAAGGAGTGAAAGTGTAGTTTAAAACGGAAGAAACGGAGATGAAAATAGCCATGTATTTTAAGAGTTACGGTTGAAATAGTTAGACTCGCACTTTGGTCTAGCAGTTTACTGACCTACCTCCGACTAATTGAGCATAACTCACTCAATTCAACTCGGAATTCATTAAAATTTATTCCATGTCGAAGGTATCGAAGTGTAGTTTCCAACGGAAGAAATGGAGATGAAAAACTCCAAGTATTTTGAGAGTTAAGATGGAAATAGGTAGCCTCGCACTTTGGTGTAGCAGTTTACAGACTTACCTCCGATTGATTGACCGTAACTCACTCGATTCAACTCGGAATTGATTCAAATTCATGCCATTTCGAAGATGTCAAAGTGTAGTTTAAAATGGAAGAAACGGAGATGAAAAATATCAAGTATTATAAGAGTTATGATGGAAATAGTTAGTCTCACGCTTTGGTCTAGCACTTTACAGACCTACCTCCGATTGATTGACCATAACTCACTCAGTTCAACTCGGAACTCATTGAAATTTGTTTCATTTCGAAGGAGTCAAAGTGTAGTTTGAAACGAAAGTAACAGAGATGAAAAACTCCAGGTATTTTGAGAGTTATGGTGGAAATAGATAGACTTGCACTTTGGTATAGCGGTTTAGAGACCTACCTCCAATTGATTCACCATAACTCACTCAATTCAACTCGGAATTTATTTAAATTTTTTCCATTTTGAAGGTATCGGAGTGTAGTTTACAATGGAAGTAACGAAGATGAAAGACTCCATGTATTTTGAAGGTTATGGTGGAAATAGTTAGACACGCGCTTTGGTCTAGCAGTTTACATACCTACCTCGATTGAATGACGATAACTCACTCAATTCAACTCGTAATTAATTGAAATTTGTTCCATTTCGAAGGTGTCGAAGTATAGTTTAAAATGGAAGAAACGGTGATGAAAAATTCTAAGTATTTTGAGAGTTATGATGAAAATAGTTAGACTCGTGCTTTGGCCTAGCAGTTTACAGGCCTACCTCCGATTGACTGACCATAACTCACTCAACTCAACTCAACTCGGAATTGATTCAAATTCATGCCATTTTGAAGTTGTCGAAGTGTAGTTGAAAGCGGAAAAAACGGAGATGAAAAACTCCAAGTATTTTAAGAGTTATGATGGAAATAGTTAGACTCGCACTTTCGCCTGGCAGCTTACAGACCTACCTCCGTTTTGAATGATCATAACTCACTCAATTCCACTCGGAATTCATTCAAAATTGTTCCATTTTGAAGGATTCGAAGTATAGTTTAAAACGGAAGAAACGGAGATGAAAAACTCCAAGTATTTTGAGAGTTATGGTGGAAATAGTTAGACTCGCGCTTTGGTCTAGCAGTTTACATACCTACCTCCGATTGAATGACCATAACTCACTCAATTCAACTCGTAATTCATTTAAATTTGTTCCATTTCGAAGGTGTCGAAGTGTAGTTTAAAACGGAAGAAACGGAGATGAAAAACTCAAAGTATTTTGAGAGTTATAATGGAAATAGTTATACTCGCGCTTTGGTCTAGCAGTTTACAGACCTACCTCTGATTGATTGACCATAACTCACTCAATTGAATTCGGAATTGATTCAAATTCATGTCATTTCGAATATGTCAAAGTGTAGTTGAAAAAGGAAGAAACGGAGATAAAAAACTTCAAGTATTTTAAGAGTTATGAAGGAAATAGTTAGACTCGCATTTTCGCCTGCCAGTTTACAGACCTACCTCCGTTTGATTAACCATAACTCACACAATTCAACTCGGAATTCATTGAAATTTGTTCCAGGTCGAAGGTATCGAAGTGTAGTTTACAACGGGAGAAATGGAAATGAAAAACTCCAAGCATTTTGAGAGTTATGATGGAAATAGGTAGACTCACGCTTTGGTCAAGCAGTTTACAGACTTACCTCCGATTGATTGGCCATAACTCACTCAATTCAACTCGGAATTGATTCAAATTCATGCCATTTCGAAGATGTCGAAGTGTAGTTTAAAACGGAAGAAACGGAGATGAAAAACTTCAAGTATTGTAAGAGTTATGATGGAAATAGTTAGACTCACGCTTTGGTTTAGCAATTTACAGACCAACCTCCGATTGATTGACCATAACTCACTCAATTCAACTCGGAATTCATTAAAATTTGTTCCATTTCGAAGGAGTAAAAGTGTAGTTTAAAACGGAAGAAACGGAGATGCAAAACTCCAGGTATTTTGATAGTTATGGTGGAAATAGTTAGACTCACACTTTGGTCTAGCAGTTTACAGACCTGCCTCCGATTGATTGACCATAACTCACTCAATTCAACTCGGAATTCATTGAAATTTTGTCCATTTCGAAGGTATCGGAGTGTAGTTTTTAACGGAAGAAACGGAGATGAAAAACTCCATGTATTTTGAAAGTTATGGTGGAAATAGTTAGACTCGCACTTTGGTGTAGCAGTTTACATACCTACCTCCGATTGAATGACCATAACTCAATCAATTCAACTTGTAATTATTTGAAATTTGTTCCATTTCGAAGGTGTCGAAGTGTAGTTCAGAATGAAAGAAACGAAGATGAAAAACTCCAAGTATTTTGAGAGTTATGATGGAAATAAGTAGCCTCGCGCTTTGGTGTAGCAGTTTACAGACTTATCTCTGATTGATTGACCGTAACTCACTCAATTCAACTCGGAATTGATTCAAATTCATGTCATTTCGAAGTTGTCGAAGTGTAGTTTAAAATGAAAAAACAGAGATGAAAAACTCTAAGTATTTTGAGAGTTATGATGGAAATAGTTAGACTCGCGCTTTGGTCTAGTAGTTTACAGGCCTACCTCCGATTAGCTAACCATAACTCACTCAACTCAACTCAACTCGGAATTTATTAAAATTCATGCCATTTCGAAAATGTCGAATTGTAGTTGAAAGCGGAAGAAACGGAGATGAGAAACTCCAAGTATTTTAAGAGTTATGATGGAAATAGTTAGACTCGCGCTTTCACCAGGCAGTTTACAGACGTACTTCCGATTGAATGACCATAACTCACTCAATTCAACTTGGAATTCATTAAAAATTGTTCCATTTCGAAGGATTCGAAGTATAGTTTAAAACGGAAGAAACGGAGATGAAAAACTCCAAGCATTTTGAAAGTTATGGTGGAAATAGTTAGACTCGCGCTTTGGTCTAGCAGTTTACAGACCTACCTCCGATTGAATTACCATAACTAACTCAATTCAATTCGTAATTCATTTAAATTTGTTCCATTTCGAAGGTGTCGAAGTGTAGTTTAAAATGGAAGAAACGGAGATGAAAAACTCCAAGTATTTTGAGAGTTATGATGGAAATAGTTGGACTCGCGCTTTGGTCTAGCAGTTTACAGGCCTACCTCCAATTGATTGACCGTAACTCACTAAATTCAACTCGGAATTGATTCAAATTCATGCCATTTCGAAGATGTCGAAGTGTAGTTGAAAACGGAAGAAACGGAGATGAAAAACTCTAAGTAATTTAAGAGTTATGATGGAAATTGTTAGACTCGCGCTTTGGTCTAGCAGTTTACAGCCCTACCTCCGATTGATTGAGCATAACTCACTCAATTCAACTCGGAATTGACTCAAATTCATGCCATTTCGAAGATGTCGAAGTGTAGTTAAAAACAGATCAAACGGATCTGGAAAACACCAAGTATTTTTCGAGTTATCATGGAAATAGTTAGACTCGATCTTTCGCCTAGAACTTTACAGACCTACCTCCGATTGAATGACCATAACTCACTTAATTCAACTTGTAATTCATTGAAATTTGTTCAATTTCGAAGGTGTCGATGTGTAGTTTAAAACGGAAGAAACGGAGATGAAAAACTCCAAGTATTTTAAGTGTTGTGATGGAAATAGTTATACTCGCGGTTTGGTCTAGGAGTTTACAGACCTACCTCCGATTGATTGACCATAACTCACTAAATTCAACTCGGAATTGATTCAAATTCATTTCATTTCGAAGATGTCCAAGTGTAGTTGAAAACGGAAGAAACGGAGATGAAAAACTTCAAGTATTTTAAGAGTTATGAAAGAAATAGTTAGACTCGCGCTTTCGGCTGCCAGTTTAGAGACCTACCTCCGATTGAATGACCATAACTCACTCAATTCAACTCAGAATTCATTGAAATTTGTTACATGTCGAAGGAGTCGAAGTGTAGTTTAAAACGGAAGAAACGGAGATGAAAAACTCCAACCATTTTGAGAGTTATGATGGAAATAGGTAGACTCGCGCTTTGAACAAGCAGTTTACAGACTTACCTCCGATTGATTGGCCATAACTCACTCAATTCAACTCGGAATTGATTCAAATTCATGCCATTTCGAAGATGTCGAAGTGTAGTTTAAAACGGAAGAAACCGAGATGAAAAACTACAAGTATTGTTAGAGTTATGATGGAAATAGTTAGACTCACGCTTTGGTCTAGCAGTTTACAGACCAACCTCTGATTGATTGACCATAACTCACTCAACTCAACTCGGAATTCTTTGAAATTTGTTCCAATTCGAAAGAGTCGAAGTGTAGTTTAAAATGGAAGAAACAGAGATGAAAAACTCCAGGTACTTTGAGACTTATGGTGGAAATAGTTAGACTCGCACTTTGGTCTAACAGTTTACAGACCTACCTTCGATTGATTGACCATAAGTCACAAAATTCAACTCAGAATTGATTCAAATTCATGCCATTTCGAAGATGTCGAAGTGTAGTTGAAAACGGAAGAAACGGAGATGAAAAACTCCAAGTATTTTAAGAGTTACGATGGAAATAGTTAGACTCGCGATTTCGCCTAGCAGTTTAGAGACCTACCTTCGATTGAATGACCATAACTCACTCAATTCAACTCGGAATTTATTGAAATTTGTTCCATTTCGAAAGAGTCAAAGTTTAGTTTAAAACGGAAGAATCAGAGATGAAAAACTCCATCTAATTTGAAAGTTATGGTTGAAATTGGTAGACTCGCGCTTTGGTCTAGCAGTTTACGTACCTACCTCCGATTGAATGACCATAACTCACTCAATTCAACTCGTAGTTCATTAAAATTTATTCCATTTTGAAGGTATCGGAGTGTAGTTTATAACGAAATAAGCGGAGATCAAAAATTCCATGTGTTTTGAAAGTTATGGTGGAAATAGTTAGACACGCGCCTTGGTCTAGCAGTTTACATACCTACCTCGATTGAATGATCATAACTCACTCAATTCAACTCGTAATTAATTGAAATTTGTTCCATTTCGAAGGTGTCGAAGTGTAGTTTAAAATGGAAGAAACGGAGATAAAAAACTCTAAGTATTTTCATAGTTATGATGGAAATAGTTAGAATCGGGCTTTGGCCTAGCAGTTTACAGGCCTACCTTTGATTGACTGACCATAACTCACTCAACTCAACTCAACTCGGAATTGATTCAAATTCATGCCATTTCGAAGATGTCGAAGTGTAGTTGAAAGCAGAAGAAACGGAGATGAAAAACTCCAAGTATTTTAAGAGTAAAGATGGAAATAGTTAGACTCGCGCTTTCGCCTGGCAGTTTACAGGCCTACCTACGATTGAATGACAATAACTAACTCAATTCAACTCGGAATTCATTGAAAATTGTTCAATTTCGAAGGATTCGAAGTATAGTTTAAAATGGAAGAAACAGAGATGAAAAACTCCAAGTATTTTGAGAGTTATGGTGGAAATAGTTAGACTCGCGCTTTGGTCTAACAGTTTACATACATACCTCCGATTGAATGACCATAACTCACTCAATTCAACTCATAATTCATTTAAATTTGTTCCATTTCAAAGGTGTCGAAGTGTAGTTTAAAAGGGAAGAAACGGAGATGAAAAACTCCAAGTATTTTAAGAGTTGTGATGGAAATAGTTATACTCGCGCTTTGGTCTAGCAGTTTACAGACCTACCTCCGATTGATTGACCATAACTCACCAAATTCAACTCGGAATTGATTCAGATTAATGCCATTTCGAAGATGTCCAAGTGTAGTTGAAAACGGAAGAAACGGAGATGAAAAACTTCAAGTAGTTTAAGAGTTATGAAGGAAATAGTTAGACTTGCGCTTTCGCCTGCCAGTTTACAGACCTACCTCCGATTGAATGACCATAACTCACTCAATTCAACTCGGAATTCATTGAAATTTGTTCCTTGTCGAGGGAGTCGAAGTGTAGTTTAAAATGGAAGAAACGGAGATGAAAAACTCAAAGCATTTTGAGAGTTAGGATGGAAATAGGTAGACTCGCGCTTTGAACAAGCAGTTTACAGACTTACCTCCGATTGATTGGCCATAACTCACTCAATTCAACTCGGAATTGATTCAAATTCAATGCCATTTCGAAGATGTCAAAGTGTAGTTTAAAACGGAAGAAACCGAGATGAAAAACTTCAAGTATTGTTAGAGTTATGATGGAAATAGTTAGACTCGCGCTTTGGTATAGCAGTTTACAGACCAACCTCCGATTGATTGACCATAACTCACTCAATTCAACTCGGAATTCTTTGAAATTTGTTCCAATTCGAAGGAGTCAAAGTGTAGTTTAAAACGGAAGAAACGGAGATGAAAAACTTCAGGTATTTTAAGAGTTACGATGGAAATAGTTAGACTCGCGATTTCGCCTAGCAGTTTAGAGACCTACCTTCGATTGAATGACCATAACTCACTCAATTCAACTCGGAATTTATTGAAATTTGTTCCATTTCGAAAGAGTCAAAGTTTAGTTTAAAACGGAAGAATCAGAGATGAAAAACTCCATCTAATTTGAAAGTTATGGTTGAAATTGGTAGACTCGCGCTTTGGTCTAGCAGTTTACGTACCTACCTCCGATTGAATGACCATAACTCACTCAATTCAACTCGTAGTTCATTAAAATTTATTCCATTTTGAAGGTATCGGAGTGTAGTTTATAACGAAATAAGCGGAGATAAAAAATTCCATGTATTTTGAAAGTTATGGTGGAAATAGTTAGACACGCGCCTTGGTCTAGCAGTTTACATACCTACCTCGATTGAATGATAATAACTCACTCAATTCAACTCGTAATTAATTGAAATTTGTTCCATTTCGAAGGTGTCGAAGTGTAGTTTAAAATGGAAGAAACGGAGATGAAAAACTCTAAGTATTTTGAGAGTTATGATGGAAATAGTTAGAATCGGGCGTTGGCCTAGCAGTTTACAGGCCTACCTTTGATTGACTGACCATAACTCACTCAACTCAACTCAACTCGGAATTGATTCAAATTCATGCCATTTCGAAGATGTCGAAGTGTAGTTGAAAGTAGAAGAAACGGAGAAGAAAAACTCCAAGTATTTTAAGAGTTATGATGAAAATAGTTAGACTCGCGCTTTCGCCTGGCAGTTTACAGGCCTACCTACGATTCAATGACCATAACTCACTCAATTCAACTCGAAATTCATTGAAAATTGTTCCATTTCGAAGGATTCGAAGTATAGTTCAAAATGGAAGAAACAGAGATGAAAAACTCCAAGTATTTTGAGAGTTATGGTGGAAATAGTTAGACTCGCGCTTTGGTCTAGCAGTTTATATACATACCTCCGAATGAATGACCATAACTCACTTAATTCAACTCGTAATTCATTTAAATTTGTTCCATTTCGAAGGTGTCGAAGTGTAGTTTAAAACGGAAGAAACGAAGATGAAAAACTCCAGGTACTTTGAGACTTATGGTGGAAATAGTTAGACTCGCACTTTGGTCTAACAGTTTACAGACCTACCTCCGATTGATTGACCATAAGTCACAAAATTCAACTCAGAATTGATTCAAATTCATGCCATTTCGAAGATGTCGAAGTGTAGTTGAAAACGGAAGAAACGGATTTGAAAAACCTCAAGTATTTTAAGAGTTATGATGGAAATAGTTAGACTCACACTTTCGCCTGCCAGTTTATAGACCTACCTCCGATTGATTAACCATAACTCACTCAATTCAACTCGGAATTCATTGAAATTTGTTCCATGTCGAAGGTATCGAAGTGTACTTTTTAACGGAAGAAATGGAAATAAAAAACTCCAAGCATTTTGAGAGTTATGATGGAAATAGCTAGACTCACGCTTTGGTCAAGCAGTTTACAGACGTACCTCCGATTGATTGACCATAACTCACTCAATTCAGCTCGAAATTGATTCAAATTCATGTCATTTCGAAGATGTCGAAGTGTAGTTTAAAACAGAAGAAATGGAGATGAAAAACTTCAACTATTGTAAGAGTTATGATGGAAATAGTTAGACTCGCGCTTTGGTCTAGCAGTTTACAGACCAACCTCCGATTGATTGACCATAACTCACTCAATTAAACTCGGAATTCATTGAAATTTGTTCCATTTCGAAGGAGTCGGAGTGTAGTTTAAAACGGAATAAACGGAGATGAAAAACTCCAGGTATTTTGAGAGTTATGGTGAAAATAGTTAGACTCGCACTTTGGTCTAGCAGTTTACAGACCTACCTCCGATTGATTGACCATAACTCACTAAATTCAACTCGGAATTCATTAAAATTTTATCCATTTCGAAGGTATCGGAGTGTAGTTTAAAACGGAAGAAACGGAGATGAAAAACTCCATGTATTTTGAAAGTTATGGTGGAAATTATTAGACTCGTGCTTTGGTCTAGCAGTTTACATACCTACCTCCGATTGAATGACTATAACTCAATCAATTCAACTTGTAATTAATTGAAATTTGTTCCATTTTGAAGGTGTCGAAGTGTAGTTCAGAATGAAAGAAACGGAGATGAAAAACTCCAAGTATTTTGAGAGTTATGATGGATATAGGTAGCCTCGCGCTTTGGTGTAGCAGTTTACAGACTTACTGTTTGAAATATTAAATAACCGCAAGCGCACGGATCGTGTAAATATGGGTCGAACTCAAGGAAGAGAAATCTAGTTGTCAATCCTATTCTTATACTGATTAGAATACTAGCTATGATATAATGTTGCCTGGAATGGACTCAGGATTTCCGTGGACTTAGACCTCGGAGCCAACACTATATATAAGCGTATATTTTATTCAATCTAAGAATCAAATTCAACTAAGATCTTTGTTATTTAAAATCCTAATTTAGGCAAAGTGTACCAAATTTTAATGATCTCTATTAACTACTTATCTAATTTAATTAGAAAACCAAATTCTAAGGACTTAAGTGAATTGAAAAATTACAAAAGTAATTTGGAATAGTGTAAAAACCTTAATTCAATATAAAAGATTACTTAGGGTTATCCACCATGGGTTGTGGGTTAGATTGTTGATTAAATTGAAAATATTGCTTTGGCTTGTTATATAACCAATAAACATGGTCTATGGAGGATAAGATACAAAGATGTCTCCATGAGGGTTTATCGATTATATAATCAAGTTGTATCTTATATATATGATATATACTTTACCCATCAACAATCAATCATACGAAAGGGGAAAGCCGATGGCATGATTGATTGGGACCGAGCAAATATATAACATATATAGATACGTACGTACAACGTACGTTATATTTGCGAAAAAATATTTTTTTTTAGTCAATATCCTTCCCCTTTCCCATGGATTCATCTAAACCCCAAGCAAGGGAGTTTAATTGCTCATGGAAAAAGGAAAATAATTCCAGAAATTAATGTAGAACACAAACATATCCATCTAAAGGAAAAGAAAAAGAAAATAAAAAACTCTTCTTTAATTGCTCTTATAACAAGATTACATCAACTTGAAAAGGAAAATAAACTAAAATAAAGAAGACTTAGTCTTTTTCTCCTTCGAGCAGTGGTTGGATCTTCGATTGCCTTCCTTCTCTTCCTTGCTTTCACCTTGGATCGAAGTTTGGACGGCCGGATCGAACTCTGATTGAGGGAGAAGAAGAGTAATGCAGGAAGACAAGAGAGAGAGAGAGTATGTAAGAGAGAGCTAGAGACTAGAGAGAATAGAGAGAAATTGAGCAGTAGCCGAACTCCACTGTGGGAGAAGAAAAAAAAGAATCCATCCAAAACTCTAGCCCCTCCTTAATATAATATATAATTTTAGCTTCTAAAATGGGCTCCTTCTATGCACGATCTTGTATTCTTTAAAGAAAGAAAGAAAAACATATTGACGCCCATTCGAAAAACATATTGACGCCCATTCTGGTGGTTGATCAAAACGTTCATTTAGTGAACCATAATGCAATTTGCTTGCATCCATAAATAGAATGATCTAGGCCCCACATTTGATTGATCTAAACCGTTCACTCGATTAAGCCTCCATACAAATGGTGTCCCTTCTTGTGGGCCTCATTCAAATTGATAGTGGCACCATCATGTTAAATCTACACCATGGTCAAATTCCATGGAATAGTTTAATATCTAAATAACAAATGGGCCCCACTTGTGCCAAAACGTCTGGTAGTTGTTGCCTTTTTCTTTTACCATGCATAATTGGTAATAAAAAAATGGCATGCAAAAAATAGCAACGTGGGTTACTTCCAATAAAAGAATCCTTCTTTATTCCATGGCCATGCACCTTTTCATGCTATTCTCTTTGTTGCTATTATGCAAAATTAACCAAGTATGCATGCTAAAAAAAACGATCTTAGTGGGCCATACCATTGGCCGAAAGTTGCTTTTTCTTGTAATTCGAGAGAGAGAGTATCATGAGATGATCCAACCGTCCATTTCGATGGGCTGCAATATAAATCAATAACGCCCCTCAAATTATCTCCATAGGTTGATTGAAATCGCTCAATTGATGGATGACAACGTAAATTAATGGCGCCCCTCAAATTATTTCCCAAAGCCGATCTAGGCCGTTCTCTTGAATGGGTCGCAATATAAATGGGGCGTGTCCTATTAATCAGTTACATGGATGATCCAAACCATCCATTTTGTAAGCCATAATTTCTAGCATGAGATTATCTAAACGGTTTGTTTGGTGAGCCATCAAATGGATGATCTGTACCATTCGTCTTATGGGCTGCATTCTAAATTAGTTGTGGCCCCAATATTATTTCCAAAAGATAATCCGAACCGTCTACTTTATAACCCACCATTTAAATTGGTTGCACGCATAAAATGACTTCCCAAGGCTATTTTTATTTCGAACCAACCAATTGGTGGATCGTAATAATCCAAACCCTTCAAATGATGAGCCACAATGGTGTTGATCCAATAGTTGTTTCCGCTCTTGAATCTTTCTTTGGAATTTCATCGCTTTAGCTCCATTTTCCACGATAATACATAAATAACCCTGAAACACAAAAAATAAGGAAAATACATTATTAGCACCGCTTTAAATGAGAGAATTACATGATTTTTCTACCTACAATTCACATATAAATGTGCTCATCACTTACCTCCGATTGATTGACCGTAACTCACTCAATTCAACTCGGAATTGATTCAAATTCATGCCATTTCGAAGATGTCAAAGTGTAGTTTAAAACGGAAGAAACGGAGATGAAAAACTTCAAGTATTGTAAGAGTTATGATGGAAATAGTTAGACTCACGCTTTGGTCTAGCAGTTTACAGACCAACCTCCGATTGAATGACCATAACTCACTCAATTCAACTCGGAATTCATTGAAATTTGTTCTATTTCGAAGGAGTTGAAGTGTAGTTTAAAACAGAAGAAACGGAGATGAAAAAAGCCTAGTATTTTAAGACTTACGGTGGAAATAGTTAGACTCGCACTTTGGTCTAGCAGTTTACAGACCTACCTCCGATTGATTGACCATTACTCACTCAATTCAACTCGGAATTCATTGAAATTTGTTCCATGTCGAAGGTATCGAAGTGTAGTTTACAACAGAAGAAATGGAGATGAAAAACTCCAAGTATTTTGAGAGTTATGATGGAAATAGTTGGACTCGCGCTTTGGTCTAGCAGTTTACAGGCCTACCTCCCATTGATTGACCCTAACTCACTCAATTCAACTCGGAATTGATTCAAATTTATGCCATTTCGAAGATGTCGAAGTGTAGTTGAACATGGAAGAAACGGAGATGAAAAACCCTAAGTAATTTAAGAGTTATGATGGAAATTATTAGACTCGCACTTTGGTCTAGCAGTTTACAGACCTACCTCCGATTGATTGACCGTAACTCACTCAATTCAACTCGGAATTTACTCAAATTCATGCCATTTCGAAGATGTCGAAGTGTAGTTAAAAACGGATGAAATTGATCTAGAAAACTCCAAGTATTTTAAGAGTTATCATGGAAATAGTTAGACTCAATCTTTCGCCTAGCAGTTTACAGACCTACCTCCCATTGAATGACCATAACTCACTCAATCCAACTCGTAATTCATTGAAATTTGTTCCATTTCGAAGGTGTCGAAGTGTAGTTTAAAACGGAAGAAACGGAGATGAAAAACTCCAAGTATTTTGAGAGTTATGATGGAAATAGTTATACTCGCGCTTTGGTCTAGCGGTTTACAGACCTACCTTCGATTGATTGACCATAACTCACTCAATTCAACTCGGAATTGATTCAAATTCATGCCATTTCGAAGATGTCGAAGTGTAGTTTAAAGCGGAAGAAACAGAGATGAAAAACTTAGAGTATTTTAAGAGTTATGATGGAAATAGTTAGACTCGCGCTTTCGCCTGTCAGTTTACAGACCTACCTCCGATTAAATGACCATAACTCACTCAATTCAATTCGGAATTCATGAAAATTTGTTCCATTTCGAAGGAGTCAAAGTGTAGTTTAAAACGGAAGAAACGGAGATGAAAAAGTCCAAGTATTTTGAGAGTTATGATGAAAATAGTTAGACTCGTGCTTTTGTCTAGCAGTTTGTAGACATACCTCCGATTGATTGACCATAACTCACTCAATTCAACTCAGAATTGATTCAAATTCATGCCATTTTGAAGATGTCTAAGTGTAGTTGAAAACGGACGAAACGGAGATGAAAAATTCCAGGTATTTTGAGAGTTATGGTAGAAATAGTTAGACTCGCACTTTGGTCTAGCAGTTTACAGACCTACCTCCGATTGATTGACCATAACTCACTCAATTCAACTCGGAATTCATTAAAATTTTGTCCATTTCGAAGGTATCGGAGTGTAGTTTAAAACGGAAGAAACGGAGATGAAAAACTCCATGTATTTTGAAAGTTATGGTGGAAATTGTTAGACTCGCACTTTGTTCTAGCAGTTTACATACCTACCTCCGATTGAATGACCATAACTCAATCAATTCAACTTGTAATTAATTGAAATTTGTTCCATTTCGAAGGTGTCGAAGTGTAGTTCATAATGAAAGAAACGGAGATGAAAAACTCCAAGTATTTTGAGAGTTATGATGGAAATAGGAAGCCTCGCGCTTTGGTGTAGCAGTTTACAGACTTACCTCTGATTGATTGACCGTAACTCACTCAATTCATTACGGAATTGATTCAAATTCATTCTATTTTGAAGATGTCAAAGTGTAGTTTAAAACGGAAGAAACAGAGATGAAAAACTTCAAGTATTGTAAGAGTTACGATGGAAATAGTTAGACTCGCGGTTTGGTCTAGCAGTTTACAGACCTACCTCGGATTGAATGACCATAACTCACTCAATTCAACTCGGAATTCATTGAAATTTGTTCTATTTCGAAGGAGTTGAAGTGTAGTTTAAAACAGAAGAAACGGAGATGAAAAAAGCCTAGTATTTTAAGACTTACGGTGGAAATAGTTAGACTCGCACTTTGGTCTAGCAGTTTACAAACCTACCTCCGATTGATTGACCATTACTCACTCAATTCAACTCAGAATTCAATGAAATTTGTTCCATGTCGAAGGTATCGAAGTGTAGTTTACAACGGAAGAAATGGAGATGAAAAGCTCTAAGTATTTTGAGAGTTACGATGGAAATAGTTGGACTCACGCTTTGGTCTACAGTTTATAGGCCTACCTCCGATTGATTGACCCTAACTCACTCAATTCAACTCAGAATTGATTCAAATTCATGCCATTTCGAAGATGTCGAAGTGTAGTTGAAAACGGAAGAAACAGAGATGAAAAACTCTAAGTAATTTAAGAGTTATGATGGAAATTATTAGACTCGCGCTTTGGTCTAGCAGTTTACAGACCTACCTCCGATTGATTGACCGTAACTCACTCAATTCAACTCGGAATTGACTCAAATTCATGCCATTCGGAAGATGTCGAAGTGTGAAAAACGGATGAAATGGATCTGGAAAACTCCAAGTATTTTAAGAGTTATCATGGAAATAGTTAGACTCGATCTTTCGCCACCCGTTTACAGACCTACCTCCCATTTAATGACCATAACTCACTCAATTCAACTCGTAATTCATTAAAATTTGTCAAATTTCGAAGGTGTCGAAGTGTAGTTTTAAACGGAAGAAACGGAGATGAAAAATGTCAAGTATTTTGAGAGTTATGATGGAAATAGTTATACTCGCGCTTTGGTCTAGCGGTTTAAAGACCTACCTCCGATTGATTGACCATAACTCACTAAATTCAACTCGGAATTGATTCAAATTCATGTCATTTCGAAGATGTCGAAGTGTAGTTGAAAATGGAAGAAACGGAGATGAAAAACTTAGAGTATTTTAAGAGTTATGATGGTAATAGTTAGACTCGCGCTTTCGCCTGCCAGTTTACAGACCTACCTCCGATTGAATGACCATAACTCACTCAATTCAATTCGGAATTCATGGAAATTTGTTCCATTTCGAAGGAGTAAAAGTGTAGTTTAAAACGGAAGAAACGGAGATGAAAAATTTCAAGTATTTTGAGAGTTATGATGAAAATAGTTAGACTCGTGCTTTTCTCTAGCAGTTTATAGACATACCTCCGATTGATTGACCATAACTCACTCAATTCAACTCAGAATTGACTCAAATTCATGCCATTTCGAAGATGTTGAAGTGTAGTTAAAAACGGAAGAAACGGAGATGAAAAACTCCAAGGATTTTAAGAATTACGATGAAAATAGTTAGACTTGCGCTTTCGCCAAGCAGTTTAGAGACGTACCTCCGATTGAATGACCATTACTCACTCAATTCAACTCGGAATTCATTGAAATTTGTTCCATTTCGAAGGAGTCGAAGTTTAGTTTAAAACGGAAGAATCGGAGATGAAAAACTCCATGTATTTTGAAAGTTATGGTGGGAATAGTTTGACTCGCGCTTTGGTCTAACAGTTTACATACCTACCTCTGATTGAATGACCATAAGAAAATCAATTCAACTTGTAATTAATTGAAATTTTTTCCATTTCGAAGGTGTCGAAGTGTAGTTCCGAATGAAAGAAACGGAGATGAAAAACTCCAAGTATTTTGAGACTTATGATGGAAATAGTTGGACTTGCGCTTTGGTCTAGCAGTTTACAGGCCTACCTCCGATTGATTGACCGTAACACACTCAATTCAACTCGGAATTGATTCAAATCCATGCCATTTCGAAGATATCGAAGTGTAGTTGAAAACGGAAGAAACGGAGATGAAAAACTCTAAGTAATTTAAGAGTTATGATGTAAATAGTTATACTCCCGCTTTGGTCTAGCAGTTTACAGACCTACGTCCGATTGATTGACCATAACTCACTCAATTCAACTCGGAATTGATTCAAATTCATGCCATTTCGAAGATGTCCAACTGTAGTTGAAAACGGAAGAAACGGAGATGAAAAATTTCAAGTATTTTAAGAGTTATGATGGAAATAGTTAGACTCGCGCTTTCGCCTGCCAGTTTACTGACGTACCTCCGATTGAATGACCATAACTCACTCAATTCAATTCGGAATTCATGGAAATTTGTTCCATTTCGAAGGAGTAAAACTGAAGTTTAAAACGGAAGAAACGGAGATGAAAAAGTCCAAGTATTTTGAGAGTTATGATAAAAATAGTTAGACTCGCGCTTTTGTCAAGCAGTTTATAGACGTACTCCCGATTGATTGACCATAACTCACTCAATTTAACTCAGAATTTATTCAAATTCATGCAATTTCGAAGATGTCGAAGTGTAGTTGAAAACGGAAGAAACGGAGATGAAAAACTCCAAGTATTTTAAGAGTTATGATGGAAATAGTTAGACTCGCGCTTTCGCCCAGCAGTTGACAGACCTACCTCCGATTGAATGACCATAACTCACTAAATTCAACTCGGAATTCATTGAAATTTGTTCCATATCGAAGAAGTCGAAGTGTAGTTTAAAACGGAAGATACGGAGATGAAAAACTCCAAGTATTTTGAGAATTATGATGGAAATAGTTAGACTCGCCCTTTGGTCTAGCAGTTTCCAGACCTACCTCCGACTGATTGGCCATAACTAACTCAATTCAACTCGGAATTGATTCAAATTCATGCCATTTCGAAGATGTCGAAGTGTAGTTGATAACGGAACAAATGGAGATGAAAACTCCAAGTATTTTAAGAGTTATTATGGAAATAGTTAGACTCGCGCTTTCGCCTAGCAGTTTACTGACCTACCTCCAATTGAATGACCATAACTCACTCAATTCAACTCGGAATTCATTGAAATTTGTTCCATTTCGAAGGAGTGGAAGTGTAGTTTAAAAGGGAACAAACAGGGATGAAAAACTATAAGTATTTTGAGAGTTATGATGGAAAGAGTTAGACTCGTGCTTTAGTCTAGCGTTTCCAGACCTACCTCCGATTGATTGACCGTAAATCACTCAATTCAAATTCATGCTATTTCAAAGATGTCGAAGTGTAGTCGAAAACGGAAAAAACGGAGATGAAAAACTCCAAGTATTACAAGAGTTATGATGGAAATAGTTAGACTCGCGCTTGGGTCTAGCAGTTTACAGACCTACCTCCGATTGATTGACCATAACTCACTCAATTCAATTCGGAATTCATTAAAATTTATTCCATTTCAAAGGTATCGAACTGTAGTTTACAACGGAAGAAACGGAGATGAAAAACTCCATCTTTTTTTAAAGTTATGGTGGAAATAGGTAGACTCGCGCTTTGGTCTAGCAGTTTACAAACCTACCTATGACTGAATGACCATAGCTCAGTCAATTCAACTCGTAATTCATTCAAATTTATTCCATTTCGAAGGTGTCAAAGTGTAGTTTTAAACGGAAGAAACGGAGATGAAAAACTCCAAGTATTTTGAGAGTTATGATGGAAATAGTTAGACTCGCGCTTTGGTCTAGCAGTTTACAAACCTACCTCCGATTGATTGACCGTAACCCACTCAATTCAACTCGGAATTGATTCAAATTCATGCCATTTCGAAGATGTCGAAGTGTAGTTGATAACGGAACAAACGGAGATGAAAAACACCAAGTATTTTAAGAGTTATGTTGGAAATAGTTAGACTCGTGCTTTCGCCTAGTAGTTTACAGACATACCTCTGATTGAATCACCATAACTCACTCAATTTAACTCGGAATTTATTGAAAGTTGTTCTATTTCGAAGGAGTCGAAGTGTAGTTTAAAACGGAAGAAACGGAGATGAAAAACTTCAAGTATTTTGAGATTTATGAAGGAAATAGTTAGACTCGCGCTTTCGCCTAACAGTCTACAGACGTACCTCTGATTGAATGACCATAACTCACTCAATTTAACTCGAAATTCATTGAAATTTGTTTCATTGCAAAGGAGTCGAAGTTAAGTTTAAAACGGAAGAAACGGAGATGAAAAACTCTAAGTATTTTGAGAGTTATGATGGAAATAGGAAGCCTCGCGCTTTGGTGTAGCAGTTTACAGACTTACCTCTGATTGATTGACCGTAACTCACTCAATTCAACACGGAATTGATTCAAATTCATTATATTTTGAAGATGTCAAAGTGTAGTTTAAAACGGAAGAAACGGAGATGAAAAACTTCAAGTATTGTAAGAGTTATGATGGAAATAGTTAGACTCGCGGTTTGGTCTAGCAGTTTACAGACCTACCTCGGATTGAATGACCATAACTCACTCAATTCAACTCGGAATTCATTGAAATTTGTTCTATTTCGAAGGAGTTGAAGTGTAGTTTGAAACAGAAGAAACGGAGATGAAAAAAGCCTAGTATTTTAAGACTTACGGTGGAAATAGTTAGACTCGCACTTTGGTCTAGCAGTTTACAAACCTACCTCCGATTGATTGACCATTACTCACTCAAATCAACTCGGAATTCAATGAAATTTGTTCCATGTCGAAGGTATCGAAGTGTAGTTTACAACGGAAGAAATAGAGATGAAAAGCTCCAAGTATTTTGAGAGTTACGATGGAAATAGTTGGACTCACGCTTTGGTCTACAGTTTATAGGCCTACCTCCGATTGATTGACCCTAACTCACTCAATTCAACTCGGAATTGATTCAAATTCATGCCACTTCGAAGATGTCGAAGTGTAGTTGAAAACGGAAGAAACAGAGATGAAAAACTCTAAGTAATTTAAGAGTTATGATGGAAATTGTTAGACTCGCGCTTTGGTCTAGCAGTTTACAGACCTACCTCCGATTGATTGACCGTAACTCACTCAATTCAACTCGGAATTGACTCAAATTCATGCCATTTTGAAGATGTCGAAGTGTGAAAAACGGATGAAACGGATCTGGAAAACTCCAAGTATTTTAAGAGTTATCATGGAAATAGTTAGACTCGATCTTTCGCCTAGCCGTTTACAGACCTACCTCCCATTTAATGACCATAACTCACTCAATTCAACTCGTAATTCATTAAAATTTGTTCCATTTCGAAGGTGTCGAAGTGTAGTTTTAAACGGAAGAAACGGAGATGAAAAATGTCAAGTATTTTGAAAGTTATGATGGAAATAGTTATACTCGCGCTTTGGTCTAGCGGTTTAAAGACCTACCTCCGATTGATTGACCATAACTCACTCAATTCAACTCGGAATTGATTCAAATTCATGCCATTTCGAAGATGTCGAAGTGTAGTTGAAAACGGAAGAAACGGAGATGAAAAACTTAGAGTATTTTAAGAGTTATGATGGTAATAGTTAGACTCGCGCTTTCGCCTGCCAGTTTACAGACCTACCTCCGATTGAATTACCATAACTCACTCAATTCAATTCGGAATTCATGGAAATTTGTTCCATTTCGAAGGAGTAAAAGTGTAGTTTAAAACGGAAGAAACGGAGATGAAAAATTTCAAGTATTTTGAGAGTTAGGATGAAAATAGTTAGACTCGTGCTTTTGTCTAGCAGTTTATAGACATACTTCCGATTGATTGACCATAACTCACTCAATTCAACTCAGAATTGACTCAAATTCATGCCATTTCGAAGATGTCGAAGTGTAGTTAAAAACGGAAGAAACGGAGATGAAAAACTCCAAGTATTTTAAGAATTACGATGAAAATAGTTAGACTTGCGCTTTCGCCAAGCAGTTTAGAGACCTACCTCCGATTGAATGACCATAACTCACTCAATTCAACTCGGAATTCATTGAAATTTGTTCCATTTCGAAGGAGTCGAAGTTTAGTTTAAAACGGAAGAATCGGAGATGAAAAACTCCATGTATTTTGAAAGTTATGGTGGGAATAGTTTGACTCGCGCTTTGGTCTAACAGTTTACATACCTACCTCTGATTGAATGACCATAACAAAATCAATTCAACTTGTAATTAATTGAAATTTTTTCCATTTCGAAGGTGTCGAAGTGTAGTTCCGAATGAAAGAAACGGAGATGAAAAACTCCAAGTATTTTGAGACTTATGATGGAAATAGTTGGACTCGCGCTTTGGTCTAGCAGTTTACAGGCCTACCTCCGATTGATTGACCGTAACACACTCAATTCAACTCGGAATTGATTCAAATCCATGCCATTTCGAAGATATCGAAGTGTAGTTGAAAACGGAAGAAACGGAGATGAAAAACTCTAAGTAATTTAAGAGTTATGATGGAAATAGTTATACTCCCGCTTTGGTCTAGCAGTTTACAGACCTACCTCCGATTGATTGACCATAACTCACTCAATTCAACTCGGAATTGATTCAAATTCATGCCATTTCGAAGATGTCGAACTGTAGTTGAAAACGGAAGAAATGGAGATGAAAAATTTCAAATATTTTAAGAGTTATGATGGAAATAGTTAGACTCGCGCTTTCGCCTGCCAGTTTACTGACGTACCTCTGATTGAATGACCATAACTCACTCAATTCAATTCGGAATTCATGGAAATTTGTTCCATTTCGAAGGAGTCAAACTGAAGTTTAAAATGGAAGAAACGGAGATGAAAAAGTCCAAGTATTTTGAGAGTTATGATAAAAATAGTTAGACTCGCGCTTTTGTCAAGCAGTTTATACACATACTTCCGATTGATTGACCATAACTCACTCAATTTAACTCAGAATTTATTCAAATTCATGCAATTTCGAAGATGTCGAAGTGTAGTTGAAAACGGAAGAAACGGAGATGAAAAACTCCAAGTATTTTAAGAGTTATGATGGAAATAGTTAGACTCGCGCTTTCGCCCAGCAGTTGACAGACCTACCTCCGACTGAATGACCATAACTCACTAAATTCAACTCGGAATTCATTGAAATTTGTTCCATATCGAAGAAGTCGAAGTGTAGTTTAAAACGGAAGATACGGAGATGAAAAACTCCAAGTATTTTGAGAATTATGATGGAAATAGTTAGACTCGCCCTTTGGTCTAGCAGTTTCCAGACCTACCTCCGACTGATTGGCCATAACTAACTCAATTCAACTCGGAATTGATTCAAATTCATGCCATTTCGAAGATGTCGAAGTGTAGTTGATAATGAAACAAACGGAGATGAAAACTCCAAGTATTTTAAGAGTTATTATGGAAATAGTTAGACTCGCGCTTTCGCCTAGCAGTTTACTGACCTACCTCCAATTGAATGACCATAACTCACTCAATTCAACTCGGAATTCATTGAAATTTGTTCCATTTCGAAGGAGTCGAAGTGTAGTTTAAAAGGGAACAAACAGGGATGAAAAACTATAAGTATTTTGAGAGTTATGATGGAAAGAGTTAGACTCGTGCTTTGGTCTAGCAGTTTCCAGACCTACCTCCGATTGATTGACCGTAAATCACTCAATTCAACTCGTAATTGATTCAAATTCATGCTATTTCAAAGATGTCGAAGTGTAGTTGAAAACGGAAAAAATGGAGATGAAAAACTCCAAGTATTACAAGAGTTATGATGGAAATAGTTAGACTCGCGCTTGGGTCTAGCAGTTTACAGACCTACCTCCGATTGATTGACCATAACTCACTCAATTCAATTCGGAATTCATTAAAATTTATTCCATTTCGAAGGTATCGAACTGTAGTTTACAATGGAAGAAACGGAGATGAAAAACTCCATCTTTTTTTAAAGTTATGGTGGAAATAGGTAGACTCGCGCTTTGGTCTAGCAGTTTACAAACCTACCTATGACTGAATGACCATAGCTCAGTCAATTCAACTCGTAATTCATTCAAATTTATTCCATTTAGAAGGTGTCAAAGTGTAGTTTTAAACGGAAGAAACGGAGATGAAAAACTCCAAGTATTTTGAGAGTTATGATGGAAATAGTTAGACTCGCGCTTTGGTCTAGCAGTTTACAAACCTACCTCCGATTGATTGACCATAACCCACTCAATTCAACTCGGAATTGATTCAAATTCACGCCATTTCGAAGATGTCGAAGTGTAGTTGATAACGGAACAAACGGAGATGAAAAACACCAAGTATTTTAAGAGTTATGTTGGAAATAGTTAGACTCGCGCTTTCGCCTAGTAGTTTACAGACATACCTCCGATTGAATCACCATAACTCACTCAATTTAACTCGGAATTTATTGAAATTTGTTCCATTTCGAAGGAGTCGAAGTGTAGTTTAAAACGGAAGAAACGGAGATGAAAAACTTCAAGTATTTTGAGATTTATGAAGGAAATAGTTAGACTCGCGCTTTCGCCTAACAGTCTACAGACGTACCTCTGATTGAATGACCATAACTCACTCAATTTAACTCGAAATTCATTGAAATTTGTTTCATTGCAAAGGAGTCGAAGTTAAGTTTAAAACGGAAGAAACGGAGATAAAAAACTCAAGTATTTTGAGAGTTATGATGGAAATAGACTCGCGCTTTCGCCTAACGGTTTACAGACCTACCTCCGATTGAATGACCATAACTCACTCAATTCAACTCGGAATTCATTGAAATTTGTTCTATTTCGAAGGAGTCAAATTGTAGTTTAAAACGGAAGAAACGGAGATGAAAAATTCTAAGTATTTTGAGAGTTATGATGGAAATAGTTAGACTCGCGCTTTGGTCTACCAGTTTACAGACCTACCTCCGATTGATTGACCATAACTCACTCACTTCAACTCGGAATTCATTGAAATTTATTCCATTTTGAAGGTATCGAAGTGTAGTTTACAACGGAAGAAACGGAGATGAAAAACTCCATCTATTTTGAAAGTTATGGTGGAAATAGGTAAAGTCGCGCTTTGGTCTAGCAGTTTACATACCTACCTCCGATTGAATGACCATAACTCAATTAATGCAACTTGTAATTAATTGAAATTTGTTCCATTTCGAAGGTCTCGAAGTGTAGTTCAGAATGAAAGAAACGGAGATGAAAAACTCCAAGTATTTTGAGAGTTCTGATGGAAATTAGTAGCCTCTCGCTTTGGTGTAGCTGTTTACAGACTTACCTCCGATTGATTGACCGTAACTCACTCAATTCAACTCGGAATTGATTCAAATTCATACCATTTCGAAGATGTCAAAGTGTAGTTTAAAACGGAAGAAACGAAGATGAAAAACTTCAGGTATTGTAAGAGTTATGACGGAAATAGTTAGTCTCACGCTTTGGTCTAGCAGTTTACAGACCTACCTCCGATTGATTGAGCATAACTCACTCAGTTAAACTCGGAATTCATTGAAATTTGTTTCATTTCGAATGAGTCGAAGTGTAGTTTAAAACGGAAGTAACGGAGATGAAAAACTCCACGTATTTTGAGAGTTATGGTGGAAATAGTTAGACTTGCACTTTGGTCTAGCAGTTTACAGACCTACCTCCAATTAATTCACCATAACTCACTCAATTCAACTCGGAATTCATTGAAATTTTTTCAATTTCGAAGGTATCAGAGTGTAGTTTACAACGGAATAAGCGGAGATGAAAAACTCCATGTATTTTGAAAGTTATGGTGGAAATAATTTGACTCACGCTTTCGTCTACCAGTTTACATACCTACCTCCGATTGAATGACCATAACTCAATCCATTCAACTTGTAATTAATTAAAATTTGTTCAATTTCGATGGTGTCGAAGTGTAGTTCAGAATGAAAGAAACAGAGATGAAAAACTCCATGTATTTTGAGACTTATGATGGAAATAGTTGGACTCGCGCTTTGGTCTAGCAGTTTACAGGCCTACCTCCGATTGATTGACCGTAACACACTCAATTCAACTCGGAATTGATTCAAATGCATGCCATTTCGAAGATATCGAAATGTAGTTGAAAACGAAAGAAACGGAGATGAAAAATCCTAAGTAATTTAAGAGTAATGATGGAAATTGTTAGACTCGCGCTTTGGTCTAGCAGTTTATAGACATACCTCCGATTGATTGACCATAACTCACTCAATTCAACTCGGAATTGACTCAAATGCATGCCATTTCTAAGATGTCGAATTGTAGTTAAAAATGGATGAAACGGATCTGAAAAACTCCAAGTATTTTAAGAGTTATCGTGGAAATAGTTACACTCGATCTTTCGACTAGCAGTTTACAGACCTACCTCGGATTGAATGACCATAACTCACTCAATTCAACTCGTAATTCATTGAAATTTGTTCTATTTCGAAAGTGTCGAAGTGTAGTTTAAAACGGAAGAAACGGAGATGAAAAACTCTAAGTAGTTTGAGAGTTATGCTGGAAATAGTTATACTCCCGCTTTGGTCTAGTAGTTTACAGACCTACCTCCGATTGATTGACCATAACTCACTCAATTCAACTCGGAATTGATTCAAATTCATGCCATTTCGAAGATGTCGAACTGTAGTTGAAAACGGAAGAAACGGAGATGAAAAACTTCAAGTATTTTAAGAGTTATGATGGAAATAGTTAGACTCGCGCTTTCGCCCAGCAGTTGACAGACCTACCTCCGATTGAATGACCATAACTCACTAAATTCAACTCGGAATTCATTGAAATTTGTTCCATATCGAAGAAGTCGAAGTGTAGTTTAAAACGGAAGATACGGAGATGAAAAACTCCAAGTATTTTGAGAATTATGATGGAAATAGTTAGACTCGCCCTTTGGTCTAGCAGTTTCCAGACCTACCTCCGACTGATTGGCCATAACTAACTCAATTCAACTCGGAATTGATTCAAACTCATGCCATTTCGAAGATGTCGAAGTGTAGTTGATAACGAAACAAACGGAGATGAAAACTCCAAGTATTTTAAGAGTTATTATGGAAATAGTTAGACTCGCGCTTTCGCCTAGCAGTTTACTGACCTACCTCCAATTGAATGACCATAACTCACTCAATTCAACTCGGAATTCATTGAAATTTGTTCCATTTCGAAGGAGTCGAAGTGTAGTTTAAAAGGGAACAAACAGGGATGAAAAACTATAAGTATTTTGAGAGTTATGATGGAAAGAGTTAGACTCGTGCTTTGGTCTAGCGGTTTCCAGACCTACCTCCGATTGATTGACCGTAAATCACTCAATTCAACTCGTAATTGATTCAAATTCATGCTATTTCAAAGATGTCGAAGTGTAGTTGAAAACGGAAAAAATGGAGATGAAAAACTCCAAGTATTACAAGAGTTATGATGGAAATAGTTAGACTCGCGCTTGGGTCTAGCAGTTTACAGACCTACCTCCGATTGATTGACCATAACTCACTCAATTCAATTCGGAATTCATTAAAATTTATTCCATTTCGAAGGTATCGAACTGTAGTTTACAACGGAAGAAACGGAGATGAAAAACTCCATCTTTTTTTAAAGTTATAGTGGAAATAGGTAGACTCGCGCTTTGGTCTAGCAGTTTACAAACCTACCTATGACTGAATGACCATAGCTCAGTCAATTCAACTCGTAATTCATTCAAATTTATTCCATTTCGAAGGTGTCAAAGTGTAGTTTTAAACGAAAGAAATGGAGATGAAAAACTCCAAGTATTTTGAGAGTTATGATGGAAATAGTTAGACTCGCGCTTTGGTTTAGCAGTTTACAAACCTACCTCCGATTGATTGACCATAACCCACTCAATTCAACTCGGAATTGATTCAAATTCATGCCATTTCGAAGATGTCGAAGTGTAGTTGACAACGGAACAAACGGAGATGAAAAACACCAAGTATTTTAAGAGTTATGTTGGAAATAGTTAGACTCGCGCTTTCGCCTAGTAGTTTACAGACATACCTCCGATTGAATCACCATAACTCACTCAATTTAACTCGGAATTTATTGAAATTTGTTCCATTTCGAAGGAGTCGAAGTGTAGTTTAAAATGGAAGAAACGGAGATGAAAAACTTCAAGTATTTTGAGATTTATGAAGGAAATAGTTAGACTCGCGCTTTCGCCTAACAGTCTACAGACGTACCTCTGATTGAATGACCATAACTCACTCAATTTAACTCGAACTTCATTGAAATTTGTTTCATTGCAAAGGAGTCGAAGTTAAGTTTAAAACGGAAGAAACGGAGATAAAAAACTCAAGTATTTTGAGAGTTATGATGGAAATAGTTAGACTCGCGCTTTCGCCTAACGGTTTACAGACCTACCTCCGATTGAATGAACATAACTCACTCAATTCAACTCGGAATTCATTGAAATTTGTTCTATTTCGAAGGAGTCAAATTGTAGTTTAAAACGGAAGAAACGGAGATGAAAAATTCTAAGTATTTTGAGAGTTATGATGGAAATAGTTAGACTCGCGTTTTGGTCTACCAGTTTACAGACCTACCTCCGATTGATTGACCATAACTCACTCACTTCAACTCGGAATTCATTGAAATTTATTCCATTTTGAAGGTATCGAAGTGTAGTTTACAACGGAAGAAACGGAGATGAAAAACTCCATCTATTTTGAAAGTTATGGTGGAAATAGGTAAAGTCGCGCTTTGGTCTAGCAGTTTACATACCTACCTCCGATTGAATGACCATAACTCAATTAATGCAACTTGTAATTAATTGAAATTTGTTCCATTTCGAAGGTCTCGAAGTGTAGTTCAGAATGAAAGAAACGGAGATGAAAAACTCCAAGTATTTTGAGAGTTCTGATGGAAATTAGTAGCCTCTCGCTTTGGTATAGCTGTTTACAGACTTACCTCCGATTGATTGACCGTAACTCACTCAATTCAACTCGGAATTGATTCAAATTCATACCATTTCGAAGATGTCAAAGTGTAGTTTAAAACGGAAGAAACGAAGATGAAAAACTTCAGGTATTGTAAGAGTTATGACGGAAATAGTTAGTCTCACGCTTTGGTCTAGCAGTTTACAGACCTACCTCCGATTGATTGAGCATAACTCACTCAGTTAAACTCGAAATTCATTGAAATTTGTTTCATTTCGAATGAGTCGAAGTGTAGTTTAAAACGGAAGTAACGGAGATGAAAAACTCCACTTATTTTGAGAGTTATGGTGGAAATAGTTAGACTTGCACTTTGGTCTAGCAGTTTACAGACCTACCTCCAATTAATTCACCATAACTCACTCAATTCAACTCGGAATTCATTGAAATTTTTTCCATTTCGAAGGTATCAGAGTGTAGTTTACAACGGAATAAGCGAAGATGAAAAACTTCATGTATTTTGAAAGTTATGGTGGAAATAATTTGACTCACGCTTTCGTCTACCAGTTTACATACCTACCTCCGATTGAATGACCATAACTCAATCCATTCAACTTGTAATTAATTAAAATTTGTTCCATTTCGATGGTGTCAAAGTGTAGTTCAGAATGAAAGAAACAGAGATGAAAAACTCCATGTATTTTGAGACTTATGATGGAAATAGTTGGACTCGCGCTTTGGTCTAGCAGTTTACAGGCCTACCTCCGATTGATTGACCGTAACACACTCAATTCAACTCGGAATTGATTCAAATGCATGCCATTTCGAAGATATCGAAATGTAGTTGAAAACGAAAGAAACAGAGATGAAAAATCCTAAGTAATTTAAGAGTAATGATGGAAATTGTTAGACTCGCGCTTTGGTCTAGCAGTTTATAGACATACCTCCGATTGATTGACCATAACTCACTCAATTCAACTCGGAATTGACTCAAATGCATGCCATTTCTAAGATGTCGAATTGTAGTTAAAAACGGATGAAACGGATCTGAAAAACTCCAAGTATTTTAAGAGTTATCGTGGAAATAGTTACACTCGATCTTTCGACTAGCAGTTTACAGACCTACCTCGGATTGAATGACCATAACTCACTCAATTCAACTCGTAATTCATTGAAATTTGTTTTATTTCGAAAGTGTCGAAGTGTAGTTTAAAACGGAAGAAACGGAGATGAAAAACTCTAAGTAGTTTGAGAGTTATGCTGGAAATAGTTATACTCCCGCTTTGGTCTAGTAGTTTACAGACCTACCTCCGATTGATTGACCATAACTCACTCAATTCAACTCGGAATTGATTCAAATTCATGCCATTTCGAAGATGTCGAACTGTAGTTGAAAACGGAAGAAACGGAGATGAAAAACTTCAAGTATTTTAAGAGTTATGGTGGAAATAGTTAGACTCGCGCTTTCGCCTGCCAGTTTACAGACCTACCTCCGATTGAATGACTATAACTCACTCAATTCAATTCGGAATTCATGGAAATTTGTTCCATTTCGAAGGAGTCAAAGTGAAGTTTAAAACGGAAGAAACAGAGATGAAAAAGTCCAAGTATTTTGAGTGTTATGATGAAAATAGTTAGATTCGCCCTTTTGTCAAGCAGTTAATAAACATACCCCCGATTGATTGACCATAACTCACTCAATTTAACTCTGAATTTATTCAAATTCATGCCATTTCGAAGATGTCGAAGTGTAGTTGAAAACGGAAGAAACGGAGATGAAAAACGCCAAGTATTTTAAGAGTTATCATAGAAATAGTCAGACTCGCTCTTTTGCCTAGTAGTTTACAGACCTATTTCCGATTGAATGACCATAACTCACTCAATTCAACTCGGAATTCATTGAAATTAGTTCCATATCGAAGAAGTCGAAGTGTAGTTTAAAACGGAAGAAACGGAGATGAAAAACTCCAAGTATTTTGAGAATTATGATGGAAATAGTTAGACTCGCCCTTTGGTCTAGTAGTTTCCAGACCTACCTCCGATTGATTGGCCATAACTCTCTCACTCGGAATTTATTCAAATTCATGCCATTTCGAAGATGTCGAAGTGTAGTTGATAACGGAACAAGCGGAGATGAAAAACTCAAAGTATTTTAAGAGTTATTGTGGAAATAGTTAGACTCGCGCTTTCGCCTAGCAGTTTACAGACCAACCTCTGAATGAATGACCATAACTCACTCAATTCAACTCGGAATTCATTGAAATTTGTTCCATTTCGAAGGAGTCGAAGTGTAGTTTAAAAGGGAAGAAACGGAGATGAAAAAAATTTAGTATTTTGAGAGTTATGAAGAAAATAGTTAGACTCGTGCTTTCGCCTAACAGTTTACTGACATACCTCCGATTGAATGACCATAACTCACTCAATTCAACTCGGAATTCATTGCAATTTGTTTTATTTCGAAGGAGTCGAAGTTTAGTTTAAAACGGAAGAAACGGAGATGAAAAACTATAAGTATTTTGAGAGTTATGATGGAAATAGTTAGACTCGTGCTTTGGTCTAGCAGTTTCCAGACCTACCTCCGATTGATTGACCGTAAATCACTCAATTCAACTCGTAATTGATTCAAATTCATGTTATTTCAAAGATGTCCAAGTGTAGTTGAAAACGGAAGAAACGGAGATGAAAAACTCCAAGTATTACAAGAGTTATGATGGAAATAGTTAGACTCGCGCTTGGGTCTAGCAGTTTACAGTCCTACCTCCGATTGATTGACCATAACTCACTCAATTCAATTCAGAATTCATTGAATTTTATTCCATTTCGAAGGTATCGAAGTCTAGTTTACAACGGAAAGAAACGGAGATGAAAAACTCCATTTTTTTTCGCACTCTTAAAAAAATGGACCAAAACGCTCTCACCCCACCTAATCTTAAATGAGGTTTTTTCCATTGAAAGAGAATTTGAAGACCTCCAATTGGTAGAAATTTCACCACTTTTACACTTAAAATGAGAGAGTTATGGAGGTTTTAATTTTGGGTGATGTTTAACACACTCTTTATAAAACAGACTACAACTCTCTCACCCCAATGTATTTTGGAATGAGATTTCTTTCCCCTGAAATGGAATCTTAGGACCTCCGATTGGTAGAAACTTCATCACATTTGGACTTAAAAGGCGAGACTTATTGAGGTTTTAATTTTGGGTGACGTTTCACAAACTCTTTATAATATGGACAAAAAAGAGAATTTGAAGACATCCAGTTGGTAGAAATTTCACCACTTTTGGACTTAAAATGAGACTTATGGTGCTTTTAATTTTGGGTGACGTTTCGAACACTCTTTACAAAATGGACTACAACTCTCTCACCCCAACAAATTTTGAAACGAGATTTCTTTCCCCTGAAAGAGAATTTGAAGACCTCCGATTGGTAGAAATTTCACCACTTTTGAACCTAAAATGAAAGAGTTGTGAAGGTTTAAATTTTGGGTGACGTTTCGCACTCATTATAAAATGGGCCAAAACGCTCCCACCCCACTAAATCTTAACCAAGATTTTTTCCATTGAAAGAGAATTTGAAGACCTCCAATTGGTAGAAATTTCACCACTTTTGCAATTAAAATGAGAGAGTTATGGAGGTTTTAATTTTGGTGTCATTCAACACACACTATTTATAAAACGGGCTACAACCCTCTCACCCCAATGAATTTTGAAACGAGATTTCTCTCGCCTGGAAGAAAATTTGAAGACCTCTGATAGGCAGAAATTTCACCACTTTTGGACTTAAAGTGAGAGAGTTATAGAGGTTTTAATTTTGGGTGACTTTTCGCACACACTTTATAAAATGGACTACAACTCTCATCCCAACAAATTTTGGAATGAGATTTCTTTCCCTGAAATAGAATCTTAGGACCTCCGATTGGTAGAAATTTCACCACTTTTGGACTTAAAATGAGAGAGTTATGGAGGTTTTAATTTTGGGTGACGTTTCGCACACTTTAAAAAATGGACCAAAACGCTCTCACCCCACCTAATCTTAAATGAGATTTTTTCCACTGAAAGAGAATTTGAAGACCTCCAATTGGTAGAAATTTCACCACTATTGCACTTACAATGAGAGAGTTATGGAGGTTTTAATTTTGGGTGATGTTTAACATACTTTATAAAACGGAATACAACTCTCTCACCCCAATGAATTGTGAAACGAGATTTCACTCTCCTGAAAGAAAATTTGAAGAATTCCAATTGGTAGAAATTTCACCACTTTTGGACTTATAGTGAGAGAGTTATAGAGGTTTTAATTTTGGTTGACGTTTCGCACACTCTTTATAAAATGGACTACAACTCTCATCCCAACAAATTTTGAAATGAGATTTCTTTCCCTGAAATAGAATCTTAGGACCTCCGATTGGTAGAAATTTCACCACTTTTGGACTTAAAATTAGAGAGTTATGGAGGTTTTAATTTTGGGTGACGTTTCGCACACTTTAAAAAATGGACCAAAACGCTCTCACCCCACCTAATCTTAAATGAGATTTTTTCCACTGAAAGAGAATTTGAAGACCTCCAATTGGTAGAAATTTCACCACTTTTGCACTTAAAATGAGAGAGTTATGGAGGTTTTAATTTTTGGTGATTTTTATCACACTCTTTATAAACCGGACTACAACTCTCTCACCGCAATGAATTTTGGAATGAGATTTCCTTCCCCTGAAATGGTATCTTAAGACCACCGATTGGTAGAAATTTCACCACTTTTAGACTTAAAAGGCGAGACTTATTGAGGTTTTAATTTTGAGTGACGTTTCACACACTCTTTATAAAATGGACAAAAACTCCGTCATCCCACCGAATTTTTAAATGAGATTTTTTCCGGTAAAAGAGAATTTGTAGACCTCCTATTGGTAGAAATTTCACCACTTTTGAAGCTAAAATGAGAGACTTATGGAGGTTTTAATTTTGGGTGACGTTTCGCTCTTTTTATAAAATGGACCGAAACGCTCTCACCCCCGCTAATCTTGAATGAGATTTTTTCCATTGAAAGAGAATTTGAAGACCTCCAATTGGTAGAAATTTTACCACTTTTGCACTTAAAATCAGAGAGTTATGGAGGTTTTAATTTTTGGTGACGTTTAACACAATCTTTATAAATCAGACTACAACTGTCTAACCCCAATGAATTTTGAAACGTGATTTCGTTCAACTGAAAGAGAATTTGAAGACCTCCGATTGGTAGAAATTTCACCACTTTTGGAATTAAAATGCGAGAGTTATGGAGGTTTTAATTTTGGGTGACGTTTCACACTCTTTATAAAATGGACCAAAACGCTCTCACCCCCGCTAATTTTAAATGAGATTTTTTCGATTGAAATAGAATTTGAAGACCTCCAATTTGTAGAAATTTCACCACTTTTGCAATTAAAATGAGGGAGTTATGGAGATTTTAATTTTTGGTGACATTTAACACACTCTTTATAAAACGGACTACAACTCTCTCACCCCAATGAATTTTGAAACGAGATTTCTCTCCCCTGAAAGAAATTTGAAGACCTCCGATTGGTTGAAATTTCACGACTTTTGGACTTAAAGTGAGAGAGAGTTATAGAGGTTTTAATTTTGGGTGACGTTCCGCACAGACTTTATAAAATGGACTACAACTCTCATCCCAACAAATTTTGAAATGAGATTTCTTTCCCTGAAATAGAATCTTAGGACCTCCGATTGGTAGAAATTTCACCACTTTTGGACCTAAAATGCGAGAGTTATGGAGGTTTTAATTTTGGGTGACGTTTCGCACTCTTAAAAAAATGGACCAAAACGCTCTCACCCCACCTAATCTTAAATGAGGTTTTTTCCATTGAAAGAGAATTTGAAGACCTCCAATTGGTAGAAATTTCACCACTTTTGCACTTAAAATGAGAGAGTTATGGAGGTTTTAATTTTGGGTGATGTTTAACACACTCTTTATAAAACAGACTACAATTCTCTCACCCCAATGTATTTTGGAATGAGATTTCTTTCCCCTGAAATGGAATCTTAGGACCTCCGATTGGTAGAAACTTCACCACATTTGGACTTAAAAGGCGAGACTTATTGAGGTTTTAATTTTGGGTGACGTTTCACACACTCTTTATAAAATGGACAAAAAAGAGAATTTGAAGACATCCAGTTGGTAGAAATTTCACCACTTTTGGACTTAAAATGAGACTTATGGTGGTTTTAATTTTGGGTGACGTTTCGAACACTCTTTACAAAATGGACTACAACTCTCTCACCCCAACAAATTTTGAAACGAGATTTCTTTCCCCTGAAAGAGAATTTGAAGACCTCCGATTGGTAGAAATTTCACCACTTTTGAACCTAAAATGAAAGAGTTGTGAAGGTTTAAATTTTGGGTGACGTTTCACACTCATTATAAAATGGGCCAAAACGCTCCCACCCCACTAAATCTTAACCAAGATTTTTTCCATTGAAAGAGAATTTGAAGACCTCCAATTGGTAGAAATTTCACCACTTTTGCACTTAAAATGAGAGAGTTATGGAGGTTTTAATTTTGGTGTCATTTAACACACACTATTTATAAAACGGGCTACAACCCTCTCACCCCAATGAATTTTGAAACGAGATTTCTCTCGCCTGGAAGAAAATTTGAAGACCTCTGATAGGCAGAAATTTCACCACTTTTGGACTTAAAGTGAGAGAGTTATAGAGGTTTTAATTTTGGGTGACTTTTCGCACACACTTTATAAAATGGACTACAACTCTCATCCCAACACATTTTGGAATGAGATTTCTTTCCCTGAAATAGAATCTTAGGACCTCCGATTGGTAGAAATTTCACCACTTTTGGACTTAAAATGAGAGAGTTATGGAGGTTTTAATTTTGGGTGACGTTTCGCACACTTTAAAAAATGGACCAATACGCTCTCACCCCACCTAATCTTAAATGAGATTTTTTCCACTGAAAGAGAATTTGAAGACCTCCAATTGGTAGAAATTTCACCACTATTGCACTTACAATGATAGAGTTATGGAGGTTTTAATTTTGGGTGATGTTTAACATACTTTATAAAACGGAATACAACTCTCTCACCCCAATGAATTGTGAAACGAGATTTCACTCTCCTGAAAGAAAATTTGAAGAATTCCGATTGGTAGAAATTTCACCACTTTTGGACTTAAAGTGAGAGAGTTATAGAGGTTTTAATTTTGGTTGACGTTTCGCACACTCTTTATAAAATGGACTACAACTCTCATCCCAACAAATTTTGAAATGAGATTTCTTTCTCTGAAATAGAATCTTAGGACCTCCGATTGGTAGAAATTTCACCACTTTTGGACTTAAAATTAGAGAGTTATGGAGGTTTTAATTTTGGGTGACGTTTCGCACACTTTAAAAAATGGACCAAAACGCTCTCACCCCTCCTAATCTTAAATGAGATTTTTTCCACTGAAAGAGAATTTGAAGAACTCCAATTGGTAGAAATTTCACCACTTTTGCACTTAAAATTTGAGAGTTATGGAGGTTTTAATTTTTGGTGATGTTTATCACACTCTTTATAAACCGGACTACAACTCTCTCACCGCAATGAATTTTGGAATGAGATTTCCTTCCCCTGAAATGGTATCTTAAGACCACCGATTGGTAGAAATTTCACGACTTTTGGACTTAAAGTGAGAGAGAGTTATCGAGGTTTTAATTTTGGGTGATGTTCCGCACAGACTTTATAAAATGGACTACAACTCTCATCCCAACAAATTTTGAATTCAGATTTCTGTCCCTGAAATAGAATCTTAGGACCTCCGATTGGTAGAAATTCCACCACTTTTGGACTTAAAATGCGAGAGTTATGGTGGTTTTAATTTTGGGTGACGTTTCGCACACTCTTTATAAAATGGACTACAACTCTCATCCCAACAAATTTTGAAATGAGATTTCTTTCCCTGAAATAGAATATTAGGACCTCCGATTGGTAAGAATTTCACCACTTTTGGACCTAAAATGCGAGAGTTATGGAGGTTTTAATTTTGGGTGACGTTTCGCACTCTTAAAAAACTGGACCAAAACGCTCTCACCCCACCTAATCTTAAATGAGGTTTTTTCCATTGAAAGAGAATTTGAAGACCTCCAATTGGTAGAAATTTCACCACTTTTGGACTTAAAATGAGAGAGTTATGGAGGTTTTAATTTTGGGTGATGTTTAACACACTCTTTATAAAACAGACTACAATTCTCTCACCCCAATGTATTTTGGAATGAGATTTCTTTCCCCTGAAATGGAATCTTAGGACCTCCGATTGGTAGAAACTTCACCACATTTGGACTTAAAAGGCGAGACTTATTGAGGTTTTAATTTTGGGTGACGTTTCACACACTCTTTATAAAATGGACAAAAAAGAGAATTTGAAGACATCCAGTTGGTAGAAATTTCACCACTTTTGGACTTAAAATGAGACTTATGGTGCTTTTAATTTTGGGTGACGTTTCGAACACTCTTTACAAAATGGACTACAACTCACTCACCTCAACAAATTTTGAAACGAGATTACTTTCCCCTGAAAGAGAATTTGAAGACCTCCGATTGGTAGAAATTTCACCACTTTTGAACCTAAAATGAAAGAGTTGTGAAGGTTTAAATTTTGGGTGACGTTTCGCACTCATTATAAAATGGGCCAAAACGCTCCCACCCCACTAAATCTTAACCAAGATTTTTTCCATTGAAAGAGAATTTGAAGACCTCCAATTGGTAGAAATTTCACCACTTTTGCACTTAAAATGAGAGAGTTATGGAGGTTTTAATTTTGGTGTCATTTAACACACACTATTTATAAAACGGGCTACAACCCTCTCACCCCAATGAATTTTGAAACGAGATTTCTCTCCCCTGGTAGAAAATTTGAAGACCTCTGATAGGCAGAAATTTCACCACTTTTGGACTTAAAGTAAGAGAGTTATAGAGGTTTTAATTTTGGGTGACTTTTCGCACACACTTTATAAAATGGACTACAACTCTCATCCCAACACATTTTGGAATGAGATTTCTTTCCCTGAAATAGAATCTTAGGACCTCCGATTGGTAGAAATTTCACCACTTTTGGACTTAAAATGAGAGAGTTATGGAGGTTTTAATTTTGGGTGACGTTTCGCACACTTTAAAAAATGGACCAATACGCTCTCACCCCACCTAATCTTAAATGAGATTTTTTCCACTGAAAGAGAATTTGAAGACCTCCAATTGGTAGAAATTTCACCACTATTGCACTTACAATGATAGAGTTATGGAGGTTTTAATTTTGGGTGATGTTTAACATACTTTATAAAACGGAATACAACTCTCTCACCCCAATGAATTGTGAAACGAGATTTCACTCTCCTGAAAGAAAATTTGAAGAATTCCGATTGGTAGAAATTTCACCACTTTTGGACTTAAAGTGAGAGAGTTATAGAGGTTTTAATTTTGGTTGACGTTTCGCACACTCTTTATAAAATGGACTACAACTCTCATCCCAACAAATTTTGAAATGAGATTTCTTTCTCTGAAATAGAATCTTAGGACCTCCGATTGGTAGAAATTTCACCACTTTTGGACTTAAAATTAGAGAGTTATGGAGGTTTTAATTTTGGGTGACGTTTCGCACACTTTAAAAAATGGACCAAAACGCTCTCACCCCTCCTAATCTTAAATGAGATTTTTTCCACTGAAAGAGAATTTGAAGAACTCCAATTGGTAGAAATTTCACCACTTTTGCACTTAAAATTTGAGAGTTATGGAGGTTTTAATTTTTGGTGATGTTTATCACACTCTTTATAAACCGGACTACAACTCTCTCACCGCAATGAATTTTGGAATGAGATTTCCTTCCCCTGAAATGGTATCTTAAGACCACCGATTGGTAGAAATTTCACGACTTTTGGACTTAAAGTGAGAGAGAGTTATCGAGGTTTTAATTTTGGGTGACGTTCCGCACAGACTTTATAAAATGGACTACAACTCTCATCCCAACAAATTTTGAATTCAGATTTCTGTCCCTGAAATAGAATCTTAGGACCTCCGATTGGTAGAAATTCCACCACTTTTGGACTTAAAATGCGAGAGTTATGGTGGTTTTAATTTTGGGTGACGTTTCGCACACTCTTTATAAAATGGACTACAACTCTCATCCCAACAAATTTTGAAATGAGATTTCTTTCCCTGAAATAGAATATTAGGACCTCCGATTGGTAAGAATTTCACCACTTTTGGACCTAAAATGCGAGAGTTATGGAGGTTTTAATTTTGGGTGACGTTTCGCACTCTTAAAAAACTGGACCAAAACGCTCTCACCCCACCTAATCTTAAATGAGGTTTTTTCCATTGGAAGAGAATTTGAAGACCTCCAATTGGTAGAAATTTCACCACTTTTGGACTTAAAATGAGAGAGTTATGGAGGTTTTAATTTTGGGTGATGTTTAACACACTCTTTATAAAACAGACTACAATTCTCTCACCCCAATGTATTTTGGAATGAGATTTCTTTCCCCTGAAATGGAATCTTAGGACCTCCGATTGGTAGAAACTTCACCACATTTGGACTTAAAAGGCGAGACTTATTGAGGTTTTAATTTTGGGTGACGTTTCACACACTCTTTATAAAATGGACAAAAAAGAGAATTTGAAGACATCCAGTTGGTAGAAATTTCACCACTTTTGGACTTAAAATGAGACTTATGGTGCTTTTAATTTTGGGTGACGTTTCGAACACTCTTTACAAAATGGACTACAACTCACTCACCTCAACAAATTTTGAAACGAGATTACTTTCCCCTGAAAGAGAATTTGAAGACCTCCGATTGGTAGAAATTTCACCACTTTTGAACCTAAAATGAAAGAGTTGTGAAGGTTTAAATTTTGGGTGACGTTTCGCACTCATTATAAAATGGGCCAAAACGCTCCCACCCCACTAAATCTTAACCAAGATTTTTTCCATTGAAAGAGAATTTGAAGACCTCCAATTGGTAGAAATTTCACCACTTTTGCACTTAAAATGAGAGAGTTATGGAGGTTTTAATTTTGGTGTCATTTAACACACACTATTTATAAAACGGGCTACAACCCTCTCACCCCAATGAATTTTGAAACGAGATTTCTCTCCCCTGGTAGAAAATTTGAAGACCTCTGATAGGCAGAAATTTCACCACTTTTGGACTTAAAGTGAGAGAGTTATAGAGGTTTTAATTTTGGGTGACTTTTCGCACACACTTTATAAAATGGACTACAACTCTCATCCCAACACATTTTGGAATGAGATTTCTTTCCCTGAAATAGAATCTTAGGACCTCCGATTGGTAGAAATTTCACCACTTTTGGACTTAAAATGAGAGAGTTATGGAGGTTTTAATTTTGGGTGACGTTTCGCACACTTTAAAAAATGGACCAATACGCTCTCACCCCACCTAATCTTAAATGAGATTTTTTCCACTGAAAGAGAATTTGAAGACCTCCAATTGGTAGAAATTTCACCACTATTGCACTTACAATGATAGAGTTATGGAGGTTTTAATTTTGGGTGATGTTTAACATACTTTATAAAACGGAATACAACTCTCTCACCCCAATGAATTGTGAAACGAGATTTCACTCTCCTGAAAGAAAATTTGAAGAATTCCGATTGGTAGAAATTTCACCACTTTTGGACTTAAAGTGAGAGAGTTATAGAGGTTTTAATTTTGGTTGACGTTTCGCACACTCTTTATAAAATGGACTACAACTCTCATCCCAACAAATTTTGAAATGAGATTTCTTTCTCTGAAATAGAATCTTAGGACCTCCGATTGGTAGAAATTTCACCACTTTTGGACTTAAAATTAGAGAGTTATGGAGGTTTTAATTTTGGGTGACGTTTCGCACACTTTAAAAAATGGACCAAAACGCTCTCACCCCTCCTAATCTTAAATGAGATTTTTTCCACTGAAAGAGAATTTGAAGAACTCCAATTGGTAGAAATTTCACCACTTTTGCACTTAAAATTTGAGAGTTATGGAGGTTTTAATTTTTGGTGATGTTTATCACACTCTTTATAAACCGGACTACAACTCTCTCACCGCAATGAATTTTGGAATGAGATTTCCTTCCCCTGAAATGGTATCTTAAGACCACCGATTGGTAGAAATTTCACGACTTTTGGACTTAAAGTGAGAGAGAGTTATCGAGGTTTTAATTTTGGGTGACGTTCCGCACAGACTTTATAAAATGGACTACAACTCTCATCCCAACAAATTTTGAATTCAGATTTCTGTCCCTGAAATAGAATCTTAGGACCTCCGATTGGTAGAAATTCCACCACTTTTGGACTTAAAATGCGAGAGTTATGGTGGTTTTAATTTTGGGTGACGTTTCGCACACTCTTTATAAAATGGACTACAACTCTCATCCCAACAAATTTTGAAATGAGATTTCTTTCCCTGAAATAGAATATTAGGACCTCCGATTGGTAAGAATTTCACCACTTTTGGACCTAAAATGCGAGAGTTATGGAGGTTTTAATTTTGGGTGACGTTTCGCACTCTTAAAAAACTGGACCAAAACGCTCTCACCCCACCTAATCTTAAATGAGGTTTTTTCCATTGAAAGAGAATTTGAAGACCTCCAATTGGTAGAAATTTCACCACTTTTGGACTTAAAATGAGAGAGTTATGGAGGTTTTAATTTTGGGTGATGTTTAACACACTCTTTATAAAACAGACTACAATTCTCTCACCCCAATGTATTTTGGAATGAGATTTCTTTCCCCTGAAATGGAATCTTAGGACCTCCGATTGGTAGAAACTTCACCACATTTGGACTTAAAAGGCGAGACTTATTGAGGTTTTAATTTTGGGTGACGTTTCACACACTCTTTATAAAATGGACAAAAAAGAGAATTTGAAGACATCCAGTTGGTAGAAATTTCACCACTTTTGGACTTAAAATGAGACTTATGGTGCTTTTAATTTTGGGTGACGTTTCGAACACTCTTTACAAAATGGACTACAACTCACTCACCTCAACAAATTTTGAAACGAGATTACTTTCCCCTGAAAGAGAATTTGAAGACCTCCGATTGGTAGAAATTTCACCACTTTTGAACCTAAAATGAAAGAGTTGTGAAGGTTTAAATTTTGGGTGACGTTTCGCACTCATTATAAAATGGGCCAAAACGCTCCCACCCCACTAAATCTTAACCAAGATTTTTTCCATTGAAAGAGAATTTGAAGACCTCCAATTGGTAGAAATTTCACCACTTTTGCACTTAAAATGAGAGAGTTATGGAGGTTTTAATTTTGGTGTCATTTAACACACACTATTTATAAAACGGGCTACAACCCTCTCACCCCAATGAATTTTGAAACGAGATTTCTCTCCCCTGGTAGAAAATTTGAAGACCTCTGATAGGCAGAAATTACACCACTTTTGGACTTAAAGTGAGAGAGTTATAGAGGTTTTAATTTTGGGTGACTTTTCGCACACACTTTATAAAATGGACTACAACTCTCATCCCAACAAATTTTGAAATGAGATTTCTTTCCCTGAAATAGAATCTTAGGACCTCCGATTGGTAGAAATTTCACCACTTTTGGACTTAAAATGAGAGAGTTATGGAGGTTTTAATTTTGGGTGACGTTTCGCACACACTTTATAAAATGGACTACAACTCTCATCCCAACAAATTTTGGAATGAGATTTCTTTCCCTGAAATAGAATCTTAGGACCTCCGATTGGTAGAAATTTCACCACTTTTGGACTTAAAATGAGAGAGTTATGGAGGTTTTAATTTTGGGTGACGTTTCGCACTCTTAAAAAAATGGACCAAAACGCTCTCACCCCACCTAATCTTAAATGAGATTTTTTCCACTGAAAGAGAATTTGAAGACCTCCAATTGGTAGAAATTTCACCACTATTGCACTTACAATGGGAGAGTTATGGAGGTTTTAATTTTGGGTGATGTTTAACACACTTTATAAAACGGAATACAACTCTCTCACCCCAATGAATTGTGAAACGAGATTTCACTCTCCTGAAAGAAAATTTGAAGAATTCCGATTGGTAGAAATTTCACCACTTTTAGACTTAAAGTGAGAGAGTTATAGAGGTTTTAATTTTGGGTGACGTTTCGCACACTTTAAAAAATGGACCAAAACGCTCTCACCCCACCTAATCTTAAATGAGATTTTTTCCACTGAAAGAGAATTTGAAGACCTCCAATTGGTAGAAATTTAACCACTTTTGCACTTAAAATGAGAGAGTTATGGAGGTTTTAATTTTTGGTGATGTTTATCACACTCTTTATAAACCGGACTACAACTCTCTCTCCGCAATGAATTTTGGAATGAGATTTCCTTCCCCTGAAATGGTATCTTAAGACCACCGATTGGTAGAAATTTCACCACTTTTAGACTTAAAAGGCGAGACTTATTGAGGTTTTAATTTTGAGAGACGTTTCACACACTCTTTATAAAATGGACAAAAACTCCGTCATCCCACCGAATTTTTAAATGAGATTTTTTTCCGGTAAAAGAGAATTTGAAGACCTCCTATTGGTAGAAATTTCACCACTTTTGAAGCTAAAATGAGAGACTTATGGAGGTTTTAATTTTGGGTGACGTTTCGCTCTTTTTATAAAATGGACCGAAACGCTCTCACCCCCGCTAATCTTGAATGAGATTTTTTCCATTGAAAGAGAATTTGAAGACTTCCAATTGGTAGAAATTTTACCACTTTTGCACTTAAAATCAGAGAGTTATGGAGGTTTTAATTTTTGGTGACGTTTAACACACTTTTTATAAAACAGACTACAACTCTCTAACCCCAATGAATTTTGAAACGTGATTTATGTCCCCTGAAAGAGAATTTGAAGACCTCCGATTGGTAGAAATTTAACCACTTTTGGACATAAAGTGAGAGAGAGAGTTATAGAGGTTTTAATTTTGGGTGACGTGGCACACACTCTTTATAAAATGGACTATAACTCGCTCATCCCAACAAATTTTGAAATGAGATTTCTTTCTCCTGAAATATAATCTTAGGACCTCCGATTGGTAGAAATTTCAACACTTTTGGACTTAAAATGAGAGAGTTATGGTGCTTTTAATTTTGGGTGATGTTTCACACACTCTTTATAAAATGGACAAAAAGTCCCTCATCCCACCGAATTTTTAAATGAGATTTTTTCCGTTGAAAAAGAATTTGAAGACATCCGATTGGTAGAAATTTCACCCCTTTTTTACTTAAAGTGAGAGAGAGTTCTTTCCCAACAAATTTTGAAATGAGATTTCTTTCCCTGAAATAGAATCTTAGGACCTCCGTTTGGTAGAAATTTCACCACTTTTGGACTTAAAATGCTAGAGTTATGGAGGTTTTAATTTTGGGTGACGTTTCGCACTCTTTATAAAATGCGCCAAAACAGTCCCAGCCCACCTAATCTTAAACAAGATTTCTTCCATTGAAAGAGAATTTGAAGACCACCAATTGCAATAAATTTCACCACTTTTGCACTTAAAATGCGAAACTTATGGAGGTTTTAATTTTGGTGACGTTTAACTCTTTATAAATAGGACTACAACTCACTCACCCCAATGAATTTTGAAACGAGATTTCTCTCTCCTGAAAGAGAATTTGATGACCTCCGATTGGTAGAAATTTCACCACTTTTGGATTTAAAATGCGAGAGTTATGAGAGTTTTAATTTTGGGTGACGTTTCACACTCTTTATAAAATGGACCAAAACGCTCTCGCCCCCGCTAATTTTAAATGAGATTTTTTCGATTGAAATAGAATTTGAAGACCTCCAATTTGTAGAAATTTCACCACTTTTGCAATTAAAATGAGAGAGTTATGGAGATTTTAATTTTTGGTGACATTTAACAGACTCTTTATAAAACGGACTACAACTCTCTCACCCCAATGAATTTTGAAACGAGATTTCTCTCCCCTGAAAGAAATTTGAAGACCTCCGATTGGTACAAATTTCACGACTTCTGGACTTAAAGTGAGAGAGAGTTATAGAGGTTTTAATTTTGGGTGACGTTTCGCACAGACTTTATAAAATGTACTACAACTCTCATCCCAACAAATTTTAAAATCAGATTTCTGTCCCTGAAATAGAATCTTAGGACCTCCGATTGGTAGAAATTTCACCACTTTTGGACTTAAAATTAGAGAGTTATGGAGGTTTTAATTTTGGGTGACGTTTCGCACACTTTAAAAAATGGACCAAAACGCTCTCACCCCACCTAATCTTAAATGAGATTTTTTCCACTGAAAGAGAATTTGAAGACCTCCAATTGGTAGAAATTTCACCACTTTTGCACTTAAAATGAGAGAGTTATGGAGGTTTTAATTTTTGGTGATGTTTATCACACTCTTTATAAACCGGACTACAACTCTCTCACCGCAATGAATTTTGGAATGAGATTTCCTTCCCCTGAAATGGTATCTTAAGACCACCGATTGGTAGAAATTTCACCACTTTTAGATTTAAAAGGCGAGACTTAGTGAGGTTTTAATTTTGAGTGACGTTTCACACACTCTTTAGAAAAATGGACAAAAACTCCGTCATCCCACCGAATTTTTAAATGAGATTTTTTTTCCGGTAAAAGAGAATTTGTAGACCTCCTATTGGTAGAAATTTCACCACTTTTGAAGCTAAAATGAGAGACTTATGGAGGTTTTAATTTTGGGTGACGTTTCGCTCTTTTTATAAAATGGACCGAAACGCTCTCACCCCCGCTAATCTTGAATGAGATTTTTTCCATTGAAAGAGAATTTGAAGACCTCCAATTGGTAGAAATTTTACCACTTTTGCACTTAAAATGAGAGAGTTATGGAGGTTTTAATTTTTGGTGACGTTTAACACACTCTTTATAAATCAGACTACAACTCTCTAACCCCAATGAATTCTGAAACGTGATTTCTGTCCGCTGAAAGAGAATTTGAAGACCTCCGATTGGTAGAAATTTAACCACTTTTGGACATAAAGTGAGAGAGAGAGAGTTATAGAGGTTTTAATTTTGGGTGACGTGGCACACACTCTTTATAAAATGGACTATAACTCGCTCATACCAACAAATTTTGAAATGAGATTTCTTTCCCCTGAATTAGAATCTTAGGACCTCCGATTGGTAGAAATTTCAACACTTTTGGACTTAAAATGAGAGAGTTATGGTGCTTTTAATTTTGGGTGATGTTTCACACACTCTTTATAAAATGGACAAAAAGTCCCTCATCCCACCGAATTTTTAAATGAGATTTTTTCCGTTGAAAGAGAATTTGAAGACATCCGATTGGTAGAAATTTCACCCCTTTTTTACTTAAAGTGAGAGAGAGTTCTTTCCCAACAAATTTTGAAATGAGATTTCTTTCCCTGAAATAGAATCTTAGGACCTCCGATTGGTAGAAATTTCACCACTTTTGGACCCAAAATGCGAGAGTTATGGAGGTTTTAATTTTGGGTGACGTTTCGCACTCTTAAAAAAATGGACCAAAACGCTCTCACCCCACCTAATCTTAAATGAGGTTTTTTCCATTGAAAGAGAATTTGAAGACCTCCAATTGGTAGAAATTTCACCACTTTTGCACTTAAAATGAGAGAGTTATGGAGGTTTTAATTTTGGGTGATGTTTAACACACTCTTTATAAAACAGACTACAACTCTCTCACCCCAATGTATTTTGGAATGAGATTTCTTTCCCCTGAAATGGAATCTTAGGACCTCCGATTGGTAGAAACTTCACCACATTTGGACTTAAAAGGCGAGACTTATTGAGGTTTTAATTTTGGGTGACGTTTCACACACTCTTTATAAAATGGACAAAAAAGAGAATTTGAAGACATCCAGTTGGTAGAAATTTCACCACTTTTGGACTTAAAATGAGACTTATGGTGCTTTTAATTTTGGGTGACGTTTCGAACACTCTTTACAAAATGGACTACAACTCTCTCACCCCAACAAATTTTGAAACGAGATTTCTTTCCCCTGAAAGAGAATTTGAAGACCTCCGATTGGTAGAAATTTCACCACTTTTGAACCTAAAATGAAAGAGTTGTGAAGGTTTAAATTTTGGGTGACGTTTCGCACTCATTATAAAACGGTAAAAGAGATTTTTAAATGAGATTTTTAAATGAGATTTTGGGTGACGTTTCGCACTCATTATAAACGTTTCGCACCGAATTTTTAAATGAGATTTTTTTCCGGTAAAAGAGAATTTGTAGACCTCCAATTGGTAGAAATTTCACCACTTTTGCACTTAAAATGAGAGAGTTATGGAGGTTTTAATTTTTGGTGATGTTTATCACACTCTTTATAAACCGGACTACAACTCTCTCACCGCAATGAATTTTGGAATGAGATTTGCTTCCCCTGAAATGGTATCTTAAGACCACCGATTGGTAGAAATTTCACCACTTTTAGACTTAAAAGGCGAGACTTATTGAGGTTTTAATTTTGAGTGACGTTTCACACACTCTTTATAAAATGGACAAAAACTCCGTCATCCCACCGAATTTTTAAATGAGATTTTTTTCCGGTAAAAGAGAATTTGTAGACCTCCTATTGGTAGAAATTTCACCACTTTTGGACTTAAAATGCTAGAGTTATGGAGGTTTTAATTTTGGGTGACGTTTCGCACTCTTTATAAAATGCGCCAAAACAGTCCCAGCCCACCTAATCTTAAACAAGATTTCTTCCATTGAAAGAGAATTTGAAGACCTCCAATTGCAATAAATTTCACCACTTTTGCACTTAAAATGCGAAACTTATGGAGGTTTTAATTTTGGTGACGTTTAACTCTTTATAAAACGGACTACAACTCACTCACCCCATTGAATTTTGAAACGAGATTTCTCTCTCTTGAAAGAGAATTTGAAGACCTCCGATTGGTAGAAATTTCACCACTTTTGGAATTAAAATGCGAGAGTTATGGGGGTTTTAATTTTGGGTGACGTTTCACACTCTTTATAAAATGGACCAAAACGCTCTCGCCCCTGCTAATTTTAAATGAGATTTTTTCGATTGAAATAGAATTTGAAGACCTCCAATTTGTAGAAATTTCACCACTTTTGCAATTAAAATGAGAGAGTTATGGAGATTTTAATTTTTGGTGACATTTAACACACTCTTTATAAAACGGACTACAACTCTCTCACCCCAATGAATTTTGAAACGAGATTTCTCTCCCCTGAAAGAAATTTGAAGACCTCCGATTGGTAGAAATTTCACGACTTTTGGACTTAAAGTGAGAGAGAGTTATAGAGGTTTTAATTTGGGTGACGTTCCGCACAGACTTTATTAAATGGACTACAACTCTCATCCCGACAAATTTTGAAATCAGATTTCTGTCCCTGAAATAGAATCTTAGGACCTCCGATTGGTAGAAATTTCACCACTTTTGGACTTAAAATGCGAGAGTTATGGTGGTTTTAATTTTGGGTGACGTTTCGCACACTCTTTATTAAATGGACTACAACTCTCATCCCACCAAATTTTGAAATGAGATTTCTTTCCCTGAAATAGAATCTTAGGACCTCCGATTGGTAGAAATTTCACCACTTTTGGACCTAATATGCGAGAGTTATGGAGGTTTTAATTTTGGGTGACGTTTCGCACTCTTAAAAAAATGGACCAAAACGCTCTCACCCCACCTAATCTTAAATGAGGTTTTTTCCATTGAAAGAAAATTTGAAGACCTCCAATTGGTAGAAATTTCACCACTTTTGCACTTAAAATGTGAGAGTTATGGAGGTTTTAATTTTGGGTGATGTTTAACACACTCTTTATAAAACAGACTACAACTCTCTCACCCCAATGTATTTTGGAATGAGATTTCTTTCCCCTGAAATGGAATCTTAGGACCTCCGATTGGTAGAAACTTCACCACATTTGGACTTAAAAGGCGAGACTTATTGAGGTTTTAATTTTGGGTGACGTTTCACACACTCTTTATAAAATGGACAAAAAAGAGAATTTGAAGACATCCAGTTGGTAGAAATTTCACCACTTTTGGACTTAAAATGAGACTTATGGTGCTTTTAATTTTGGGTGACGTTTCGAACACTCTTTACAAAATGGACTACAACTCACTCACCTCAACAAATTTTGAAACGAGATTACTTTCCCCTGAAAGAGAATTTGAAGACCTCCGATTGGTAGAAATTTCACCACTTTTGAACCTAAAATGAAAGAGTTGTGAAGGTTTAAATTTTGGGTGACGTTTCGCACTCATTATAAAATGGGCCAAAACGCTCCCACCCCACTAAATCTTAACCAAGATTTTTTCCATTGAAAGAGAATTTGAAGACCTCCAATTGGTAGAAATTTCACCACATTTGCACTTAAAATGAGAGAGTTATGGAGGTTTTAATTTTGGTGTCATTTAACACACACTATTTATAAAACGGGCTACAACCCTCTCACCCCAATGAATTTTGAAACGAGATTTCTCTCCCCTGTAAGAAAATTTGAAGACCTCTGATAGGCAGAAATTTCACCACTTTTGGACTTAAAGTGAGAGAGTTATAGAGGTTTTAATTTTGGGTGACTTTTCGCACACACTTTATAAAATGGACTACCACTCTCATCCCAACAAATTTTGGAATGAGATTTCTTTCCCTGAAATAAAATCTTAGGACCTCCGATTGGTAGAAATTTCACCACTTTTGGACTTAAAATGAGAGAGTTATGGAGGTTTTAATTTTGGGTGACGTTTCGCACACTTTAAAAAATGGACTAAAACGCTCTCACCCCTCCTAATCTTAAATGAGATTTTTTCCACTGAAAGAGAATTTGAAGACCTCCAATTGGTAGAAATTTCACCACTATTGCACTTACAATGAGAGAGTTATGGAGGTTTTAATTTTGGGTGATGTTTAACACACTTTATAAAACGGAATACAACTCCCTCACCCCAATGAATTGTGAAACGAGATTTCACTCTCCTGAAAGAAAATTTGAAGAATTCCGAATGGTAGAAATTTCACCACTTTTGGACTTAAAGTGAGAGAGTTATAGAGGTTTTAATTTTGGTTGACGTTTCGCACACTCTTTATAAAATGGACTACAACTCTCATCCCAACAAATTTTGAAATGAGATTTCTTTCCCTGAAATAGAATCTTAGGACCTCCGATTGGTAGAAATTTCACCACTTTTGGACTTAAAATTAGAGAGTTATGGACGTTTTAATTTTGGGTGACGTTTCGCACACTTTAAAACATGGACCAAAACGCTCTCACCCCACCTAATCTTAAATGAGATTTTTTCCACTGAAAGAGAATTTGAAGACCTCCAATTCGTAGAAATTTCACCACTATTGCACTTACAATGAGAGAGTTATGGAGGTTTTAATTTTGGGTGATGTTTAACACACTTTATAAAACGGAATACAACTCTCTCACCCCAATGAATTGTGAAACGAGATTTCACTCTCCTGAAAGAAAATTTGAAGAATTCCGATTGGTAGAAATTTCACCACTTTTGGACTTAAAGTGAGAGAGTTATAGAGGTTTTAATTTTGGTTGACGTTTCGCACACTCTTTATAAAATGGACTACAACTCTTATCCCAACAAATTTTGAAATGAGATTTCTTTCCCTGAAATAGAATCTTAGGACCTCCGATTGGTAGAAATTTCACCACTTTTGGACTTAAAATTAGAGAGTTATGGAGGTTTTAATTTTGGGTGACGTTTCGCACACTTTAAAAAATGGACCAAAACGCTCTCACCCCACCTAATCTTAAATGAGATTTTTTCCACTGAAAGAGAATTTGAAGACCTCCAATTGGTAGAAATTTCACAACTTTTGCATTTAAAATGAGAGAGTTATGGAGGTTTTAATTTTTGGTGATGTTTATCACACTCTTTATAAACCGGACTACAACTCACTCACCGCAATGAATTTTGGAATGAGATTTCCTTCCCCTGAAATGGTATCTTAAGACCACCGATTGGTAGAAATTTCACCAATTTTAGACTTAAAAGGCGAGACTTATTGAGGTTTTAATTTTGAGTGACGTTTCACACACTCTTTATAAAATGGACAAAAACTCCGTCATCCCACCGAATTTTTAAATGAGATTTTTTTCCGGTAAAAGAGAATTTGAAGGCCTCCTATTGGTACAAATTTCACCACTTTTGAAGCTAAAATGAGAGACTTATGGAGGTTTTAATTTTGGGTGACGTTTCGCTCTTTTTATAAAATGGACCGAAACGCTCTCACCCCCGCTAATCTTGAATGAGATTTTTTCCATTGAAAGAGAATTTGAAGACCTCCAATTGGTAGAAATTTTACCACCTTTGCTCTTAAAATCTGAGAGTTATGGAGGTTTTAATTTTTGGTGACGTTTAACACACTCTTTATAAAACAGACTACAACTCTCTAACCCCAATGAATTTTGAAACGTGATTTCTGTCCCCTGAAAGAGAATTTGAAGACCTCCGATTGGTAGAAATTTAACCACTTTTGGACATAAAGTGAGAGAGAGAGAGTTATAGTGGTTTTAATTTTGGGTGACGTGGCACACACTCTTTATAAAATGGACTATAACTCGCTCATCCCAACAAATTTTGAAATGAGATTTCTTTCCCCTTTAATAGAATCTTAGGACCTCCGATTGGTAGAAATTTCAACACTTTTGGACTTAAAATGGGAGAGTTATGGTGCTTTTAATTTTGGGTGATGTTTCACACACTCTTTATAAAATCGACAAAAACTCCCTCATCCCACCGAATTTTTAAATGAGATTTTTTCCGTTGAAAGAGAATTTGAAGACATCCAATTGGTAGAAATTTCACCCTTTTTTTACTTAAAGTGAGGGAGAGTTCTTTCCCAACAAATTTTGAAATGAGATTTCTTTCCCTGAAATGGAATCTTAGGACCTCCGATTGGTAGAAACTTCATCACATTTGGACTTAAAAGGCGAGACTTATTGAGGTTTTAATTTTGGGTGACGTTTCACAAACTCTTTATAAAATGGACAAAAAAGAGAATTTGAAGACATCCAGTTGGTAGAAATTTCACCACTTTTGGACTTAAAATGAGACTTATGGTGCTTTTAATTTTGGGTGACGTTTCGAACACTCTTTACAAAATGGACTACAACTCTCTCACCCCAACAAATTTTGAAACGAGATTTCTTTCCCCTGAAAGAGAATTTGAAGACCTCCGATTGGTAGAAATTTCACCACTTTTGAACCTAAAATGAAAGAGTTGTGAAGGTTTAAATTTTGGGTGACGTTTCGCACTCATTATAAAATGGGCCAAAACGCTCCCACCCCACTAAATCTTAACCAAGATTTTTTCCATTGAAAGAGAATTTGAAGACCTCCAATTGGTAGAAATTTCACCACTTTTGCACTTAAAATGAGAGAGTTATGGAGGTTTTAATTTTGGTGTCATTTAACACACACTATTTATAAAACGGGCTACAACCCTCTCACCCCAATGAATTTTGAAACGAGATTTCTCTCCCCTGTAAGAAAATTTGAAGACCTCTGATAGGCAGAAATTTCACCACTTTTGGACTTAAAGTGAGAGAGTTATAGAGGTTTTAATTTTGGGTGACTTTTCGCACACACTTTATAAAATGGACTACAACTCTCATCCCAACAAATTTTGGAATGAGATTTCTTTCCCTGAAATAGAATCTTGGGACCTCCGATTGGTAGAAATTCACCACTTTTGGACTTAAAATGAGAGAGTTATGGAGGTTTTAATTTTGGGTGACGTTTCGCACACTTTAAAAAATGGACCAAAACGCTCTCACCCCACCTAATCTTAAATGAGATTTTTTCCACTGAAAGAGAATTTGAAGACCTCCAATTGGTAGAAATTTCACAACTTTTGCATTTAAAATGAGAGAGTTATGGAGGTTTTAATTTTTGGTGATGTTTATCACACTCTTTATAAACCGGACTACAACTCACTCACCGCAATGAATTTTGGAATGAGATTTCCTTCCCCTGAAATGGTATCTTAAGACCACCGATTGGTAGAAATTTCACCAATTTTAGACTTAAAAGGCGAGACTTATTGAGGTTTTAATTTTGAGTGACGGTTCACACACTCTTTATAAAATGGACAAAAACTCCGTCATCCCACCGAATTTTTAAATGAGATTTTTTTCCGGTAAAAGAGAATTTGAAGGCCTCCTATTGGTACAAATTTCACCACTTTTGAAGCTAAAATGAGAGACTTATGGAGGTTTTAATTTTGGGTGACGTTTCGCTCTTTTTATAAAATGGACCGAAACGCTCTCACCCCCGCTAATCTTGAATGAGATTTTTTCCATTGAAAGAGAATTTGAAGACCTCCAATTGGTAGAAATTTTACCACTTTTGCACTTAAAATCTGAGAGTTATGGAGGTTTTAATTTTTGGTGACGTTTAACACACTCTTTATAAAACAGACTACAACTCTCTAACCCCAATGAATTTTGAAACGTGATTTCTGTCCCCTGAAAGAGAATTTGAAGACCTCCGATTGGTAGAAATTTAACCACTTTTGGACATAAAGTGAGAGAGAGAGAGTTATAGTGGTTTTAATTTTGGGTGACGTGGCACGCACTCTTTATAAAATGGACTATAACTCGCTCATCCCAACAAATTTTGAAATGAGATTTCTTTCCCCTTTAATAGAATCTTAGGACCTCCGATTGGTAGAAATTTCAACACTTTTGGACTTAAAATGGGAGAGTTATGGTGCTTTTAATTTTGGGTGATGTTTCACACACTCTTTATAAAATCGACAAAAACTCCCTCATCCCACCGAATTTTTAAATGAGATTTTTTCCGTTGAAAGAGAATTTGAAGACATCCAATTGGTAGAAATTTCACCCTTTTTTTACTTAAAGTGAGGGAGAGTTCTTTCCCAACAAATTTTGAAATGAGATTTCTTTCCCTGAAATAGAATCATAGGACCTCCGATTGGTAGAAATTTCACCACTTTTGGACTTCAAATGCTAGAGTTTGGGTGATGTTTAACACACTCTTTATAAAACAGACTACAACTCTCTCACCCCAATGTATTTTGGAATGAGATTTCTTTCCCCTGAAATGGAATCTTAGGACCTCCGATTGGTAGAAACTTCATCACATTTGGACTTAAAAGGCGAGACTTATTGAGGTTTTAATTTTGGGTGACGTTTCACAAACTCTTTATAAAATGGACAAAAAAGAGAATTTGAAGACATCCAGTTGGTAGAAATTTCACCACTTTTGGACTTAAAATGAGACTTATGGTGCTTTTAATTTTGGGTGACGTTTCGAACACTCTTTACAAAATGGACTACAACTCTCTCACCCCAACAAATTTTGAAACGAGATTTCTTTCCCCTGAAAGAGAATTTGAAGACCTCCGATTGGTAGAAATTTCACCACTTTTGAACCTAAAATGAAAGAGTTGTGAAGGTTTAAATTTTGGGTGACGTTTCGCACTCATTATAAAATGGGCCAAAACGCTCCCACCCCACTAAATCTTAACCAAGATTTTTTCCATTGAAAGAGAATTTGAAGACCTCCAATTGGTAGAAATTTCACCACTTTTGCACTTAAAATGAGAGAGTTATGGAGGTTTTAATTTTGGTGTCATTTAACACACACTATTTATAAAACGGGCTACAACCCTCTCACCCCAATGAATTTTGAAACGAGATTTCTCTCCCCTGTAAGAAAATTTGAAGACCTCTGATAGGCAGAAATTTCACAACTTTTGGACTTAAAGTGAGAGAGTTATAGAGGTTTTAATTTTGGGTGACTTTTCGCACACACTTTATAAAATGGACTACAACTCTCATCCCAACAAATTTTGGAATGAGATTTCTTTCCCTGAAATAGAATCTTGGGACCTCCGATTGGTAGAAATTCACCACTTTTGGACTTAAAATGAGAGAGTTATGGAGGTTTTAATTTTGGGTGACGTTTCGCACACTTTAAAAAATGGACCAAAACGCTCTCACCCCACCTAATCTTAAATGAGATTTTTTCCACTGAAAGAGAATTTGAAGACCTCCAATTCGTAGAAATTTCACCACTATTGCCTTTACAATGAGAGAGTTATGGAGGTTTTAATTTTGGGTGATGTTTAACACACTTTATAAAAACGGAATACAACTCTCTCACTCCAATGAATTGTGAAACGAGATTTCACTCTCCTGAAAGAAAATTTGAAGAATTCCGATTGGTAGAAATTTCACCAATTTTGGACTTAAAGTGAGAGAGTTATAGAGGTTTTAATTTTGGTTGACGTTTCGCACACTCTTTATAAAATGGACTATAACTCTCATCCCAACAAATTTTGAAATGAGATTTCTTTCCCTGAAATAGAATCTTAGGACCTCCGATTGGTAGAAATTTCACCACTTTTGGACTTAAAATTAGAGAGTTATGGAGGTTTTAATTTTGGGTGACGTTTCGCACACTTTAAAAAATGGACCAAAACGCTCTCACCCCACCTAATCTTAAATGAGATTTTTTCCACTGAAAGAGAATTTGAAGACCTCCAATTGGTAGAAATTTCACCACTTTTGCACTTAAAATGAGAGAGTTATGGAGGTTTTAATTTTTGGTGATGTTTATCACACTCTTTATAAACCGGACTATAACTCTCTCACCGCAATGAATTTTGGAATGAGATTTGCTTCCCCTGAAATGGTATCTTAAGACCACTGATTGGTAGAAATTTCACCACTTTTAGACTTAAAAGGGGAGACTTATTGAGGTTTTAATTTTGAGTGACGTTTCACACACTCTTTATAAAATGGACAAAAACTCCGTCATCCCACCGAATTTTTAAATGAGATTTTTTTCCGGTAAAAGAGAATTTGTAGACCTCCTATTGGTAGAAATTTCACCACTTTTGGACTTAAAATGCTAGAGTTATGGAGGTTTTAATTTTGGGTGACGTTTCGCACTCTTTATAAAATGCGCAAAAACAGTCCCAGCCCACCTAATCTTAAACAAGATTTCTTCCATTGAAAGGGAATTTGAAGACCTCCAATTGCAATAAATTTCACCACTTTTGCACTTAAAATGCGAAACTTATGGAGGTTTTAATTTTGGTGACGTTTAACTCTTTATAAAACGGACTACAACTCACTCACCCCAATGAATTTTGAAACGATATTTCTCTCTCTTGAAAGAGAATTTGAAGACCTCCGATTGGTAGAAATTTCACCACTTTTGGAATTAAAATGCGAGAGTTATGGGGGTTTTAATTTTGGGTGACGTTTCACACTCTTTATAAAATGGACCAAAACGCTCTCGCCCCCGCTAATTTTAAATGAGATTTTTTCGATTGAAATAGAATTTGATGACCTCCAATTTGTAGAAATTTCACCACTTTTGCAATTAAAATGAGAGAGTTATGGAGATTTTAATTTTTGGTGACATTTAACACACTCTTTATAAAACGGACTACAACTCTCTCACCCCAATGAATTTTGAAACGAGATTTCTCTCCCCTGAAAGAAATTTGAAGACCTCCGATTGGTAGAAATTTCACGACTTTTGGACTTAGAGTGAGAGAGAGTTATAGAGGTTTTAATTTGGGTGACGTTCCGCACAGACTTTATTAAATGGACTACAACTCTCATCCCGACAAATTTTGAAATCAGATTTCTGTCCCTGAAATAGAATCTTAGGACCTCCGATTGGTAGAAATTTCACCACTTTTGGACTTAAAATGCGAGAGTTATGGTGGTTTTAATTTTGGGTGACGTTTCGCACACTCTTTATTAAATGGACTACAACTCTCATCCCACCAAATTTTGAAATGAGATTTCTTTCCCTGAAATAGAATCTTAGGACCTCCGATTGGTAGAAATTTCACCACTTTTGGACCTAATATGCGAGAGTTATGGAGGTTTTAATTTTGGGTGACGTTTCGCACTCTTAAAAAAATGGACCAAAACGCCCTCACGCCACCTAATCTTAAATGAGGTTTTTTCCATTGAAAGAAAATTTGAAGACCTCCAATTGGTAGAAATTTCACCACTTTTGCACTTAAAATGAGAGAGTTATGGAGGTTTTAATTTTGGGTGATGTTTAACACACTCTTTATAAAACAGACTACAACTCTCTCACCCCAATGTATTTTGGAATGAGATTTCTTTCCCCTGAAATGGAATCTTAGGACCTCCGATTGGTAGAAACTTCACCACATTTGGACTTAAAAGGCGAGACTTATTGAGGTTTTAATTTTGGGTGACGTTTCACACACTCTTTATAAAATGGACAAAAAAGAGAATTTGAAGACATCCAGTTGGTAGAAATTTCACCACTTTTGGACTTAAAATGAGACTTATGGTGCTTTTAATTTTGGGTGACGTTTCGAACACTCTTTACAAAATGGACTACAACTCACTCACCTCAACAAATTTTGAAACGAGATTACTTTCCCCTGAAAGAGAATTTGAAGACCTCCGATTGGTAGAAATTTCACCACTTTTGAACCTAAAATGAAAGAGTTGTGAAGGTTTAAATTTTGGGTGACGTTTCGCACTCATTATAAAATGGGCCAAAACGCTCCCACCCCACTAAATCTTAACCAAGATTTTTTCCATTGAAAGAGAATTTGAAGACCTCCAATTGGTAGAAAGTTCACCACATTTGCACTTAAAATGAGAGAGTTATGGAGGTTTTAATTTTGGTGTCATTTAACACACACTATTTATAAAACGGGCTACAACCCTCTCACCCCAATGAATTTTGAAACGAGATTTCTCTCCCCTGTAAGAAAATTTGAAGACCTCTGATAGGCAGAAATTTCACCACTTTTGGACTTAAAGTGAGAGAGTTATAGAGGTTTTAATTTTGGGTGACTTTTCGCACACACTTTATAAAATGGACTACCACTCTCATCCCAACAAATTTTGGAATGAGATTTCTTTCCCTGAAATAGAATCTTAGGACCTCCGATTGGTAGAAATTTCACCACTTTTGGACTTAAAATGAGAGAGTTATGGAGGTTTTAATTTTGGGTGACGTTTCGCACACTTTAAAAAATGGACTAAAACGCTCTCACCCCTCCTAATCTTAAATGAGATTTTTTCCACTGAAAGAGAATTTGAAGACCTCCAATTGGTAGAAATTTCACCACTATTGCACTTACAATGAGAGAGTTATGGAGGTTTTAATTTTGGGTGATGTTTAACACACTTTATAAAACGGAATACAACTCCCTCACCCCAATGAATTGTGAAACGAGATTTCACTCTCCTGAAAGAAAATTTGAAGAATTCCGATTGGTAGAAATTTCACCACTTTTGGACTTAAAGTGAGAGAGTTATAGAGGTTTTAATTTTGGTTGACGTTTCGCGCACTCTTTATAAAATGGACTACAACTCTCATCCCAACAAATTTTGAAATGAGATTTCTTTCCCTGAAATAGAATCTTAGGACCTCCGATTGGTAGAAATTTCACCACTTTTGGACTTAAAATTAGAGAGTTATGGAGGTTTTAATTTTGGGTGACGTTTCGCACACTTTAAAACATGGACCAAAACGCTCTCACCCCACCTAATCTTAAATGAGATTTTTTCCACTGAAAGAGAATTTGAAGACCTCCAATTCGTAGAAATTTCACCACCATTGCACTTACAATGAGAGAGTTATGGAGGTTTTAATTTTGGGTGATGTTTAACACACTTTATAAAACGGAATACAACTCTCTCACCCCAATGAATTGTGAAACGAGATTTCACTCTCCTGAAAGAAAATTTGAAGAATTCCGATTGGTAGAAATTTCACCACTTTTGGACTTAAAGTGAGAGAGTTATAGAGGTTTTAATTTTGGTTGACGTTTCGCACACTCTTTATAAAATGGACTACAACTCTGATCCCAACAAATTTTGAAATGAGATTTCTTTCCCTGAAATAGAATCTTAGGACCTCCGATTGGTAGAAATTTCACCACTTTTGGACTTAAAATTAGAGAGTTATGGAGGTTTTAATTTTGGGTGACGTTTCGCACACTTTAAAAAATGGACCAAAACGCTCTCACCCCACCTAATCTTAAATGAGATTTTTTCCACTGAAAGAGAATTTGAAGACCTCCAATTGGTAGAAATTTCACAACTTTTGCACTTAAAATGAGAGAGTTATGGAGGTTTTAATTTTTGGTGATGTTTATCACACTCTTTATAAACCGGACTACAACTCACTCACCGCAATGAATTTTGGAATGAGATTTCCTTCCCCTGAAATGATATCTTAAGACCACCGATTGGTAGAAATTTCACCAATTTTAGACTTAAAAGGCGAGACTTATTGAGGTTTTAATTTTGAGTGACGTTTCACACACTCTTTATAAAATGGACAAAAACTCCGTCATCCCACCGAATTTTTAAATGAGATTTTTTTCCGGTAAAAGAGAATTTGAAGACCTCCTATTGGTAGAAATTTCACCACTTTTGAAGCTAAAATGAGAGACTTATGGAGGTTTTAATTTTGGGTGACGTTTCGCTCTTTTTATAAAATGGACCGAAACGCTCTCACCCCCGCTAATCTTGAATGAGATTTTTTCCATTGAAAGAGAATTTGAAGACCTCCAATTGGTAGACCTCCAATTGGTAGAAATTTTACCACTTTTGCACTTAAAATCAGAGAGTTATGGAGGTTTTAATTTTTGGTGACATTTAACACACTCTTTATAAAACAGACTACAACTCTCTAACCCCAATGAATTTTGAAACGTGATTTCTGTCCCCTGAAAGAGAATTTGAAGACCTCCGATTGGTAGAAATTTAACCACTTTTGGACATAAAGTGAGAGAGAGAGTTATAGTGGTTTTTTTTTTGGGTGACGTGGCACACACTCTTTATAAAATGGACTATAACTCGCTCATCCCAACAAATTTTGAAATGAGATTTCTTTCCCCTTTAATAGAATCTTAGGACCTCCGATTGGTAGAAATTTCAACACTTTTGGACTTAAAATGAGAGAGTTATGGTGCTTTTAATTTTGGGTGATGTTTCACACACTCTTTATAAAATCGACAAAAAGATCCTCATCCCACCGAATTTTTAAATGAGATTTTTTCCGTTGAAAGAGAATTTGAAGACATCCAATTGGTAGAAATTTCAACCTTTTTTTACTTAAAGTGAGGGAGAGTTCTTTCCCAACAAATTTTGAAATGAGATTTCTTTCCCTGAAATAGAATCTTAGGACCTCCGATTGATAGAAATTTCACCACTTTTGGACTTAAAATGCTAGAGTTTAGGTGATGTTTACCACACTCTTTATAAAACAGACTACAACTCTCTCACCCCAATGTATTTTGGAATGAGATTTCTTTCCCCTGAAATGGAATCTTAGGACCTCCGATTGGTAGAAACTTCACCACATTTGGACTTAAAAGGCGAGACTTATTGAGGTTTTAATTTTGGGTGACGTTTCACACACTCTTTATAAAATGGACAAAAAAGAGAATTTGAAGACATCCAGTTGGTAGAAATTTCACCACTTTTGGACTTAAAATGAGACTTATGGTGCTTTTAATTTTGGGTGACGTTTCGAACACTCTTTACAAAATGGACTACAACTCTCTCACCCCAAGAAATTTTGAAACGAGATTTCTTTCCCCTGAAAGAGAATTTGAAGACCTCCGATTGGTAGAAATTTCACCACTTTTGAACCTAAAATGAAAGAGTTGTGAAGGTTTAAATTTTGGGTGACGTTTCGCACTCATTATAAAATGGGCCAAAACGCTCCCACCCCACTAAATCTTAACCAAGATTTTTTCCATTGAAAGAGAATTTGAAGACCTCCAATTGGTAGAAATTTCACCACTTTTGCACTTAAAATGAGAGAGTTATGGAGGTTTTAATTTAGGTGTCATTTAACATCCCCTATTTATAAAACGGGCTACAACCCTCTCACCCCAATGAATTTTGAAACGAGATTTCTCTCCCCTGGAAGAAAATTTGAAGACCTCTGATAGGCAGAAATTTCACCACTTTTGGAATTAAAGTGAGAGAGTTATAGAGGTTTTAATTTTGGGTGACTTTTCGCACACACTTTATAAAATGGACTACAACTCTCATCCCAACAAATTTTGGAATGAGATTTCTTTCCCTGAAATAGAATCTTAAGACCTCCGATTGGTAGAAATTTCACCACTTTTGGACTTAAAATGAGAGAGTTATGGAGGTTTTAATTTTGGGTGACGTTTCGCACACTTTAAAAAATGGACCAAAATGCTCTCACCCCACCTAATCTTAAATGAGATTTTTTCCACTGAAAGAGAATTTGAAGACCTCCAATTGGTAGAAATTTCACCACTATTGCACTTACAATGAGAGAGTTATGGAGGTTTTAATTTTGGGTGATGTTTAACACACTTTATAAAACGGAATACAACTCTCTCACCCCAATGAATTGTGAAACGAGATTTCACTCTCCTGAAAGAAAATTTGAAGAATTCCGATTGTTAGAAATTTCACCACTTTTGGACTTAAAGTGAGAGAGTTATAGAGGTTTTGAAAAATCGATATAGGGGGTCCCAAGTTGAATTAGAAATGGCAACTATGAGGAGGGAGAATACGGTTGTTTAAGAAAACTAGAATTTACCAATTTGAAAAACTTAAACCGATTAAGAGATCAAAAACAATATTTTAAGCATACAAGTTAAATCTAACGGTGCAATGCAAATGAAAGAGCAAAGAGATAGAAAGAGTGCACCCGAGATTTAAAGTGGTTCGGTCCTCAACCCCGAGGCCTACTCCACTCCACCAACCAAACCCGTTGATGGCTTCACTATTTGATCTTCTTAACCTTGGCGAAGATCGGTGCCAATTACAATTGCTTTAACCTTGGTGGCAATCCTCACCACGGAGAAAAAGGGCTCCGCTTCTCCGAATACTCGCCCGAATACAAATCTTGAAAGATGAAAGAAAGAACTAAAAGATCCCTTCACAAGGGTTACAAAAGATGTACAATTGAGAGCCTATGATCCAAATCCTAGAGTTGGTGATGAGAGGCACAATTGAAGCTTGATTCACTCTTTGATATTCAAATGAAGTTTAAGAGTGTTAGGATTGATAGTTTGTATGTTTAGAACACCCATATTTATAGGAAAAACAAAATATGACCGTTCAGTGGCATTACGGTAATTCCAGTAAAATTCCAAACGGCTCTTTTTCAGACCGTTGGAGTGTTCTCGGAGTTCCGAGAATAATTCTCGGAGTTCCGAGAATTCTCGGAGTTCCGAGAAAAAATCTCGGAGTTCCGAGAAGCCTCACAGAAATTGGAAAAAGTCTACTGGACCATTTCTCGGAGTTCCGAGAAAAACTCTCGGAGTTCCGAGAAAAACTCTCGGAGTTCCGAGAAGCCTATGCAGAGCAGATTTTCAATTCTGTTTTTGGGCTTCCAGTTCTCAACCAAGATGTGATTGCTATGAGGGTTCCAAGGTGTTGGAACTCCACAAATATAATCACTTGTCTATTTAGGGTGTGTGAGATTACCTTAATTATGCCTCTAAAAACCTAATCTAGGTTTGGATCAATTACATTAAAAAATGGTCTTCAATATTAATTTCTTCATGTCTTCAAGTCTTCATGACTTCTTGCTTGATGACTTTGGCCTTCCAATTAGTGGTCCAATGTGGGCTTCTTGGCCTTCAATCCAAGCATCCTTGATCTTACTTTATCAAGATCTACAACTTAGACAAACAAACACATTAGTGATAAATGATCACTTGTGTATTGGAATCATCAAAACAAGATGGGAATGCCAAGGTAAAAACCATTGGGCTTACAATCTCCCCCTTTTTGATGATGACAAGCACAAGAGATTTACAAATCAAAGCATATACTCTTTTCACATTTTTCTTACACTAGAGACTTTACTCTAGATTCTTCTCCCCCTTTGTCATCAACAAAAAGAAGGGGTAAGAAAAACAAGGGTTTAAAATTTACAATTTTAAAGCTCCCCCTTTTTCAAAGAAAAATTCAATTTTAACTCCCCCTAGTTAAAATAATTTTACAATACAAGAGGGGTTATCAAACAAAACATACAAATGAAATGTATTCAATTTTAAGTTCAAAAACCCCTAATCTACACAATATGAATATCATCATATGGGGGTTTTGGGAACCCAAGATTTCTTGGTCCCACATCTAGCCCTACTCTTGGATGCACATTGGAATTGGTAATGACCATTCATTCCACAAAAATGGCATCTAACAAGAGGGTTAGATACACTAGTCCTATCATGATAAGCATGTTGAGGTCTAAGACTAGTTTTTCTTAGGATTATGTCAATAATTTTATTTCCATTTAGAAATCCATGTAAACATAATCTAAGTCTTTCATTTTCATTATGAAGATGGGATGTTTGAACTAAAAGCTCATTTCTTTCATCTTCATAAGAATTGGAGGAGCTTGCCATATTTTGAAATTTTAAAAGTTGGCAAGTTTTCTCATCCAAGCTACCCTTAAGGGTATTAATCTCAAGTTTATGATTTTCAAGTGTAACTTGTTCTTGAGATATGGAAGAAGATAAATCACTTTTCAAAAATTCAAGTTCTTTTTCTAACTTTAAAATGGATTTTTTAAGAACTTTGTTTTTGGAAATTTGGGTATGCAAGGTTTCACATAATTCATCATAAGGTATACTATCACTTTTACTACTAGATGAAGAATATGAGGGGTTAGAGTTTACCTCAACTTCATGGGTGATTGTCATGAAGCAAAGATCATCTTTTTTATTTTCTTCCCCTTCACTTGAGCTTTTGCCCGATGTGCTTAACGCATCCCAACCGGCGGCAAGAGCCTTATGCTTCTTCCAATCCTTCTTACCCTTGTATTTAGAGGAAGTTGATTTTAGAAGTGGACAATCCGGTCTTTTGTGTCCTATCTTCCTGCAATTGAAGCATCTTAAGGCTCCATCAACATCACTTTCTTCTTTCTTTTTCTTGTCTTTCTTATGCTTCTTTCTCCACAAGCTCTTGAATCTTCGTAAAGCTTCTTCTTCGTCACTATCCGCTTCACTTGATGAGTCTTCCTTGGAAGCCTTGAGTGCTAGGGATCTAAATTCCCTCTCCTTCTCCTTTGGCTTCTTTTCCTCTTGTCGGCTAGTAAGGAGCATCTCATGGGTGATGAGAGATCCTACAAGCTCCTCTATGGTTAGAGTCTTGAGATTTTTTGATTCTTGAATCGCGGTCACCTTTGGATCCCAATGGGGAGGAAGAGACCTAAGTAACTTACTCACAAGCTCATCGTTAGGATAAGATTTACCAAGATTAGCTAGTTCGTTAGAAATAATAGAAAAACGAGTATACATTTCCGAAATACTCTCGTTTGGACTCATTCTAAACATTTCATACTTGCTCTTTAACAAGTTTATTTTGGAATCCTTGACTTGTGATGTTCCCTCATGGGTAGTTGCAAGGGTATCCCAAATAGTCTTGGCGGAATCAAAAAGAGCAACTCTATTAAACTCCTCGGTAGCTAAGGCACAAAACAAGGAATTTATTGCTTTGTAGTTCAAATTAGCTTGCCTTTTCTCTACCACATTCCATTCTTCAAAAGGATTGGAAGGTACATTGTATCCATTTTCAACAATGTACCAAAGTTCCACATCTATCGAAAGAAGATAGATGCGCATCCTTGTTTTCCAATGTCCATAGTTTGACCCATTGAAGAAAGGAGGTCTAGTTGTGGAATGGCCTTCCGGAAGTCCGGTTCCTATTTGGTGTGCCATTTCACAATTAGAAGTTGCCAAATAAAATCTTTCCCTAGTTAGATTTTGAAATAACTTTCACAAAAATTTTAAAATCTTTTAAGAGCCAAGGCTCTGATACCAAGTGAAAAATCGATATAGGGGGTCCCAAGTTGAATTAGAAATGGCAACTATGAGGAGGGAGAATACGGTTGTTTAAGAAAACTAGAATTTACCAATTTGAAAAACTTAAACCGATTAAGAGATCAAAAACAATATTTTAAGCATACAAGTTAAATCTAACGGTGCAATGCAAATGAAAGAGCAAAGAGATAGAAAGAGTGCACCCGAGATTTAAAGTGGTTCGGTCCTCAACCCCGAGGCCTACTCCACTCCACCAACCAAACCCGTTGATGGCTTCACTATTTGATCTTCTTAACCTTGGCGAAGATCGGTGCCAATTACAATTGCTTTAACCTTGGTGGCAATCCTCACCACGGAGAAAAAGGGCTCCGCTTCTCCGAATACTCGCCCGAATACAAATCTTGAAAGATGAAAGAAAGAACTAAAAGATCCCTTCACAAGGGTTACAAAAGATGTACAATTGAGAGCCTATGATCCAAATCCTAGAGTTGGTGATGAGAGGCACAATTGAAGCTTGATTCACTCTTTGATATTCAAATGAAGTTTAAGAGTGTTAGGATTGATAGTTTGTATGTTTAGAACACCCATATTTATAGGAAAAACAAAATATGACCGTTCAGTGGCATTACGGTAATTCCAGTAAAATTCCAAACGGCTCTTTTTCAGACCGTTGGAGTGTTCTCGGAGTTCCGAGAATAATTCTCGGAGTTCCGAGAATTCTCGGAGTTCCGAGAAAAAATCTCGGAGTTCCGAGAAGCCTCACAGAAATTGGAAAAAGTCTACTGGACCATTTCTCGGAGTTCCGAGAATAATTCTCGGAGTTCCGAGAAAAACTCTCGGAGTTCCGAGAAGCCTATGCAGAGCAGATTTTCAATTCTGTTTTTGGGCTTCCAGTTCTCAACCAAGATGTGATTGCTATGAGGGTTCCAAGGTGTTGGAACTCCACAAATATAATCACTTGTCTATTTAGGGTGTGTGAGATTACCTTAATTATGCCTCTAAAAACCTAATCTAGGTTTGGATCAATTACATTAAAAAATGGTCTTCAATATTAATTTCTTCATGTCTTCAAGTCTTCATGACTTCTTGCTTGATGACTTTGGCCTTCCAATTAGTGGTCCAATGTGGGCTTCTTGGCCTTCAATCCAAGCATCCTTGATCTTACTTTATCAAGATCTACAACTTAGACAAACAAACACATTAGTGATAAATGATCACTTGTGTATTGGAATCATCAAAACAAGATGGGAATGCCAAGGTAAAAACCATTGGGCTTACAGGTTTTAATTTTGGTTGACGTTTCGCACACTCTTTATAAAATGGACTACAACTCTCATCCCAACAAATTTTGAAATGAGATTTCTTTCCCTGAAATAGAATCTTAGGGCCTCCGATTGGTAGAAATTTCACCACTTTTGGACTTAAAATTAGAGAGTTATGGAGGTTTTAATTTTGGGTGACGTTTCGCACACTTTAAAAAATGGACCAAAACGCTCTTAGCCCACCTAATCTTAAATGAGATTTTTTCCACTGAAAGAGAATTTGAAGACCTCCAATTGGTAGAAATTTCACCACTTTTGCACTTAAAATGAGAGAGTTATGGAGGTTTTAATTTTTGGTGATGTTTATCACACTCTTCATAAACCGGACTACAACTCTCTCACCGCAATGAATTTTAGAATGAGATTTCCTTCCCCTGAAATGGTATCTTAAGACCACCGATTGGTAGAAATTTCACCACTTTTAGACTTAAAAGGCGAGACTTATTGAGGTTTTAATTTTGAGTGACGTTTCACACACTCTTTATAAAATGGAAAAAAACTCCGTCATCCCACCGAATTTTTAAATGAGATTTTTTTTCGGTAAAAGAGAATTTGACGATCTCCTATTGGTAGAAATTTCACCACTTTTGGACTTAAAATGAGAGACTTATGGAGGTTTTAATTTTGGGTGACGTTTCGCTCTTTTTATAAAATGGACTGAAACGCTCTCTCCCTTGCTAATCTTGAATGAGATTTTTTCCACTGAAAGAGAATTTGAAGACCTCCAATTGGTAGAAATTTTACCACTTTTGCACTTAAAATCAGAGAGTTATGGAGGTTTTAATTTTTGGTGACGTTTAACACACTCTTTATAAAACAGACTACAACTCTCTAACCCCAATGAATTTTGAAACGTGATTTCTGTCCCCTGAAAGAGAATTTGAAGACCTCCGATTGGTAGAAATTTAACCACTTTTGGACCTAAAGTGAGAGAGAGAGTTATAGAGATTTTAATTTTGGGTGACGTGGCACACACTCTTTATAAAATGGACTATAACTCGCTCATCCCAACAAATTTTGAAATGAGATTTCTTTCACCTGAAATAGAATCTTAGGACCTCCGATTGGTAGAAATTTCAACACTTTTGGACTTAAAATGAGAGAGTTATGGTGCTTTTAATTTTGGGTGATGTTTCACACACTCTTTATAAAATGGACAAAAAGTCCCTCATCCCACCGAATTTTTAAATGAGATTTTTTCCGTTGAAAGAGAATTTGAAGACATCCAATTGGTAGAAATTTCACCCTTTATTTACTTAAAGTGAGGGAGAGTTCTTTCCCAACAAATTTTGAAATGAGATTTCTTTCCCTGAAATAGAATTTTAGGACCTCCGATTGGTAGAAATTTCACCACTTTTGGACTTAAAATGCTAGAGTTTGGGTGATGTTTAGCACACTCTTTATAAAACAGACTACAACTCTCTCACCCCAATGTATTTTGGAATGAGATTTCTTTCCCCTGAAATGGAATATTAGGACCTCCGATTGGTAGAAACTTCACCACATTTGGACTTAAAAGGCGAGACTTATTGAGGTTTTAATTTTGGGTGACGTTTCACACACTCTTTATAAAATGGACAAAAATGAGATTTTGAAGACATCCAGTTGGTAGAAATTTCACCACTTTTAGACTTAAAATGAGACTTATGGTGCTTTTAATTTTGGGTGACGTTTCGAACACTCTTTACAAAATGGACTACAACTCTCTCAACCCAACAAATTTTGAAACGAGATTTCTTTCCCCTGAAAGAGAATTTGAAGACCTCCGATTGGTAGAAATTTCACCACTTTTGAACCTAAAATGAAAGAGTTGTGAAGGTTTAAATTTTGGGTGACGTTTCGCACTCATTATAAAATGGGCCAAAACGCTCCCACCCCACTAAATCTTAACCAAGATTTTTTCCATTGAAAGAGAATTTGAAGATCTCCAATTGGTAGAAATTTCACCACTTTTGCACTTAAAATGAGAGAGTTATGAAGGTTTTAATTTAGGTGTCATTTAACAACCCCTATTTATAAAACGGGCTACAACCCTCTCACCCCAATGAATTTTGAAACGAGATTTCTCTCCCCTGGAAGAAAATTTGAAGACCTCTGATAGGCAGAAATTTCACCACCTTTGGACTTAAAGTGAGAGAGTTATAGAGGTTTTAATTTTGGGTGACTTTTCGCACACACTTTATAAAATGGACTACAACTCTCATCCCAACAAATTTTGGAATGAGATTTCTTTCCCTGAAATGGAATCTTACGACCTCCGATTGGTAGAAATTTCACCACTTTTGGACTTAAAATGTGAGAGTTATTGAGGTTTTAATTTTGGGTGACGTTTCGCACACTTTAAAAAATGGACCAAAATGCTATCACCCCACCTAATCTTAAATGAGATTTTTTTCCACTGAAAGAGAATTTGAAGACCTCCAATTGGTAGAAATTTCACCACTATTGCACTTACAATGAGAGAGTTATGGAGGTTTTAATTTTGGGTGATGTTTAACACACTTTATAAAACGAAATACAACTCTCTCACCCCAATGAATTGTGAAACGAGATTTCACTCTCCTGAAAGAAAATTTGAAGAATTCCGATTGGTAGAAATTTCACCACTTTTGGACTTAAAGTGAGAGAGTTCTAGAGGTTTTAATTTTGGTTGACGTTTCGCACACTCTTTATAAAATGGACTACAACTCTCATCCCAACAAATTTTGAAATGAGATTTCTTTCCCTGAAATAGAATCTTAGGACCTCCGATTGGTAGAAATTTCACCACTTTTGGACTTAAAATTAGGGAGTTATGGAGGTTTTAATTTTGGGTGACGTTTCGCACTCTTTATAAAATGCGCCAAAACAGTCCCAGCCCAGCTAATCTTAAACAAGATTTCTTCGATTGAAAGAGAATTTGAAGACCTCCAATTGTAATAAATTTCACCACTTTTGCACTTAAAATGAGAGAGTTATGGAGGTTTTAATTTTTGGTGATTTTTATCACACTCTTCATAAACCGGACTACAACTCTCTCACCGCAATGAATTTTGGAATGAGATTTCCTTCCCCTGAAATGGTATCTTAAGACCACCGATTGGTAGAAATTTCACCACTTTTAGACTTAAAAGGCGAGACTTATTGAGGTTTTAATTTTGAGTGACGTTTCACACACTCTTTATAAAATGGAAAAAAACTCCGTCATCCCACCGAATTTTTAAATGAAATTTTTTTTCGGTAAAAGAGAATTTGAAGACCTCCTATTGGTAGAAATTTCACCACTTTTGGACTTAAAATGAGAGACTTATGGAGGTTTTAATTTTGGGTGACGTTTCGCTCTTTTTATAAAATGGACCGAAACGCTCTCACCCCCACTAATCTTGAATGAGATTTTTTCCATTGAAAGAGAATTTGAAGACCTCCAATTGGTAGAAATTTTACCACTTTTGCACTTAAAATCAGAGAGTTATGGAGGTTTTAATTTTTGGTGACGTTTAACACACTCTTTATAAAACAGACTACAACTCTCTAACCCCAATGAATTTTGAAACGTGATTTCTGTCCCCTGAAAGAGAATTTGAAGACCTCCGATTGGTAGAAATTTAACCACTTTTGGACCTAAAGTGAGAGAGAGAGTTATAGAGATTTTAATTTTGGGTGACGTGGCATACACTCTTTATAAAATGGACTATAACTCGCTCATCCCAACAAATTTTGAAATGAGATTTCTTTCCCCTGAAATAGAATCTTAGGACCTCCGATTGGTAGAAATTTCAACACTTTTGGACTTTAAATGAGAGAGTTATGGTGCTTTTAATTTTGGGTGATGTTTCACACACTCTTTACAAAATGGACAAAAAGTCCCTCATCCTACCGAATTTTTTAATGAGATTTTTTCCGTTGAAAGAGAATTTGAAGACATCCAATTGGTAGAAATTTCACCCCTTTTTTACTTAAAGTGAGAGATAGTTCTTTCCCAACAAATTTTGAAATGAGATTTCTTTCCCTGAAATAGAATCTTAGGACCTCCGATTGGTAGAAATTTCACCACTTTTGGACTTAAAATGCTAGATTTTGGGTGATGTTTAACACACTCTTTATAAAACAGACTACAACTCTCTCACTCCAATGTATTTTGGAATGAGATTTCTTTCCCTTGAAATGGAATCTTAGGACCTCCGATTGGTAGAAACTTCAACACATTTGGACTTAAAAGGCGAGACTTATTGAGGTTTTAATTTTGGGTGACGTTTCACACACTCTTTATAAAATGGACAAAAAAGAGAATTTGAAGACATCCAGTTGGTAGAAATTTCACCACTTTTTTACTTAAAGTGAGAGAGAGTTCTTTCCCAAAAAATTTTGAAATGAGATTTCTTTCCCTGAAATAGAATCTTAGGACCTCCGATTGGTAGAAATTTCACCACTTTTGGACTTCAAATGCTAGAGTTTGGGTGATGTTTAACACACTCTTTATAAAACAGACTACAACTCTCTCACCCCAATGTATTTTGGAATGAGATTTCTTTCCCCTGAAATGGAATCTTAGGACCTCCGATTGGTATAAACTTCACCACATTTGGACTTAAAAGGCGAGACTTATTGAGGTTTTAATTTTGAGTGACGTTTCACACACTCTTTATAAAATGGAAAAAAACTCCGTCATCCCACCGAATTTTTAAATGAGATTTTTTTTCGGTAAAAGAGAATTTGAAGACCTCCTATTGGTAGAAATTTCACCACTTTTGGACTTAAAATGAGAGACTTATGGAGGTTTTAATTTTGGGTGAAGTTTCGCTCTTTTTATAAAATGGACCGAAACGCTCTCACCCCCACTAATCTTGAATGAGATTTTTTCCATTGAAAGAGAATTTGAAGACCTCCAATTGGTAGAAATTTTACCACTTTTGCACTTAAAATCAGAGAGTTATGGAGGTTTTAATTTTTGGTGACGTTTAACACACTCTTTATAAAACAGACTACAACTCTCTAACCCCAATGAATTTTGAAACGTGATTTCTGTCCCCTGAAAGAGAATTTGAAGACCTCCGATTGGTAGAAATTTAACCACTTTTGGACCTAAAGTGAGAGAGAGAGTTATAGAGATTTTAATTTTGGGTGACGTGGCATACACTCTTTATAAAATGGACTATAACTCGCTCATCCCAACAAATTTTGAAATGAGATTTCTTTCCCCTGAAATAGAATCTTAGGACCTCCGATTGGTAGAAATTTCAACACTTTTGGACTTTAAATGAGAGAGTTATGGTGCTTTTAATTTTGGGTGATGTTTCACACACTCTTTACAAAATGGACAAAAAGTCCCTCATCCTACCGAATTTTTTAATGAGATTTTTTCCGTTGAAAGAGAATTTGAAGACATCCAATTGGTAGAAATTTCACCCCTTTTTTACTTAAAGTGAGAGATAGTTCTTTCCCAACAAATTTTGAAATGAGATTTCTTTCCCTGAAATAGAATCTTAGGACCTCCGATTGGTAGAAATTTCACCACTTTTGGACTTAAAATGCTAGATTTTGGGTGATGTTTAACACACTCTTTATAAAACAGACTACAACTCTCTCACCCCAATGTATTTTGGAATGAGATTTCTTTCCCCTGAAATGGAATCTTAGGACCTCCGATTGGTATAAACTTCACCACATTTGGACTTAAAAGGCGAGACTTATTGAGGTTTTAATTTTGAGTGACGTTTCACACACTCTTTATAAAATGGAAAAAAACTCCGTCATCCCACCGAATTTTTAAATGAGATTTTTTTTCGGTAAAAGAGAATTTGAAGACCTCCTATTGGTAGAAATTTCACCACTTTTGGACTTAAAATGAGAGACTTATGGAGGTTTTAATTTTGGGTGACGTTTCGCTCTTTTTATAAAATGGACCGAAACGCTCTCACCCCCACTAATCTTGAATGAGATTTTTTCCATTGAAAGAGAATTTGAAGACCTCCAATTGGTAGAAATTTTACCACTTTTGCACTTAAAATCAGAGAGTTATGGAGGTTTTAATTTTTGGTGACGTTTAACACACTCTTTATAAAACAGACTACAACTCTCTAACCCCAATGAATTTTGAAACGTGATTTCTGTCCCCTGAAAGAGAATTTGAAGACCTCCGATTGGTAGAAATTTAACCACTTTTGGACCTAAAGTGAGAGAGAGAGTTATAGAGATTTTAATTTTGGGTGACGTGGCATACACTCTTTATAAAATGGACTATAACTCGCTCATCCCAACAAATTTTGAAATGAGATTTCTTTCCCCTGAAATAGAATCTTAGGACCTCCGATTGGTAGAAATTTCAACACTTTTGGACTTTAAATGAGAGAGTTATGGTGCTTTTAATTTTGGGTGATGTTTCACACACTCTTTACAAAATGGACAAAAAGTCCCTCATCCTACCGAATTTTTTAATGAGATTTTTTCCGTTGAAAGAGAATTTGAAGACATCCAATTGGTAGAAATTTCACCCCTTTTTTACTTAAAGTGAGAGATAGTTCTTTCCCAACAAATTTTGAAATGAGATTTCTTTCCCTGAAATAGAATCTTAGGACCTCCGATTGGTAGAAATTTCACCACTTTTGGACTTAAAATGCTAGATTTTGGGTGATGTTTAACACACTCTTTATAAAACAGACTACAACTCTCTCACCCCAATGTATTTTGGAATGAGATTTCTTTCCCTTGAAATGGAATCTTAGGACCTCCGATTGGTAGAAACTTCAACACATTTGGACTTAAAAGGCGAGACTTATTGAGGTTTTAATTTTGGGTGACGTTTCACACACTCTTTATAAAATGGACAAAAAAGAGAATTTGAAGACATCCAGTTGGTAGAAATTTCACCACTTTTTTACTTAAAGTGAGAGAGAGTTCTTTCCCAAAAAATTTTGAAATGAGATTTCTTTCCCTGAAATAGAATCTTAGGACCTCCGATTGGTAGAAATTTCACCACTTTTGGACTTCAAATGCTAGAGTTTGGGTGATGTTTAACACACTCTTTATAAAACAGACTACAACTCTCTCACCCCAATGTATTTTGGAATGAGATTTCTTTCCCCTGAAATGGAATCTTAGGACCTCCGATTGGTATAAACTTCACCACATTTGGACTTAAAAGGCGAGACTTATTGAGGTTTTAATTTTGAGTGACGTTTCACACACTCTTTATAAAATGGAAAAAAACTCCGTCATCCCACCGAATTTTTAAATGAGATTTTTTTTCGGTAAAAGAGAATTTGAAGACCTCCTATTGGTAGAAATTTCACCACTTTTGGACTTAAAATGAGAGACTTATGGAGGTTTTAATTTTGGGTGACGTTTCGCTCTTTTTATAAAATGGACCGAAACGCTCTCACCCCCACTAATCTTGAATGAGATTTTTTCCATTGAAAGAGAATTTGAAGACCTCCAATTGGTAGAAATTTTACCACTTTTGCACTTAAAATCAGAGAGTTATGGAGGTTTTAATTTTTGGTGACGTTTAACACACTCTTTATAAAACAGACTACAACTCTCTAACCCCAATGAATTTTGAAACGTGATTTCTGTCCCCTGAAAGAGAATTTGAAGACCTCCGATTGGTAGAAATTTAACCACTTTTGGACCTAAAGTGAGAGAGAGAGTTATAGAGATTTTAATTTTGGGTGACGTGGCATACACTCTTTATAAAATGGACTATAACTCGCTCATCCCAACAAATTTTGAAATGAGATTTCTTTCCCCTGAAATAGAATCTTAGGACCTCCGATTGGTAGAAATTTCAACACTTTTGGACTTTAAATGAGAGAGTTATGGTGCTTTTAATTTTGGGTGATGTTTCACACACTCTTTACAAAATGGACAAAAAGTCCCTCATCCTACCGAATTTTTTAATGAGATTTTTTCCGTTGAAAGAGAATTTGAAGACATCCAATTGGTAGAAATTTCACCCCTTTTTTACTTAAAGTGAGAGATAGTTCTTTCCCAACAAATTTTGAAATGAGATTTCTTTCCCTGAAATAGAATCTTAGGACCTCCGATTGGTAGAAATTTCACCACTTTTGGACTTAAAATGCTAGATTTTGGGTGATGTTTAACACACTCTTTATAAAACAGACTACAACTCTCTCACCCCAATGTATTTTGGAATGAGATTTCTTTCCCTTGAAATGGAATCTTAGGACCTCCGATTGGTAGAAACTTCAACACATTTGGACTTAAAAGGCGAGACTTATTGAGGTTTTAATTTTGGGTGACGTTTCACACACTCTTTATAAAATGGACAAAAAAGAGAATTTGAAGACATCCAGTTGGTAGAAATTTCACCACTTTTTTACTTAAAGTGAGAGAGAGTTCTTTCCCAAAAAATTTTGAAATGAGATTTCTTTCCCTGAAATAGAATCTTAGGACCTCCGATTGGTAGAAATTTCACCACTTTTGGACTTCAAATGCTAGAGTTTGGGTGATGTTTAACACACTCTTTATAAAACAGACTACAACTCTCTCACCCCAATGTATTTTGGAATGAGATTTCTTTCCCCTGAAATGGAATCTTAGGACCTCCGATTGGTATAAACTTCACCACATTTGGACTTAAAAGGCGAGACTTATTGAGGTTTTAATTTTGGGTGACGTTTCACACACTCTTTATAAAATGGACAAAAAAGAGAATTTGAAGACATCCAGTTGGTAGAAATTTCACCACTTTTGGACTTAAAATGAGACTTATGGTGCTTTTAATTTTGGGTGACGTTCCGAACACTCTTTACAAAATGGACTACAACTCACTCACCTCAACAAATTTTGAAACGAGATTACTTTCCCCTGAAAGAGAATTTGAAGACCTCCGATTGGTAGAAATTTCACCACTTTTGAACCTAAAATGAAAGAGTTGTGAAGGTTTAAATTTTGGGTGACGTTTCGCACTCATTATAAAATGGGCCAAAACGCTCCCACCCCACTAAATCTTAACCAAGATTTTTTCCATTGAAAGAGAATTTGAAGACCTCCAATTGGTAGAAATTTCACCACTTTTGCACTTAAAATGAGAGAGTTATGGAGGTTTTAATTTTGGTGTCATTTAACACACACTATTTATAAAACGGGCTACAACCCTCTCACCCCAATGAATTTTGAAACGAGATTTCTCTCCCCTGGAAGAAAATTTGAAGACCTCTGATAGGCAGAAATTTCACCACTTTTGGACTTAAAGTGAGAGAGTTATAGAGGTTTTAATTTTGGGTGACTTTTCGCACACACTTTATAAAATGGACTACAACCCTCATCCCAACAAATTTTGGAATGAGATTTCTTTCCCTGAAATAGAATCTTAGGACCTCCGATTGGTAGAAATTTCACCACTTTTTGACTTAAAATGAGAGAGTTATGGAGGTTTTAATTTTGGGTGACGTTTCGCACACTTTAAAAAATGGACCAAAATGCTCTCACCCCACCTAATCTTAAATGCGATTTTTTCCACTGAAAGCGAATTTCAAGACCTCCAATTGGTAGAAATTTCACCACTATTGCACTAACAATGAGATAGTTATGGAGGTTTTAATTTTGGGTGATGTTTAACACACTTTATAAAACGGAATACAACTCTCTCACCCCAATGAATTGTGAAACGAGATTTCACTCTCCTGAAAGAAAATTTGAAGAATTCCGATTGGTAGAAATTTCACCACTTTTGGACTTAAAGTGAGAGAGTTATAGAGGTTTTAGTTTTGGTTGACGTTTCGCACACTCTTTATAAAATGGACTACAACTCTCATCCCAACAAATTTTGAAATGAGATTTCTTTCCCTGAAATAGAATCTTAGGACCTCCGATTGGTAGAAATTTCACCACTTTTGGACTTAAAATTAGAGAGTTATGGACGTTTTAATTTTGGGTGACGTTTCGCACACTTTAAAACATGGACCAAAATGCTCTCACCCCACCTAATCTTAAATGAGATTTTTTCCACTGAAAGAGAATTTGAAGAATTCCGATTGGAAGAAATTTCACCACTTTTGGACTTAAAGTGAGAGAGTTATAGAGGTTTTAATTTTGGTTGACGTTTCGCACACTCTTTATAAAATGGACTACAACTCTTATCCCAACAAATTTTGAAATGAGATTTCTTTCCCTGAAATAGAATCTTAGGACCTCCGATTGGTAGAAATTTCACCACTTTTGGACTTAAAATTAGAGAGTTATGGACGTTTTAATTTTGGGTGACGATTCGCACACTTTAAAAAATGGACCAAAACGCTCTCACCCCACCTAATCTTAAATGAGATTTTTTCCACTGAAAGAGAATTTGAAGACCTCCAATTGGTAGAAATTTCACCACTTTTGCACTTAAAATGAGAGAGTTATGGAGGTTTTAATTTTTGGTGATGTTTATCACACTCTTTATAAACCGGACTACAACTCTCTCACCGCAATGAATTTTGGAATGAGATTTCCTTCCCCTGAAATGGTATCTTAAGACCACCGATTGGTAGAAATTTCACCAATTTTAGACTTAAAAGGCGAGACTTATTGAGGTTTTAATTTTGAGTGACGTTTCACACACTCTTTATAAAATGGACAAAAACTCCGTCTTCCCACCGAATTTTTAAATGAGATTTTTTCCGGTAAAAGAGAATTTGAAGACCTCCTATTGGTAGAAATTTCACCACTTTTGAAGCTAAAATGAGAGACTTATGGAGGTTTTAATTTTGGGTTTACGTTTCGCTCGTTTTATAAAATGGACCGAAACGCTCTCACCCCCGCTAATCTTGAATGAGATTTTTTCCATTGAAAGAGAATTTGAAGACCTCCAATTGGTAGAAATTTTACCACTTTTGCACTTAAAATCAGAGAGTTATGGAGGTTTTAATTTTTGGTGACGTTTAACACACTCTTTATAAAACAGACTACAACTCTCTAACCCCAATGAATTTTGAAACGTGATTTCTGTCCCCTGAAAGAGAATTTGAAGACCTCCGATTGGTAGAAATTTAACCACTTTTGGACATAAAGTGAGAGAGAGAGTTATAGAGGTTTTAATTTTGGGTGACGTGGCACACACTCTTTATAAAATGGACTATAACTCGCTCATCCCAACAAATTTTGAAATGAGATTTCTTTCCCCTGAAATAGAATCTTAGGACCTCTGATTGGTAGAAATTTCAACACTTTTGGACTTAAAATGAGAGAGTTATGGTGCTTTTAATTTTGGGTGATGTTTCACACACTCTTTCTAAAATGGACAAAAAGTCCCTCATCCCACCGAATTTTTAAATGAGATTTTTTCCGTTGAAAGAGAATTTGAAGACATCCAATTGGTAGAAATTTCACCCTTTTTTTACTTAAAGTGAGGGAGAGTTCTTTCCCAACAAATTTTGAAATGAGATTTCTTTCCCTGAAATAGAATCTTAGGACCTCCGATTGGTAGAAATTTCACCACTTTTGGACTTAAAATGCTAGAGTTTCGGTGATGTTTAGCACACTCTTTATAAAACAGACTACAACTCTCTCACCCCAATGTATTTTGGAATGAGATTTCTTTCCCCTGAAATGGAATCTTAGGACCTCCGATTGGTAGAAACTTCACCACATTTGGACTTAAAAGGCGAGACTTATTGAGGTTTTAATTTTGGGTGACGTTTCACACACTCTTTATAAAATGGACAAAAAAGAGAATTTGAAGACATCCAGTTGGTAGAAATTTCACCACTTTTGGACTTAAAATGAGACTTATGGTGCTTTTAATTTTGGGTGACGTTTCGAACACTCTTTACAAAATGGACTACAACTCACTCACCTCAACAAATTTTGAAACGAGATTACTTTCCCCTGAAAGAGAATTTGAAGACCTCCGATTGGTAGAAATTTCACCACTTTTGAACCTAAAATGAAAGAGTTGTGAAGGTTTAAATTTTGGGTGACGTTTCGCACTCATTATAAAATGGGCCAAAACGCTCGCACCCCACTAAATCTTAACCAAGATTTTTTCCATTGAAAGAGAATTTGAAGACCTCCAATTGGTAGAAATTTCACCACTTTTGCACTTAAAATGAGAGAGTTATGGAGGTTTTAATTTTGGTGTCATTTAACACACACTATTTATAAAACGGGCTACAACCCTCTCACCCCAATGAATTTTGAAACGAGATTTCTCTCCCCTGGAAGAAAATTTGAAGACCTCTGATAGGCAGAAATTTCACCACTTTTGGACTTAAAGTGAGAGAGTTATAGAGGTTTTAATTTTGGGTGACTTTTCGCACACACTTTATAAAATGGACTACAACTCTCATCCCAACAAATTTTGGAATGAGATTTCTTTCCCTGAAATAGAATCTTAGGACCTCCGATTGGTAGAAATTTCACCACTTTTGGACTTAAAATGAGAGAGTTATGGAGGTTTTAATTTTGGGTGACGTTTCGCACACTTTAAAAAATGGACCAAAATGCTCTCACCCCACCTAATCTTAAATGAGATTTTTTCCACTGAAAGAGAATTTCAAGACCTCCAATTGGTAGAAATTTCACCACTATTGCACTAACAATGAGAGAGTTATGGAGGTTTTAATTTTGGGTGATGTTTAACACACTTTATAAAACGGAATACAACTCTCTCACCCCAATGAATTGTGAAACGAGATTTCACTCTCCTGAAAGAAAATTTGAAGAATTCCGATTGGTAGAAATTTCACCACTTTTGGACTTAAAGTGAGAGAGTTATAGAGGTTTTAGTTTTGGTTGACGTTTCGCACACTCTTTATAAAATGGACTACAACTCTCATCCCAACAAATTTTGAAATGAGATTTCTTTCCCTGAAATAGAATCTTAGGACCTCCGATTGGTAGAAATTTCACCACTTTTGGACTTAAAATTAGAGAGTTATGGACGTTTTAATTTTGGGTGACGTTTCGCACACTTTAAAACATGGACCAAAATGCTCTCACCCCACCTAATCTTAAATGAGATTTTTTCCACTGAAAGAGAATTTGAAGAATTCCGATTGGAAGAAATTTCACCACTTTTGGACTTAAAGTGAGAGAGTTATAGAGGTTTTAATTTTGGTTGACGTTTCGCACACTCTTTATAAAATGGACTACAACTCTTATCCCAACAAATTTTGAAATGAGATTTCTTTCCCTGAAATAGAATCTTAGGACCTCCGATTGGTAGAAATTTCACCACTTTTGGACTTAAAATTAGAGAGTTATGGAGGTTTTAATTTTGGGTGACGATTCGCACACTTTAAAAAATGGACCAAAACGCTCTCACCCCACCTAATCTTAAATGAGATTTTTTCCACTGAAAGAGAATTTGAAGACCTCCAATTGGTAGAAATTTCACCACTTTTGCACTTAAAATGAGAGAGTTATGGAGGTTTTAATTTTTGGTGATGTTTATCACACTCTTTATAAACCGGACTACAACTCTCTCACCGCAATGAATTTTGGAATGAGATTTCCTTCCCCTGAAATGGTATCTTAAGACCACCGATTGGTAGAAATTTCACCAATTTTAGACTTAAAAGGCGAGACTTATTGAGGTTTTAATTTTGAGTGACGTTTCACACACTCTTTATAAAATGGACAAAAACTCCGTCTTCCCACCGAATTTTTAAATGAGATTTTTTCCGGTAAAAGAGAATTTGAAGACCTCCTATTGGTAGAAATTTCACCACTTTTGAAGCTAAAATGAGAGACTTATGGAGGTTTTAATTTTGGGTTTACGTTTCGCTCGTTTTATAAAATGGACCGAAACGCTCTCACCCCCGCTAATCTTGAATGAGATTTTTTCCATTGAAAGAGAATTTGAAGACCTCCAATTGGTAGAAATTTTACCACTTTTGCACTTAAAATCAGAGAGTTATGGAGGTTTTAATTTTTGGTGACGTTTAACACACTCTTTATAAAACAGACTACAACTCTCTAACCCCAATGAATTTTGAAACGTGATTTCTGTCCCCTGAAAGAGAATTTGAAGACCTCCGATTGGTAGAAATTTAACCACTTTTGGACATAAAGTGAGAGAGAGAGTTATAGAGGTTTTAATTTTGGGTGACGTGGCACACACTCTTTATAAAATGGACTATAACTCGCTCATCCCAACAAATTTTGAAATGAGATTTCTTTCCCCTGAAATAGAATCTTAGGACCTCCGATTGGTAGAAATTTCAACACTTTTGGACTTAAAATGAGAGAGTTATGGTGCTTTTAATTTTGGGTGATGTTTCACACACTCTTTATAAAATGGACAAAAAGTCCCTCATCCCACCGAATTTTTAAATGAGATTTTTTCCGTTGAAAGAGAATTTGAAGACATCCAATTGGTAGAAATTTCACCCTTTTTTTACTTAAAGTGAGGGAGAGTTCTTTCCCAACAAATTTTGAAATGAGATTTCTTTCCCTGAAATAGAATTTTAGGACCTCCGATTGGTAGAAATTTCACCACTTTTGGACTTAAAATGCTAGAGTTTGGGTGATGTTTAGCACACTCTTTATAAAACAGACTACAACTCTCTCACCCCAATGTATTTTGGAATGAGATTTCTTTCCCCTGAAATGGAATATTAGGACCTCCGATTGGTAGAAACTTCACCACATTTGGACTTAAAAGGCGAGACTTATTGAGGTTTTAATTTTGGGTGACGTTTCACACACTCTTTATAAAATGGACAAAAAAGAGAATTTGAAGACATCCAGTTGGTAGAAATTTCACCACTTTTGGACTTAAAATGAGACTTATGGTGCTTTTAATTTTGGGTGACGTTTCGAACACTCTTTACAAAATGGACTACAACTCTCTCAACCCAACAAATTTTGAAACGAGATTTCTTTCCCCTGAAAGAGAATTTGAAGACCTCCGATTGGTAGAAATTTCACCACTTTTGAACCTAAAATGAAAGAGTTGTGAAGGTTTAAATTTTGGGTGACGTTTCGCACTCATTATAAAATGGGCCAAAACGCTCCCACCCCACTAAATCTTAACCAAGATTTTTTCCATTGAAAGAGAATTTGAAGATCTCCAATTGGTAGAAATTTCACCACTTTTGCACTTAAAATGAGAGAGTTATGAAGGTTTTAATTTAGGTGTCATTTAACAACCCCTATTTATAAAACGGGCTACAACCCTCTCACCCCAATGAATTTTGAAACGAGATTTCTCTCCCCTGGAAGAAAATTTGAAGACCTCTGATAGGCAGAAATTTCACCACCTTTGGACTTAAAGTAAGAGAGTTATAGAGGTTTTAATTTTGGGTGACTTTTCGCACACACTTTATAAAATGGACTACAACTCTCATCCCAACAAATTTTGGAATGAGATTTCTTTCCCCGAAATAGAATCTTACGACCTCCGATTGGTAGAAATTTCACCACTTTTGGACTTAAAATGAGAGAGTTATGGAGGTTTTAATTTTGGGTGACGTTTCGCACACTTTAAAAAATGGACCAAAATGCTCTCACCCCACGTATTCTTAAATGAGATTTTTTCCACTGAAAGAGAATTTGAAGACCTCCAATTGGTAGAAATTTCACCACTATTGCACTTACAATGAGAGAGTTATGGAGGTTTTAATTTTGGGTGATGTTTAACACACTTTATAAAACGGAATACAACTCTCTCACCCCAATGAATTGTGAAACGAGATTTCACTCTCCTGAAAGAAAATTTGAAGAATTCCGATTGGTAGAAATTTCACCACTTTTGGACTTAAAGTGAGAGAGTTATAGAGGTTTTAATTTTCGTTGACGTTTCGCACACTCTTTATAAAATGGACTACAACTCTCATCCCAACAAATTTTGAAATGAGATTTCTTTCCCTGAAATAGAATCTTAGGACCTCCGATTGGTAGAAATTTCACCACTTTTGGACTTAAAATTAGAGAGTTATGGAGGTTTTAATTTTGGGTGACGTTTCGCACACTTTAAAAAATGGACCAAAACGCTCTTAGCCCACCTAATCTTAAATGAGATTTTTTCCACTGAAAGAGAATTTGAAGACCTCCAATTGGTAGAAATTTCACCACTTTTGAAGCTAAAATGAGAGACTTATGGAGGTTTTAATTTTGGGTGACGTTTCGCTCTTTTTATAAAATGGACCGAAACGCTCTCACCCCCGCTAATCTTGAATGAGATTTTTTCCATTAAAAGAGAATTTGAAGACCTCCAATTGGTAGAAATTTTACCACTTTTGCACTTAAAATCAGAGAGTTATGGAGCTTTTAATTTTTGGTGACGTTTAACACACTCTTTATAAAACAGACTACAACTCTCTAACCCCAATGAATTTTGAAACGTGATTTCTGTCCCCTGAAAGAGAATTTGAAGACCTCCGATTTGTAGAAATTTAACCACTTTTGGACCTAAAGTGAGAGAGAGAGTTATAGAGATTTTAATTTTGGGTGACGTGGCACACACTCTTTATAAAATGGACTATACCTCGCTCATCCCAACAAATTTTGAAATGAGATTTCTTTCCCCTGAAATAGAATCTTAGGACCTCCGATTGGTAGAAATTTCAACACTTTTGGACTTAAAATGAGAGAGTTATGGTGCTTTTAATTTTGGGTGATGTTTCACACACTCTTTACAAAATGGACAAAAAGTCCCTCATCCCACCGAATTTTTAAATGAGATTTTTTCCGTTGAAAGAGAATTTGAAGACATCCAATTGGTAGAAATTTCACCCCTTTTTTACTTAAAGTGAGAGAGAGTTCTTTCCCAACAAATTTTGAAATGAGATTTCTTTCCCTGAAATAGAATCTTAGGACCTCCGATTGGTAGAAATTTCACCACTGTTGGACTTAAAATGCTAGATTTTGGGTGATGTTTAACACACTCTTTATAAAACAGACTACAACTCTCTCACCTCAATGTATTTTGGAATGAGATTTCTTTCCCTTGAAATGGAATCTTAGGACCTCCGATTGGTAGAAACTTCACCACATTTGGACTTAAAAGGCGAGACTTATTGAGGTTTTAATTTTGGGTGACGTTTCACACACTCTTTATAAAATGGACAAAAAAGAGAATTTGAAGACATCCAGTTGGTAGAAATTTCACCACTTTTGGACTTAAAATGAGACTTATGGTGCTTTTAATTTTGGGTGACGTTTCGAACACTCTTTACAAAATGGACTACAACTCACTCACCTCAACAAATTTTGAAACGAGATTACTTTCCCATGAAAGAGAATTTGAAGACCTCCGATTGGTAGAAATTTCACCACTTTTGAACCTAAAATTAAAGAGTTGTGAAGGTTTAAATTTTGGGTGACGTTTCGCACTCATTATAAAATGGGCCAAAACGCTCCCACCCCACTAAATCTTAACCAAGATTTTTTCCATTGAAAGACAATTTGAAGACCTCCAATTGGTAGAAATTTCACCACTATTGCACTTACAATGAGAGAGTTATGGAGGTTTTAATTTTGGGTGATGTTTAACACACTTTATAAAACGGAATACAACTCTCTCACCCCAATGAATTGTGAAACGAGATTTCACTCTCCTGAAAGAAAATTTGAAGAATTCCGATTGGTAGAAATTTCACCACTTTTGGACTTAAAGTGAGAGAGTTATAGAGGTTTTAATTTTGGGTGACTTTTCGCACACACTTTATAAAATGGACTACAACTCTCATCCCAACAAATTTTGGAATGAGATTTCTTTCCCTGAAATAGAATCTTAGGACCTCCGATTGGTAGAAATTTCACCACTTTTTGACTTAAAATGAGAGAGTTATGGAGGTTTTAATTTTGGGTGACGTTTCGCACACTTTAAAAAATGGACCAAAATGCTCTCACCCCACCTAATCTTAAATGAGATTTTTTCCACTGAAAGAGAATTTCAAGACCTCCAATTGGTAGAAATTTCACCACTATTACACTAACAATGAGAGAGTTATGGAGGTTTTAATTTTGGGTGATGTTTAACACACTTTATAAAACGGAATACAACTCTCTCACCCCAATGAATTGTGAAATGAGATTTCACTCTCCTGAAAGAAAATTTGAAGAATTCCGATTGGTAGAAATTTCACCACTTTTCGACTTAAAGTGAGAGAGTTATAGAGGTTTTAGTTTTGGTTGACGTTTGGCACACTCTTTATAAAATGGACTACAACTCTCATCCCAACAAATTTTGAAATGAGATTTCTTTCCCTGAAATAGAATCTTAGGACCTCCGATTGGTAGAAATTTCACCACTTTTGGACTTAAATTTAGAGAGTTATGGACGTTTTAATTTTGGGTGACGTTTCGCACACTTTAAAACATGGACCAAAATGCTCTCACCCCACCTAATCTTAAATGAGATTTTTTCCACTGAAAGAGAATTTGAAGACCTCCAATTCGTAGAAATTTCACCACTATTGCACTTACAATGAGAGAGTTATGGATGTTTTAATTTTGGGTGATGTTTAACACACTTTATAAAACGGAATACAACTCTCTCACCCCAATGAATTGTGAAACGAGATTTCACTCTCCTGAAAGAAAATTTGAAGAATTCCGATTGGTAGAAATTTCACCACTTTTGGACTTAAAGTGAGAGAGTTATAGAGGTTTTAATTTTGGTTGACGTTTCGCACACTCTTTATAAAATGGACTACAACTCTTATCCCAACAAATTTTGAAATGAGATTTCTTTCCCTGAAATAGAATCTTAGGACCTCCGATTGGTAGAAAATTCACCACTTTTGGACTTAAAATTAAAGAGTTATGGAGGTTTTAATTTTGGGTGACGTTTCGCACACTTTAAAAAATGGACCAAAACGCTCTCACCCCACCTAATCTTAAATGAGATTTTTTCCACTGAAAGAGAATTTGAAGACCCCCAATTGGTAGAAATTTCACCACTTTTGCACTTAAAATGAGAGAGTTATGGAGGTTTTAATTTTTGGTGATGTTTATCACACTCTTTATAAACCGGACTACAACTCTCTCACCGCAATGAATTTTGGAATGAGATTTCCTTCCCCTGAAATGGTATCTTAAGACCACCGATTGGTAGAAATTTCACCAATTTTAGACTTAAAAGGCGAGACTTATTGAGGTTTTAATTTTGAGTGACGTTTCACACACTCTTTATAAAATGGACAAAAACTCCGTCATCCCACCGAATTTTTAAATGAGATTTTTTTCCGGTAAAAGAGAATTTGAAGACCTCCTATTGGTAGAAATTTCACCACTTTTGAAGCTAAAATGAGAGACTTATGGAGGTTTTAATTTTGGGTTTACGTTTCGCTCTTTTTATAAAATGGACCGAAACGCTCTCACCCCCGCTAATCTTGAATGAGATTTTTTCCGTTGAAAGAGAATTTGAAGACCTCCAATTGGTAGAAATTTTACCACTTTTGCACATAAAATCAGAGAGTTGTGGAGGTTTTAATTTTTGGTGACGTTTAACACACTCTTTATAAAACAGACTACAACTCTCTAACCCCAATGAATTTTGAAACGTGATTTCTGTCCCCTGAAAGAGAATTTGAAGACCTCCGATTGGTAGAAATTTAACCACTTTTGGACATAAAGTGAGAGAGAGAGTTATAGAGGTTTTAATTTTGGGTGACGTGGCACACACTCTTTATAAAATGGACTATAACTCGCTCATCCCAACAAATTTTGAAATGAGATTTCTTTCCCCTGAAATAGAATCTTAGGACCTCCGATTGGTAGAAATTTCAACACTTTTGGACTTAAAATGAGAGAGTTATGGTGCTTTTAATTTTGGGTGATGTTTCACACACTCTTTATAAAATGGACAAAAAGTCCCTCATCCCACCGAATTTTTAAATGAGATTTTTTCCGTTGAAAGAGAATTTGAAGACATCCAATTGGTAGAAATTTCACCCTTTTTTTACTTAAAGTGAGGGAGAGTTCTTTCCCAACAAATTTTGAAATGAGATTTCTTTCCCTGAAATAGAATTTTAGGACCTCCGATTGGTAGAAATTTCACCACTTTTGGACTTAAAATGCTAGAGTTTGGGTGATGTTTAGCACACTCTTTATAAAACAGACTACAACTCTCTCACCCCAATGTATTTTGGAATGAGATTTCTTTCCCCTGAAATGGAATATTAGGACCTCCGATTGGTAGAAACTTCACCACATTTGGACTTAAAAGGCGAGACTTATTGAGGTTTTAATTTTGGGTGACGTTTCACACACTCTTTATAAAATGGACAAAAAAGAGAATTTGAAGACATCCAGTTGGTAGAAATTTCACCACTTTTGGACTTAAAATGAGACTTATGGTGCTTTTAATTTTGGGTGACGTTTCGAACACTCTTTACAAAATGGACTACAACTCTCTCAACCCAACAAATTTTGAAACGAGATTTCTTTCCCCTGAAAGAGAATTTGAAGACCTCCGATTGGTAGAAATTTCACCACTTTTGAACCTAAAATGAAAGAGTTGTGAAGGTTTAAATTTTGGGTGACGTTTCGCACTCATTATAAAATGGGCCAAAACGCTCCCACCCCACTAAATCTTAACCAAGATTTTTTCCATTGAAAGAGAATTTGAAGATCTCCAATTGGTAGAAATTTCACCACTTTTGCACTTAAAATGAGAGAGTTATGAAGGTTTTAATTTAGGTGTCATTTAACAACCCCTATTTATAAAACGGGCTACAACCCTCTCACCCCAATGAATTTTGAAACGAGATTTCTCTCCCCTGGAAGAAAATTTGAAGACCTCTGATAGGCAGAAATTTCACCACCTTTGGACTTAAAGTGAGAGAGTTATAGAGGTTTTAATTTTGGGTGACTTTTCGCACACACTTTATAAAATGGACTACAACTCTCATCCCAACAAATTTTGGAATGAGATTTCTTTCCCCGAAATAGAATCTTACGACCTCCGATTGGTAGAAATTTCACCACTTTTGGACTTAAAATGAGAGAGTTATGGAGGTTTTAATTTTGGGTGACGTTTCGCACACTTTAAAAAATGGACCAAAATGCTCTCACCCCACGTATTCTTAAATGAGATTTTTTCCACTGAAAGAGAATTTGAAGACCTCCAATTGGTAGAAATTTCACCACTATTGCACTTACAATGAGAGAGTTATGGAGGTTTTAATTTTGGGTGATGTTTAACACACTTTATAAAACGGAATACAACTCTCTCACCCCAATGAATTGTGAAACGAGATTTCACTCTCCTGAAAGAAAATTTGAAGAATTCCGATTGGTAGAAATTTCACCACTTTTGGACTTAAAGTGAGAGAGTTATAGAGGTTTTAATTTTCGTTGACGTTTCGCACACTCTTTATAAAATGGACTACAACTCTCATCCCAACAAATTTTGAAATGAGATTTCTTTCCCTGAAATAGAATCTTAGGACCTCCGATTGGTAGAAATTTCACCACTTTTGGACTTAAAATTAGAGAGTTATGGAGGTTTTAATTTTGGGTGACGTTTCGCACACTTTAAAAAATGGACCAAAACGCTCTTAGCCCACCTAATCTTAAATGAGATTTTTTCCACTGAAAGAGAATTTGAAGACCTCCAATTGGTAGAAATTTCACCACTTTTGAAGCTAAAATGAGAGACTTATGGAGGTTTTAATTTTGGGTGACGTTTCGCTCTTTTTATAAAATGGACCGAAACGCTCTCACCCCCGCTAATCTTGAATGAGATTTTTTCCATTGAAAGAGAATTTGAAGACCTCCAATTGGTAGAAATTTTACCACTTTTGCACGTAAAATCAGAGAGTTATGGAGCTTTTAATTTTTGGTGACGTTTAACACACTCTTTATAAAACAGACTACAACTCTCTAACCCCAATGAATTTTGAAACGTGATTTCTGTCCCCTGAAAGAGAATTTGAAGACCTCCGATTTGTAGAAATTTAACCACTTTTGGACCTAAAGTGAGAGAGAGAGTTATAGAGATTTTAATTTTGGGTGACGTGGCACACACTCTTTATAAAATGGACTATAACTCGCTCATCCCAACAAATTTTGAAATGAGATTTCTTTCCCCTGAAATAGAATCTTAGGACCTCCGATTGGTAGAAATTTCAACACTTTTGGACTTAAAATGAGAGAGTTATGGTGCTTTTAATTTTGGGTGATGTTTCACACACTCTTTACAAAATGGACAAAAAGTCCCTCATCCCACCGAATTTTTAAATGAGATTTTTTCCGTTGAAAGAGAATTTGAAGACATCCAATTGGTAGAAATTTCACCCCTTTTTTACTTAAAGTGAGAGAGAGTTCTTTCCCAACAAATTTTGAAATGAGATTTCTTTCCCTGAAATAGAATCTTAGGACCTCCGATTGGTAGAAATTTCACCACTGTTGGACTTAAAATGCTAGATTTTGGGTGATGTTTAACACACTCTTTATAAAACAGACTACAACTCTCTCACCTCAATGTATTTTGGAATGAGATTTCTTTCCCTTGAAATGGAATCTTAGGACCTCCGATTGGTAGAAACTTCACCACATTTGGACATAAAAGGCGAGACTTATTGAGGTTTTAATTTTGGGTGACGTTTCACACACTCTTTATAAAATGGACAAAAAAGAGAATTTGAAGACATCCAGTTGGTAGAAATTTCACCACTTTTGGACTTAAAATGAGACTTATGGTGCTTTTAATTTTGGGTGACGTTTCGAACACTCTTTACAAAATGGACTACAACTCACTCACCTCAACAAATTTTGAAACGAGATTACTTTCCCATGAAAGAGAATTTGAAGACCTCCGATTGGTAGAAATTTCACCACTTTTGAACCTAAAATTAAAGAGTTGTGAAGGTTTAAATTTTGGGTGACGTTTCGCACTCATTATAAAATGGGCCAAAACGCTCCCACCCCACTAAATCTTAACCAAGATTTTTTCCATTGAAAGAGAATTTGAGGACCTCCAATTGGTAGAAATTTCACCACTATTGCACTTACAATGAGAGAGTTATGGAGGTTTTAATTTTGGGTGATGTTTAACACACTTTATAAAACGGAATACAACTCTCTCACCCCAATGAATTGTGAAACGAGATTTCACTCTCCTGAAAGAAAATTTGAAGAATTCCGATTGGTAGAAATTTTACCACTTTTGGACTTAAAGTGAGAGAGTTATAGAGGTTTTAATTTTCGTTGACGTTTCGCACACTCTTTATAAAATGGACTACAACTCTCATCCCAACAAATTTTGAAATGAGATTTCTTTCCCTGAAATAGAATCTTAGGACCTCCGATTGGTAGAAATTTCACCACTTTTGGACTTAAAATTAGAGAGTTATGGAGGTTTTAATTTTGGGTGACGTTTCGCACACTTTAAAAAATGGACCAAAACGCTCTTAGCCCACCTAATCTTAAATGAGATTTTTTCCACTGAAAGAGAATTTGAAGACCTCCAATTGGTAGAAATTTCACCACTTTTGAAGCTAAAATGAGAGACTTATGGAGGTTTTAATTTTGGGTGACGTTTCGCTCTTTTTATAAAATGGACCGAAACGCTCTCACCCCCGCTAATCTTGAATGAGATTTTTTCCATTGAAAGAGAATTTGAAGACCTCCAATTGGTAGAAATTTTACCACTTTTGCACGTAAAATCAGAGAGTTATGGAGCTTTTAATTTTTGGTGACGTTTAACACACTCTTTATAAAACAGACTACAACTCTCTAACCCCAATGAATTTTGAAACGTGATTTCTGTCCCCTGAAAGAGAATTTGAAGACCTCCGATTTGTAGAAATTTAACCACTTTTGGACCTAAAGTGAGAGAGAGAGTTATAGAGATTTTAATTTTGGGTGACGTGGCACACACTCTTTATAAAATGGACTATAACTCGCTCATCCCAACAAATTTTCAAATGAGATTTCTTTCCCCTGAAATAGAATCTTAGGACCTCCGATTGGTAGAAATTTCAACACTTTTGGACTTAAAATGAGAGAGTTATGGTGCTTTTAATTTTGGGTGATGTTTCACACACTCTTTACAAAATGGACAAAAAGTCCCTCATCCCACCGAATTTTTAAATGAGATTTTTTCCGTTGAAAGAGAATTTGAAGACATCCAATTGGTAGAAATTTCACCCCTTTTTTACTTAAAGTGAGAGAGAGTTCTTTCCCAACAAATTTTGAAATGAGATTTCTTTCCCTGAAATAGAATCTTAGGACCTCCGATTGGTAGAAATTTCACCACTGTTGGACTTAAAATGCTAGATTTTGGGTGATGTTTAACACACTCTTTATAAAACAGACTACAACTCTCTCACCTCAATGTATTTTGGAATGAGATTTCTTTCCCTTGAAATGGAATCTTAGGACCTCCGATTGGTAGAAACTTCACCACATTTGGACTTAAAAGGCGAGACTTATTGAGGTTTTAATTTTGGGTGACGTTTCACACACTCTTTATAAAATGGACAAAAAAGAGAATTTGAAGACATCCAGTTGGTAGAAATTTCACCACTTTTGGACTTAAAATGAAACTTATGGTGCTTTTAATTTTGGGTGACGTTTCGAACACTCTTTACAAAATGGACTACAACTCACTCACCTCAACAAATTTTGAAACGAGATTACTTTCCCATGAAAGAGAATTTGAAGACCTCCGATTGGTAGAAATTTCACCACTTTTGAACCTAAAATTAAAGAGTTGTGAAGGTTTAAATTTTGGGTGACGTTTCGCACTCATTATAAAATGGGCCAAAACGCTCCCACCCCACTAAATCTTAACCAAGATTTTTTCCATTGAAAGACAATTTGAAGACCTCCAATTGGTAGAAATTTCACCACTATTGCACTTACAATGAGAGAGTTATGGAGGTTTTAATTTTGGGTGATGTTTAACACACTTTATAAAACGGAATACAACTCTCTCACCCCAATGAATTGTGAAACGAGATTTCACTCTCCTGAAAGAAAATTTGAAGAATTCCGATTGGTAGAAATTTCACCACTTTTGGACTTAAAGTGAGAGAGTTATAGAGGTTTTAATTTTGGGTGACTTTTCGCACACACTTTATAAAATGGACTACAACTCTCATCCCAACAAATTTTGGAATGAGATTTCTTTCCCTGAAATAGAATCTTAGGACCTCCGATTGGTAGAAATTTCACCACTTTTTGATTTAAAATGAGAGAGTTATGGAGGTTTTAATTTTGGGTGACGTTTCGCACACTTTAAAAAATGGACCAAAATGCTCTCACCCCACCTAATCTTAAATGAGATTTTTTCCACTGAAAGAGAATTTCAAGACCTCCAATTGGTAGAAATTTCACCACTATTACACTAACAATGAGAGAGTTATGGAGGTTTTAATTTTGGGTGATGTTTAACACACTTTATAAAACGGAATACAACTCTCTCACCCCAATGAATTGTGAAATGAGATTTCACTCTCCTGAAAGAAAATTTGAAGAATTCCGATTGGTAGAAATTTCACCACTTTTCGACTTAAAGTGAGAGAGTTATAGAGGTTTTAGTTTTGGTTGACGTTTGGCACACTCTTTATAAAATGGACTACAACTCTCATCCCAACAAATTTTGAAATGAGATTTCTTTCCCTGAAATAGAATCTTAGGACCTCCGATTGGTAGAAATTTCACCACTTTTGGACTTAAATTTAGAGAGTTATGGACGTTTTAATTTTGGGTGACGTTTCGCACACTTTAAAACATGGACCAAAATGCTCTCACCCCACCTAATCTTAAATGAGATTTTTTCCACTGAAAGAGAATTTGAAGACCTCCAATTCGTAGAAATTTCACCACTATTGCACTTACAATGAGAGAGTTATGGATGTTTTAATTTTGGGTGATGTTTAACACACTTTATAAAACGGAATACAACTCTCTCACCCCAATGAATTGTGAAACGAGATTTCACTCTCCTGAAAGAAAATTTGAAGAATTCCGATTGGTAGAAATTTCACCACTTTTGGACTTAAAGTGAGAGAGTTATAGAGGTTTTAATTTTGGTTGACGTTTCGCACACTCTTTATAAAATGGACTACAACTCTTATCCCAACAAATTTTGAAATGAGATTTCTTTCCCTGAAATAGAATCTTAGGACCTCCGATTGGTAGAAATTTCACCACTTTTGGACTTAAAATTAAAGAGTTATGGAGGTTTTAATTTTGGGTGACGTTTCGCACACTTTAAAAAATGGACCAAAATGCTCTCACCCCACCTAATCTTAAATGAGATTTTTTCCACTGAAAGAGAATTTCAAGACCTCCAATTGGTAGAAATTTCACCACTATTACACTAACATTGAGAGAGTTATGGAGGTTTTAATTTTGGGTGATGTTTAACACACTTTATAAAACGGAATACAACTCTCTCACCCCAATGAATTGTGAAATGAGATTTCACTCTCCTGAAAGAAAATTTGAAGAATTCCGATTGGTAGAAATTTCACCACTTTTCGACTTAAAGTGAGAGAGTTATAGAGGTTTTAGTTTTGGTTGACGTTTCGCACACTCTTTATAAAATGGACTACAACTCTCATCCCAACAAATTTTGAAATGAGATTTCTTTCCCTGAAATAGAATCTTAGGACCTCCGATTGGTAGAAATTTCACCACTTTTGGACTTAAAATTAGAGAGTTATGGACGTTTTAATTTTGGGTGACGTTTCGCACACTTTAAAACATGGACCAAAATGCTCTCACCCCACCTAATCTTAAATGAGATTTTTTCCACTGAAAGAGAATTTGAAGACCTCCAATTCGTAGAAATTTCACCACTATTGCACTTACAATGAGAGAGTTATGGATGTTTTAATTTTGGGTGATGTTTAACACACTTTATAAAACGGAATACAACTCTATCACCCCAATGAATTGTGAAACGAAATTTCACTCTCCTGAAAGAAAATTTGAAGAATTCCGATTGGTAGAAATTTCACCACTTTTGGACTTAAAGTGAGAGAGTTCTAGAGGTTTTAATTTTGGTTGACGTTTCGCACACTCTTTATAAAATGGACTACAACTCTCATCCCAACAAATTTTGAAATGAGATTTCTTTCCCTGAAATAGAATCTTAGGACCTCCGATTGGTAGAAATTTCACCACTTTTGGACTTAAAATTAGAGAGTTATGGAGGTTTTAATTTTGGGTGACGTTTCGCACACTTTAAAAAATGGACCAAAACGCTCTCACCCCACCTAATCTTAAATGAGATTTTTTCCACTGAAAGAGAATTTGAAGACCTCCAATTGGTAGAAATTTCACCACTTTTGCACTTAAAATGAGAGAGTTATGGAGGTTTTAATTTTTGGTGATGTTTATCACACTCTTTATAAACCGGACTACAACTCTCTCACCGCAATGAATTTTGGAATGAGATTTCCTTCCCCTGAAATGGTATCTTAAGACCACCGATTGGTAGAAATTTCACCAATTTTAGACTTAAAAGGCGAGACTTATTGAGGTTTTAATTTTGAGTGACGTTTCACACACTCTTTATAAAATGGACAAAAACTCCGTCATCCCACCGAATTTTTAAATGAGATTTTTTTCCGGTAAAAGAGAATTTGAAGACCTCCTATTGGTAGAAATTTCACCACTTTTGAAGCTAAAATGAGAGACTTATGGAGGTTTTAATTTTGGGTTTACGTTTCGCTCTTTTTATAAAATGGACCGAAACGCTCTCACCCCCGCTAATCTTGAATGAGATTTTTTCCATTGAAAGAGAATTTGAAGACCTCCAATTGGTAGAAATTTTACCACTTTTGCACTTAAAATCAGAGAGTTGTGGAGGTTTTAATTTTTGGTGACGTTTAACACACTCTTTATAAAACAGACTACAACTCTCTAACCCCAATGAATTTTGAAACGTGATTTCTGTCCCCTGAAAGAGAATTTGAAGACCTCCGATTGGTAGAAATTTAACCACTTTTGGACATAAAGTGAGAGAGAGAGTTATAGAGGTTTTAATTTTGGGTGACGTGGCACACACTCTTTATAAAATGGACTATAACTCGCTCATCCCAACAAATTTTGAAATGAGATTTCTTTCCCCTGAAATAGAATCTTAGGACCTCCGATTGGTAGAAATTTCAACACTTTTGGACTTAAAATGACAGAGTTATGGTGCTTTTAATTTTGGGTGATGTTTCACACACTCTTTATAAAATGGACAAAAAGTCCCTCATCCCACCGAATTTTTAAATGAGATTTTTTCCGTTGAAAGAGAATTTGAAGACATCCAATTGGTAGAAATTTCACCCTTTTTTTACTTAAAGTGAGGGAGAGTTCTTTCCCAACAAATTTTGAAATGAGATTTCTTTCCCTGAAATAGAATTTTAGGACCTCCGATTGGTAGAAATTTCACCACTTTTGGACTTAAAATGCTAGAGTTTGGGTGATGTTTAGCACACTCTTTATAAAACAGACTACAACTCTCTCACCCCAATGTATTTTGGAATGAGATTTCTTTCCCCTGAAATGGAATATTAGGACCTCCGATTGGTAGAAACTTCACCACATTTGGACTTAAAAGGCGAGACTTATTGAGGTTTTAATTTTGGGTGACGTTTCACACACTCTTTATAAAATGGACAAAAAAGAGAATTTGAAGACATCCAGTTGGTAGAAATTTCACCACTTTTGGACTTAAAATGAGACTTATGGTGCTTTTAATTTTGGGTGACGTTTCGAACACTCTTTACAAAATGGACTACAACTCTCTCAACCCAACAAATTTTGAAACGAGATTTCTTTCCCCTGAAAGAGAATTTGAAGACCTCCGATTGGTAGAAATTTCACCACTTTTGAACCTAAAATGAAAGAGTTGTGAAGGTTTAAATTTTGGGTGACGTTTCGCACTCATTATAAAATGGGCCAAAACGCTCCCACCCCACTAAATCTTAACCAAGATTTTTTCCATTGAAAGAGAATTTGAAGATCTCCAATTGGTAGAAATTTCACCACTTTTGCACTTAAAATGAGAGAGTTATGAAGGTTTTAATTTAGGTGTCATTTAACAACCCCTATTTATAAAACGGGCTACAACCCTCTCACCCCAATGAATTTTGAAACGAGATTTCTCTCCCCTGGAAGAAAATTTGAAGACCTCTGATAGGCAGAAATTTCACCACCTTTGGACTTAAAGTGAGAGAGTTATAGAGGTTTTAATTTTGGGTGACTTTTCGCACACACTTTATAAAATGGACTACAACTCTCATCCCAACAAATTTTGGAATGAGATTTCTTTCCCCGAAATAGAATCTTACGACCTCCGATTGGTAGAAATTTCACCACTTTTGGACTTAAAATGAGAGAGTTATGGAGGTTTTAATTTTGGGTGACGTTTCGCACACTTTAAAAAATGGACCAAAATGCTCTCACCCCACGTATTCTTAAATGAGATTTTTTCCACTGAAAGAGAATTTGAAGACCTCCAATTGGTAGAAATTTCACCACTATTGCACTTACAATGAGAGAGTTATGGAGGTTCTAATTTTGGGTGATGTTTAACACACTTTATAAAACGGAATACAACTCTCTCACCCCAAAGAATTGTGAAACGAGATTTCACTCTCCTGAAAGAAAATTTGAAGAATTCCGATTGGTAGAAATTTCACCACTTTTGGACTTAAAGTGAGAGAGTTATAGAGGTTTTAATTTTGGTTGACGTTTCGCACACTCTTTATAAAATGGACTACAACTCTCATCCCAACAAATTTTGAAATGAGATTTGTTTCCCTGAAATAGAATCTTAGGACCTCCGATTGGTAGAAATTTCACCACTTTTTGACTTAAAATGAGAGAGTTATGGAGGTTTTAATTTTGGGTGACGTTTCGCACACTTTAAAAAATGGACCAAAATGCTCTCACCCCACCTAATCTTAAATGAGATTTTTTCCACTGAAAGAGAATTTCAAGACCTCCAATTGGTAGAAATTTCACCACTATTACACTAACATTGAGAGAGTTATGGAGGTTTTAATTTTGGGTGATGTTTAACACACTTTATAAAACGGAATACAACTCTCTCACCCCAATGAATTGTGAAATGAGATTTCACTCTCCTGAAAGAAAATTTGAAGAATTCCGATTGGTAGAAATTTCACCACTTTTCGACTTAAAGTGAGAGAGTTATAGAGGTTTTAATTTTGGGTGACTTTTCGCACACACTTTATAAAATGGACTACAACTCTCATCCCAACAAATTTTGGAATGAGATTTCTTTCCCTGAAATAGAATCTTACGACCTCCGATTGGTAGAAATTTCACCACTTTTGGACTTAAAATTAGAGAGTTATGGACGTTTTAATTTTGGGTGACGTTTCGCACACTTTAAAACATGGACCAAAATGCTCTCACCCCACCTAATCTTAAATGAGATTTTTTCCACTGAAAGAGAATTTGAAGACCTCCAATTCGTAGAAATTTCACCACTATTGCACTTACAATGAGAGAGTTATGGATGTTTTAATTTTGGGTGATGTTTAACACACTTTATAAAACGGAATACAACTCTCTCACCCCAATGAATTGTGAAACGAAATTTCACTCTCCTGAAAGAAAATTTGAAGAATTCCGATTGGTAGAAATTTCACCACTTTTGGACTTAAAGTGAGAGAGTTCTAGAGGTTTTAATTTTGGTTGACGTTTCGCACACTCTTTATAAAATGGACTACAACTCTCATCCCAACAAATTTTGAAATGAGATTTCTTTCCCTGAAATAGAATCTTAGGACCTCCGATTGGTAGAAATTTCACCACTTTTGGACTTAAAATTAGAGAGTTATGGAGGTTTTAATTTTGGGTGACGTTTCGCACACTTTAAAAAATGGACCAAAACGCTCTCACCCCACCTAATCTTAAATGAGATTTTTTCCACTGAAAGAGAATTTGAAGACCTCCAATTGGTAGAAATTTCACCACTTTTGCACTTAAAATGAGAGAGTTATGGAGGTTTTAATTTTTGGTGATGTTTATCACACTCTTTATAAACCGGACTACAACTCTCTCACCGCAATGAATTTTGGAATGAGATTTCCTTCCCCTGAAATGGTATCTTAAGACCACCGATTGGTAGAAATTTCACCAATTTTAGACTTAAAAGGCGAGACTTATTGAGGTTTTAATTTTGAGTGACGTTTCACACACTCTTTATAAAATGGACAAAAACTCCGTCATCCCACCGAATTTTTAAATGAGATTTTTTTCCGGTAAAAGAGAATTTGAAGACCTCCTATTGGTAGAAATTTCACCACTTTTGAAGCTAAAATGAGAGACTTATGGAGGTTTTAATTTTGGGTTTACGTTTCGCTCTTTTTATAAAATGGACCGAAACGCTCTCACCCCCGCTAATCTTGAATGAGATTTTTTCCATTGAAAGAGAATTTGAAGACCTCCAATTGGTAGAAATTTTACCACTTTTGCACTTAAAATCAGAGAGTTGTGGAGGTTTTAATTTTTGGTGACGTTTAACACACTCTTTATAAAACAGACTACAACTCTCTAACCCCAATGAATTTTGAAACGTGATTTCTGTCCCCTGAAAGAGAATTTGAAGACCTCCGATTGGTAGAAATTTAACCACTTTTGGACATAAAGTGAGAGAGAGAGTTATAGAGGTTTTAATTTTGGGTGACGTGGCACACACTCTTTATAAAATGGACTATAACTCGCTCATCCCAACAAATTTTGAAATGAGATTTCTTTCCCCTGAAATAGAATCTTAGGACCTCCGATTGGTAGAAATTTCAACACTTTTGGACTTAAAATGAGAGAGTTATGGTGCTTTTAATTTTGGGTGATGTTTCACACACTCTTTATAAAATGGACAAAAAGTCCCTCATCCCACCGAATTTTTAAATGAGATTTTTTCCGTTGAAAGAGAATTTGAAGACATCCAATTGGTAGAAATTTCACCCTTTTTTTACTTAAAGTGAGGGAGAGTTTTTTCCCAACAAATTTTGAAATGAGATTTCTTTCCCTGAAATAGAATTTTAGGACCTCCGATTGGTAGAAATTTCACCACTTTTGGACTTAAAATGCTAGAGTTTGGGTGATGTTTAGCACACTCTTTATAAAACAGACTACAACTCTCTCACCCCAATGTATTTTGGAATGAGATTTCTTTCCCCTGAAATGGAATATTAGGACCTCCGATTGGTAGAAACTTCACCACATTTGGACTTAAAAGGCGAGACTTATTGAGGTTTTAATTTTGGGTGACGTTTCACACACTCTTTATAAAATGGACAAAAAAGAGAATTTGAAGACATCCAGTTGGTAGAAATTTCACCACTTTTGGACTTAAAATGAGACTTATGGTGCTTTTAATTTTGGGTGACGTTTCGAACACTCTTTACAAAATGGACTACAACTCTCTCAACCCAACAAATTTTGAAACGAGATTTCTTTCCCCTGAAAGAGAATTTGAAGACCTCCGATTGGTAGAAATTTCACCACTTTTGAACCTAAAATGAAAGAGTTGTGAAGGTTTAAATTTTGGGTGACGTTTCGCACTCATTATAAAATGGGCCAAAACGCTCCCACCCCACTAAATCTTAACCAAGATTTTTTCCATTGAAAGAGAATTTGAAGATCTCCAATTGGTAGAAATTTCACCACTTTTGCACTTAAAATGAGTGAGTTATGAAGGTTTTAATTTAGGTGTCATTTAACAACCCCTATTTATAAAACGGGCTACAACCCTCTCACCCCAATGAATTTTGAAACGAGATTTCTCTCCCCTGGAAGAAAATTTGAAGACCTCTGATAGGCAGAAATTTCACCACCTTTGGACTTAAAGTGAGAGAGTTATAGGGGTTTTAATTTTGGGTGACTTTTCGCACACACTTTATAAAATGGACTACAACTCTCATCCCAACAAATTTTGGAATGAGATTTCTTTCCCTGAAATAGAATCTTACGACCTCCGATTGGTAGAAATTTCACCACTTTTGGACTTAAAATGAGAGAGTTATGGAGGTTTTAATTTTGGGTGACGTTTCGCACACTTTAAAAAATGGACCAAAATGCTCTCACCCCACGTATTCTTAAATGAGATTTTTTCCACTGAAAGAGAATTTGAAGACCTCCAATTGGTAGAAATTTCACCACTATTGCACTTACAATGAGAGAGTTATGGAGGTTTTAATTTTGGGTGATGTTTAACACACTTTATAAAACGGAATACAACTCTCTCACCCCAAAGAATTGTGAAACGAGATTTCACTCTCCTGAAAGAAAATTTGAAGAATTCCGATTGGTAGAAATTTCACCACTTTTGGACTTAAAGTGAGAGAGTTATAGAGGTTTTAATTTTGGTTGACGTTTCGCACACTCTTTATAAAATGGACTACAACTCTCATCCCAACAAATTTTGAAATGAGATTTGTTTCCCTGAAATAGAATCTTAGGACCTCCGATTGGTAGAAATTTCACCACTTTTGGACTTAAAATTAGAGAGTTATGGAGGTTTTAATTTTGGGTGACGTTTCGCACACTTTAAAAAATGGACCAAAACGCTCTTAGCCCACCTAATCTTAAATGAGATTTTTTCCACAGAAAGAGAATTTGAAGACCTCCAATTGGTAGAAATTTCACCACTTTTGAAGCTAAAATGAGAGACTTATGGAGGTTTTAATTTTGGGTGACGTTTCGCTCTTTTTATAAAATGGACCGAAACGCTCTCACCCCCGCTAATCTTGAATGAGATTTTTTCCATTGAAAGAGAATTTGAAGACCTCCAATTGGTAGAAATTTTACCACTTTTGCACTTAAAATCAGAGAGTTATGGAGCTTTTAATTTTTGGTGACGTTTAACACACTCTTTATAAAACAGACTACAACTCTCTAACCCCAATGAATTTTGAAACGTGATTTCTGTCCCCTGAAAGAGAATTTGAAGACCTCCGATTTGTAGAAATTTAACCACTTTTGGACCTAAAGTGAGAGAGAGAGTTATAGAGATTTTAATTTTGGGTGACGTGGCACACACTCTTTATAAAATGGACTATAACTCGCTCATCCCAACAAATTTTGAAATGAGATTTCTTTCCCCTGAAATAGAATCTTAGGACCTCCGATTGGTAGAAATTTCAACACTTTTGGACTTAAAATGAGAGAGTTATGGTGCTTTTAATTTTGGGTGATGTTTCACACACTCTTTACAAAATGGACAAAAAGTCCCTCATCCCACCGAATTTTTAAATGAGATTTTTTCCGTTGAAAGAGAATTTGAAGACATCCAATTGGTAGAAATTTCACCCCTTTTTTACTTAAAGTGAGAGAGAGTTCTTTCCCAACAAATTTTGAAATGAGATTTCTTTCCCTGAAATAGAATCTTAGGACCTCCGATTGGTAGAAATTTCACCACTGTTGGACTTAAAATGCTAGATTTTGGGTGATGTTTAACACACTCTTTATAAAACAGACTACAACTCTCTCACCTCAATGTATTTTGGAATGAGATTTCTTTCCCTTGAAATGGAATCTTAAGACCTCCGATTGGTAGAAACTTCACCACATTTGGACATAAAAGGCGAGACTTATTGAGGTTTTAATTTTGGGTGACGTTTCACACACTCTTTATAAAATGGACAAAAAAGAGAATTTGAAGACATCCAGTTGGTAGAAATTTCACCACTTTTGGACTTAAAATGAGACTTATGGTGCTTTTAATTTTGGGTGACGTTTCGAATACTCTTTACAAAATGGACTACAACTCACTCACCTCAACAAATTTTGAAACGAGATTACTTTCCCATGAAAGAGAATTTGAAGACCTCCGATTGGTAGAAATTTCACCACTTTTGAACCTAAAATTAAAGAGTTGTGAAGGTTTAAATTTTGGGTGACGTTTCGCACTCATTATAAAATGGGCCAAAACGCTCCCACCCCACTAAATCTTAACCAAGATTTTTTCCATTGAAAGAGAATTTGAAGACCTCCAATTGGTAGAAATTTCACCACTATTGCACTTACAATGAGAGAGTTTTGGAGGTTTTAATTTTGGGTGATGTTTAACACACTTTATAAAACGGAATACAACTCTCTCACCCCAATGAATTGTGAAACGAGATTTCACTCTCCTGAAAGAAAATTTGAAGAATTCCGATTGGTAGAAATTTCACAACTTTTGGACTTAAAGTGAGAGAGTTATAGAGGTTTTAATTTTGGGTGACTTTTCGCACACACTTTATAAAATGGACTACAACTCTCATCCCAACAAATTTTGGAATGAGATTTCTTTCCCTGGAATAGAATCTTAGGACCTCCGATTGGTAGAAATTTCACCACTTTTTGACTTAAAATGAGAGAGTTATGGAGGATTTAATTTTGGGTAACGTTTCGCACACTTTAAAAAATGGACCAAAATGCTCTCACCCCACCTAATCTTAAATGAGATTTTTTCCACTGAAAGAGAATTTCAAGACCTCCAATTGGTAGAAATTTCACCACTATTACACTAACATTGAGAGAGTTATGGAGGTTTTAATTTTGGGTGATGTTTAACACACTTTATAAAACGGAATACAACTCTCTCACCCCAATGAATTGTGAAATGAGATTTCACTCTCCTGAAAGAAAATTTGAAGAATTCCGATTGGTAGAAATTTCACCACTTTTCGACTTAAAGTGAGAGAGTTATAGAGGTTTTAGTTTTGGTTGACGTTTCGCACACTCTTTATAAAATGGACTACAACTCTCATCCCAACAAATTTTGAAATGAGATTTCTTTCCCTGAAATAGAATCTTAGGACCTCCGATTGGTAGAAATTTCACCACTTTTGGACTTAAAATTAGAGAGTTATGGACGTTTTAATTTTGGGTGACGTTTCGCACACTTTAAAACATGGACCAAAATGCTCTCACCCCACCTAATCTTAAATGAGATTTTTTCCACTGAAAGAGAATTTGAAGACCTCCAATTCGTAGAAATTTCACCACTATTGCACTTACAATGAGAGAGTTATGGATGTTTTAATTTTGGGTGATGTTTAACACACTTTATAAAACGGAATACAACTCTCTCACCCCAATGAATTGTGAAACGAAATTTCACTCTCCTGAAAGAAAATTTGAAGAATTCCGATTGGTAGAAATTTCACCACTTTTGGATTTAAAGTGAGAGAGTTCTAGAGGTTTTAATTTTGGTTGACGTTTCGCACACTCTTTATAAAATGGACTACAACTCTCATCCCAACAAATTTTGAAATGAGATTTCTTTCCCTGAAATAGAATCTTAGGACCTCCGATTGGTAGAAATTTCACCACTTTTGGACTTAAAATTAGAGAGTTATGGAGGTTTTAATTTTGGGTGACGTTTCGCACACTTTAAAAAATGGACCACAACGCTCTTAGCCCACCTAATCTTAAATGAGATTTTTTCCACTGAAAGAGAATTTGAAGACCTCCAATTGGTAGAAATTTCACCACTTTTGCACTTAAAATGCGAAACTTATGGAGGTTTTAATTTTGGTGACGTTTAACTCTTTATAAGTCGGACTACAACTCACTCACCCCAATGAATTTTGAAACGAGATTTCTCTATCCTGAAAGAGAATTTGAAGACCTCCGATTGGTAGAAATTTCACGACTTTTGGACTTAAAGTGAGAGAGAGTTATAGTGGTTTTAATTTTGGGTGACGTTCCGCACAGACTTTATAAAATGGACTACAACTCTCATCCCAACAAATTTTGAAATCAGATTTCTGTCCCTGAAATAGAATCTTAGGACCTCCGATTGGTAGAAATTTCACCACTTTTGGACTTAAAATGCGAGAGTTATGGTGGTTTTATTTTTGGGTGACGTTTCGCACACTCTTTATAAAATGGACTATAACTCTCATCCCAACAAATTTTGAAATGAGATTTCTTTCCCAGAAATAGAATCTTAGGACCTCCGATTGGTAGAAATTTCACCACTTTTGGACCTAAATGCGAGAGTTATGGAGGTTTTAATTTTGGGTGACGTTTCGCACTCTTAAAAAAATGGACCAAAACGCTCTCACCCCACCTAATCTTAAATGAGGTTTTTTCCATTGAAAGAGAATTTGAAGACCTCCAATTGGTAGAAATTTCACCACTTTTGCACTTAAAATGAGAGAGTTATGGAGGTTTTAATTTTGGTGTCATTTAACACACACTATTTATAAAACGGGCTACAACCCTCTCACCCCAATGAATTTTGAAACGAGATTTCTCTCCCCTGGAAGAAAATTTGAAGACCTCTGATAGGCAGAAATTTCACCACTTTTGGACTTAAAGTGAGAGAGTTATAGAGGTTTTAATTTTGGGTGACTTTTCGCACACACTTTATAAAATGGACTACAACTCTCATCCCAACAAATTTTGGAATGAGATTTCTTTCCCCGAAATAGAATCTTAGGACCTCCGATTGGTAGAAATTTCGCCACTTTTGGACTTAAAATGAGAGAGTGATGGAGGTTTTAATTTTGGGTGACGTTTCGCACACTTTAAAAAATGGACCAAAACGCTCTCACCCCACCTAATCTTAAATGAGATTTTTTCCACTGAAAGAGAATTTGAAGACCTCCAATTGGTAGAAATTTCACCACTATTGCAATTACAATGACAGAGTTATGGAGGTTTTAATTTTGGGTGATGTTTAACACACTTTATAAAACGGAATACAACTCTCTCACCCCAATGAATTGTGAAACGAGATTTCACTCTCCTGAAAGAAAATTTGAAGAATTCCGATTGGTAGAAATTTCACCACTTTTGGACTTAAAGTGAGAGAGTTATAGAGGTTTTAATTTTGGTTGACGTTTCGCACACTCTTTATAAAATGGACTACAACTCTCATCCCAACAAATTTTGAAATGAGATTTCTTTCCCTGAAATAGAATCTTACGGCCTCCGATTGGTAGAAATTTCACCACTTTTGGACTTAAAATTAGAGAGTTATGGAGGTTTTAATTTTGGGTGACGTTTCGCACACTTTAAAAAATGGACCAAAACGCTCTCACCCCACCTAATCTTAAATGAGATTTTTTCCACTGAAAGAGAATTTGAAGACCTCCAATTGGTAGAAATTTCACCACTATTTCACTTACAATGACAGAGTTATGGAGGTTTTAATTTTGGGTGATGTTTAACACACTTTATAAAACGGAATACAACTCTCTCACCCCAATGAATTGTGAAACGAGATTTCACTCTCCTGAAAGAAAATTTGAAGAATTCCGATTGGTAGAAATTTCACCACTTTTGGACTTAAAGTGAGAGAGTTATAGAGGTTTTAATTTTGGTTGACGTTTCGCACACTCTTTATAAAATGGACTACAACTCTCATCCCAACAAATTTTGAAATGAGATTTCTTTCCCTGAAATAGAATCTTACGGCCTCCGATTGGTAGAAATTTCACCACTTTTGGACTTAAAATTAGAGAGTTATGGAGGTTTTAATTTTGGGTGACGTTTCGCACACTTTAAAAAATGGACCAAAACGCTCTCACCCCACCTAATCTTAAATGAGATTTTTTCCACTGAAAGAGAATTTGAAGACCTCCAATTGGTAGAAATTTCACCACTTTTGCACTTAAAATGAGAGAGTTATGGAGGTTTTAATTTTTGGTGATGTTTCTCACACTCTTTATAAACCGGACTACAACTCTCTCACCGCAATGAATTTTGGAATGAGATTTCCTTCCCCTGAAATGGTATCTTAGGACCACCGATTGGTAGAAATTTCACCACTTTTAGACTTAAAAGGCGAGACTTATTGAGGTTTTAATTTTGAGTGACGTTTCACACACTCTTTATAAAATGGACAAAAACTCCGTCATCCCACCGAATTTTTAAATGAGATTTTTTTTCGGTAAAAGAGAATTTGAAGACCTCCTATTGGTAGAAATTTCACCACTTTTGAAGCTAAAATGAGAGACTTATGGAGGTTTTAATTTTGGGTGACGTTTCGCTCTTTTTATAAAATGGATCGAAACGCTCTCACCCCCGCTAATCTTGAATGAGATTTTTTCCATTGAAAGAGAATTTGAAGACCTCCAATTGGTAGAAATTTTACCACTTTTGCACTTAAAATCTGAGAGTTATGGAGGTTTTAATTTTTGGTGACGTTTAACACACTCATTATAAAACAGACTACGACTCTCTAACCCCAATGAATTTTGAAACGTGATTTCTGTCCCCTGAAAGAGAATTTGAAGACCTCCGATTGGTAGAAATTTAACCACTTTTGGACATAAAGTGAGAGAGAGAGTTATAGAGGTTTTAATTTTGGGTGACGTGGCACACACTCTTTATAAAGTGGACTATAACTCGCTCATCCCAACAAATTTTGAAATGAGATTTCTTTCCCCTGAAATAGAATCTTAGGACCTCCGATTGGTAGAAATTCCAACACTTTTGGACTTAAAATGAGAGAGTTATGGTGCTTTTAATTTTGGGTGATGTTTCACACACTCTTTATAAAATGGACAAAAAGTCCCTCATCCCACCGAATTTTTAAATGAGATTTTTTCCGTTGAAAGAGAATTTGAAGACATCCGATTGGTAGAAATTTCATCCCTTTTTTACTTAAAGTGAGAGAGAGTTCTTTCACAACAAATTTTGAAATGAGATTTCTTTCCCTGAAATTGAATCTTAGGACCTCCGATTGGTAGAAATTTCACCACTTTTGGACTTAAAATGCTAGAGTTATGGAGGTTTTAATTTTGGGTGACGTTTCGCACTCTTTATAAAATGCGCCAAAACAGTCCCAGCCCACCTAATCTTAAACAAGATTTCTTCCATTGAAAGAGAATTTGAAGACCTCCAATTGCAATAAATTTCACCCCTTTTGCACTTAAAATGCGAAACTTATGGAGGTTTTAATTTTGGTGACGTTTAACTCTTTATAAAACGGACTACAACTCACTCACCCCAATGAATTTTGAAACGAGATTTCTCTCTCCTGAAAGAGAATTTGAAGACCTCCGATTGGTAGAAATTTCACCACTTTTGGAATTAAAATGCGAGAGTTATGGAGGTTTTAATTTTGGGTGACGTTTCGCACACTTTAAAAAATGGACCAAAACGCTCTCACCCCACCTAATCTTAAATGAGATTTTTTCCACTGAAAGAGAATTTGAAGACCTCCAATAGGTAGAAATTTCACCACTATTGCACTTACAATGAGAGAGTTATGGAGGTTTTAATTTTGGGTGATGTTTAACACACTTTATAAAACGGAATACAACTCTCTCACCCCAATGAATTGTGAAACGAGATTTCACTCTCCTGAAAGAAAATTTGAAGAATTCCGATTGGTAGAAATTTCACCACTTTTGGACTTAAAGTGAGAGAGTTATAGAGGTTTTAATTTTGGTTGACGTTTCGCACACTCTTTATAAAATGGACTACAACTCTCATCCCAACAAATTTTGAAATGAGATTTCTTTCCCTGAAATAGAATCTTAGGACCTCCGATTGGTAGAAATTTCACCACTTTTGGACTTAAAATTAGAGAGTTATGGAGGTTTTAATTTTGGGTGACGTTTCGCACACTTTAAAAAATGGACCAAAACGCTCTCACCCCACCTAATCTTAAATGAGATTTTTTCCACTGAAAGAGAATTTGAAGACCTCCAATTGGTAGAAATTTCACCACTTTTGCACTTAAAATGAGAGAGTTATGGAGGTTTTAATTTTTGGTGATGTTTCTCACACTCTTTATAAACCGGACTACAACTCTCTCACAGCAATGAATTTTGGAATGAGATTTCCTTCCCCTGAAATGGTATCTTAAGACCACCGATTGGTAGAAATTTCACCACTTTTAGACTTAAAAGGCGAGACTTATTGAGTTTTTAATTTTGAGTGATGTTTCACACACTCTTTATAAAATGGACAAAAACTCCGTCATCCCACCGAATTTTTAAATGAGATTTTTTTCCGGTAAAAGAGAATTTGAAGACCTCCTATTGGTAGAAATTTCACCACTTTTGAAGCTAAAATGAGAGACTTATGGAGGTTTTAATTTTGGGTGACGTTTCGCTCTTTTTATAAAATGGACCGAAACGCTCTCACCCCCGCTAATCTTGAATGAGATTTTTTCCATTGAAAGAGAATTTGAAGACCTCCAATTGGTAGAAATTTTACCACTTTTGCACTTAAAATCTGAAAGTTATGGAGGTTTTAATTTTTGGTGACGTTTAACACACTCATTATAAAACCGACTACAACTCTCTAACCCCAGTGAATTTTGAAACGTGATTTCTGTCCCCTGAAAGAAAATTTGAAGACCTCCGATTGGTAGAAATTTAACCACTTTTGGACATAAAGTGAGAGAGAGAGAGTTATAGAGGTTTTAATTTTGGGTGACGTGGCACACACCCTTTATAAAATGGACTATAACTCACTCATCCCAACAAATTTTGAAATGAGATTTCTTTCCCCTGAAATAGAATCTTAGGACCTCCGATTGGTAGAAATTTCAACACTTTTGGACTTAAAATGAGAGAGTTATGGTGCTTTTAATTTTGGGTGATGTTTCACACACTCTTTATAAAATGGACAAAAAGTCCCTCATCCCACCGAATTTTTAAATGAGATTTTTTCCGTTGAAAGAGAATTTGAAGACATCCAATTGGTAGAAATTTCACCCCTTTTTTACTTAAAGTGAGAAGAGTTCTTTCCCAACAAATTTTGAAATGAGATTTCTTTCCCTGAAATAGAATCTTAGGACCTCCGATTGGTAGAAATTTCACCACTTTTGGACTTAAAATGCTAGAGTTATGGAGGTTTTAATTTTGGGTGACGTTTCGCACTCTTTATAAAATGCGCCAAAACAGTCCCAGCCCACCTAATCTTAAACAAGATTTCTTCCATTGAAAGAGAATTTGAAGACCTCCAATTGCAATAAATTTCACCCCTTTTGCACTTAAAATGCGAAACTTATGGAGGTTTTAATTTTGGTGACGTTTAACTCTTTATAAAACGGACTACAACTCACTCACCCCAATGAATTTTGAAACGAGATTTCTCTCTCCTGAAAGAGAATTTGAAGACCTCCGATTGGTAGAAATTTCACCACTTTTGGAATTAAAATGCGAGAGTTATGGAGGTTTTAATTTTGGGTGACGTTTCACACTCTTTATAAAATGGACCAAAACGCTCTCGCCCCCACTAATTTTAAATGAGATTTTTTCGATTGAAAAAGAATTTGAAGACCTCCAATTTGTAGAAATTTCACCACTTTTGCAATTAAAATGAGAGAGTTATGGAGATTTTAATTTTTGGTGACATTTAACACACTCTTTATAAAACGGACTACAACTCTCTCACCCCAATGAATTTTGAAACGAGATTTCTCTCCCCTGAAAGAAATTTGAAGACCTCCGATTGGTAGAAATTTCACGACTTTTGGACTTAAAGTGAGAGAGAGTTATAGAGGTTTTAATTTTGTTGACGTTCCGCACAGACTTTATAAAATGGACTACAACTCTCATCCCAACAAATTTTGAAATCAGATTTCTGTCCCTGAAATAGAATCTTAGGACCTCCGATTGGTAGAAATTTCACCACTTTTGGACTTAAAATGCGAGACTTATGGTGGTTTTAATTTTGGGTGACGTTTCGCACACTCTTTATAAAATGGACTACAACACTCATCCCAACAAATTTTGAAATGAGATTTCTTTCCCTGAAATAGAATCTTAGGACCTCCGATTGGTAGAAATTTCACCACTTTTGGACCTAAAATGCGAGAGTTATGGAGGTTTTAATTTTGGGTGACGTTTCGCACTCTTAAAAAAATGGACCAAAACGCTCTTACCCCACCTAATCTTAAATGAGATTTTTTCCACTGAAAGAGAATTTGAAGACCTCCAATTGGTAGAAATTTCACCACTTTTGCACTTAAAATGAGAGAGTTATGGAGGTTTTAATTTTGGGTGATGTTTAACACACTCTTTATAAAACAGACTACAACTCTCTCACCCCAATGTATTTTGGAATGAGATTTCTTTCCCCTGAAATGGAATCTTAGGACCTCCGATTGGTAGAAACTTCACCACATTTGGAGTTAAAAGGCGAGACTTATTGAGGTTTTAATTTTGGGTGACGTTTCACACTCTTTATAAAATGGAAAAACACTCCGTCATCCCACCGAATTTTTAAATGAGATTTTTTTCCGGTAAGAGAGAATTTGAAGACCTCCTATTGGTAGAAATTTCACCACTTTTGGACTTAAAATCAGAGACTTATGGAGGTTTTAATTTTGGGTGACGTTTCGCTCTTTTTTATAAAATGGACCGAAACGCTCTCACCCCCGCTAATCTTGAATGAGATTTTTTCCATTGAAAGAGAATTTGAAGACCTCCAATTGGTAGAAATTTTACCACTTTTGCACTTAAAATCAGAGAGTTATGGAGGTTTTAATTTTTGGTGACGTTTAACACACTCTTTATAAAACAGACTACAACTCTCTAACCCCAATGAATTTTGAAACGTGATTTCTGTCCCCTGAAAGAGAATTTGAAGACCTCCGATTGGTAGAAATTTAACCACTTTTGGACATAAAGTGAGAGAGAGAGTTATAGAGGTTTTAATTTTGGGTGACGTGGCACACACTCTTTATAAAATGGACTATAACTCGCTCATCCCAACAAATTTTGAAATGAGATTTCTTTCCCCTGAAATAGAATCTTAGGACCTCCGATTGGTAGAAATTTCAACACTTTTGGACTTAAAATGAGAGAGTTATGGTGCTTTTAATTTTGGGTGATGTTTCACACACTCTTTATAAAATGGACAAAAAGTCCCTCATCCCACCGAATTTTTAAATGAGATTTTTTCCGTTGAAAGAGAATTTGAAGACATCCAATTGGTAGAAATTTCACCCCTTTTTTACTTAAAGTGAGAAGAGTTCTTTCCCAACAAATTTTGAAATGAGATTTCTTTCCCTGAAATAGAATCTTAGGACCTCCGATTGGTAGAAATTTCACCACTTTTGGACTTAAAATGCTAGAGTTATGGAGGTTTTAATTTTGGGTGACGTTTCGCACTCTTTATAAAATGCGCCAAAACAGTCCCAGCCCACCTAATCTTAAACAAGATTTCTTCCATTGAAAGAGAATTTGAAGACCTCCAATTGCAATAAATTTCACCCCTTTTGCACTTAAAATGCGAAACTTATGGAGGTTTTAATTTTGGTGACGTTTAACTCTTTATAAAACGGACTACAACTCACTCACCCCAATGAATTTTGAAACGAGATTTCTCTCTCCTGAAAGAGAATTTGAAGACCTCCGATTGGTAGAAATTTCACCACTTTTGGAATTAAAATGCGAGAGTTATGGAGGTTTTAATTTTGGGTGACGTTTCACACTCTTTATAAAATGGACCAAAACGCTCTCGCCCCCACTAATTTTAAATGAGATTTTTTCGATTGAAAAAGAATTTGAAGACCTCCAATTTGTAGAAATTTCACCACTTTTGCAATTAAAATGAGAGAGTTATGGAGATTTTAATTTTTGGTGACATTTAACACACTCTTTATAAAACGGACTACAACTCTCTCACCCCAATGAATTTTGAAACGAGATTTCTCTCCCCTGAAAGAAATTTGAAGACCTCCGATTGGTAGAAATTTCACGACTTTTGGACTTAAAGTGAGAGAGAGTTATAGAGGTTTTAATTTTGTTGACGTTCCGCACAGACTTTATAAAATGGACTACAACTCTCATCCCAACAAATTTTGAAATCAGATTTCTGTCCCTGAAATAGAATCTTAGGACCTCCGATTGGTAGAAATTTCACCACTTTTGGACTTAAAATGCGAGACTTATGGTGGTTTTAATTTTGGGTGACGTTTCGCACACTCTTTATAAAATGGACTACAACACTCATCCCAACAAATTTTGAAATGAGATTTCTTTCCCTGAAATAGAATCTTAGGACCTCCGATTGGTAGAAATTTCACCACTTTTGGACCTAAAATGCGAGAGTTATGGAGGTTTTAATTTTGGGTGACGTTTCGCACTCTTAAAAAAATGGACCAAAACGCTCTTACCCCACCTAATCTTAAATGAGATTTTTTCCACTGAAAGAGAATTTGAAGACCTCCAATTGGTAGAAATTTCACCACTTTTGCACTTAAAATGAGAGAGTTATGGAGGTTTTAATTTTGGGTGATGTTTAACACACTCTTTATAAAACAGACTACAACTCTCTCACCCCAATGTATTTTGGAATGAGATTTCTTTCCCCTGAAATGGAATCTTAGGACCTCTGATTGGTAGAAACTTCACCACATTTGGACTTAAAAGGCGAGACTTATTGAGGTTTTAATTTTGGGTGACGTTTCACACTCTTTATAAAATGGAAAAACACTCCGTCATCCCACCGAATTTTTAAATGAGATTTTTTTCCGGTAAGAGAGAATTTGAAGACCTCCTATTGGTAGAAATTTCACCACTTTTGGACTTAAAATCAGAGACTTATGGAGGTTTTAATTTTGGGTGACGTTTCGCTCTTTTTATAAAATGGACCGAAACGCTCTCACCCCCGCTAATCTTGAATGAGATTTTTTCCATTGAAAGAGAATTTGAAGACCTCCAATTGGTAGAAATTTTACCACTTTTGCACTTAAAATCAGAGAGTTATGGAGGTTTTAATTTTTGGTGACGTTTAACACACTCTTTATAAAACAGACTACAACTCTCTAACCCCAATGAATTTTTAAACGTGATTTCTGTCCCCTGAAAGAGAATTTGAAGACCTCCGATTGGTAGAAATTTAACCACTTTTGGACATAAAGTGAGAGAGAGAGTTATAGAGGTTTTAATTTTGGGTGACGTGGCACACAGTCTTTATAAAATGGACTATAACTCGCTCATCCCAACAAATTTTGAAATGAGATTTCTTTCCCCTGAAATAGAATCTTAGGACCTCCGATTGGTAGAAATTTCAACACTTTTGGACTTAAAATGAGAGAGTTATGGTGCTTTTAATTTTGGGTGATGTTTCACACACTCTTTATAAAATGGACAAAAAGTCCCTCATCCCACCGAATTTTTAAATGAGATTTTTTCCGTTGAAAGAGAATTTGAAGACATCCAATTGGTAGAAATTTCACCCCTTTTTTACTTAAAGTGAGAAGAGTTCTTTCCCAACAAATTTTGAAATGAGATTTCTTTCCCTGAAATAGAATCTTAGGACCTCCGATTGGTAGAAATTTCACCACTTTTGGACTTAAAATGCTAGAGTTATGGAGGTTTTAATTTTGGGTGACGTTTCGCACTCTTTATAAAATGCGCCAAAACAGTCCCAGCCCACCTAATCTTAAACAAGATTTCTTCCATTGAAAGAGAATTTGAAGACCTCCAATTGCAATAAATTTCACCCCTTTTGCACTTAAAATGCGAAACTTATGGAGGTTTTAATTTTGGTGACGTTTAACTCTTTATAAAACGGACTACAACTCACTCACCCCAATGAATTTTCAAACGAGATTTCTCTCTCCTGAAAGAGAATTTGAAGACCTCCGATTGGTAGAAATTTCACCACTTTTGGAATTAAAATGCGAGAGTTATGGAGGTTTTAATTTTGGGTGACGTTTCACACTCTTTATAAAATGGACCAAAACGCTCTCGCCCCCACTAATTTTAAATGAGATTTTTTCGATTGAAAAAGAATTTGAAGACCTCCAATTTGTAGAAATTTCACCACTTTTGCAATTAAAATGAGAGAGTTATGGAGATTTTAATTTTTGGTGACATTTAACACACTCTTTATAAAACGGACTACAACTCTCTCACCCCAATGAATTTTGAAACGAGATTTCTCTCCCCTGAAAGAAATTTGAAGACCTCCGGTTGGTAGAAATTTCACGACTTTTGGACTTAAAGTGAGAGAGAGTTATAGAGGTTTTAATTTTGTTGACGTTCCGCACAGACTTTATAAAATGGACTACAACTCTCATCCCAACAAATTTCGAAATCAGATTTCTGTCCCTGAAATAGAATCTTAGGACCTCCGATTGGTAGAAATTTCACCACTTTTGGACTTAAAATGCGAGACTTATGGTGGTTTTAATTTTGGGTGACGTTTCGCACACTCTTTATAAAATGGACTACAACACTCATCCCAACAAATTTTGAAATGAGATTTCTTTCCCTGAAATAGAATCTTAGGACCTCCGATTGGTAGAAATTTCACCACTTTTGGACCTAAAATGCGAGAGTTATGGAGGTTTTAATTTTGGGTGACGTTTCGCACTCTTAAAAAAATGGACCAAAACGCTCTTACCCCACCTAATCTTAAATGAGATTTTTTCCACTGAAAGAGAATTTGAAGACCTCCAATTGGTAGAAATTTCACCACTTTTGCACTTAAAATGAGAGAGTTATGGAGGTTTTAATTTTGGGTGATGTTTAACACACTCTTTATAAAACAGACTACAACTCTCTCACCCCAATGTATTTTGGAATGAGATTTCTTTCCCCTGAAATGGAATCTTAGGACCTCCGATTGGTAGAAACTTCACCACATTTGGACTTAAAAGGCGAGACTTATTGAGGTTTTAATTTTGGGTGACGTTTCACACTCTTTATAAAATGGAAAAACACTCCGTCATCCCACCGAATTTTTAAATGAGATTTTTTTCCGGTAAGAGAGAATTTGAAGACCTCCTATTGGTAGAAATTTCACCACTTTTGGAATTAAAATCAGAGACTTATGGAGGTTTTAATTTTGGGTGACGTTTCGCTCTTTTTATAAAATGGACCGAAACGCTCTCACCCCCGCTAATCTTGAATGAGATTTTTTCCATTGAAAGAGAATTTGAAGACCTCCAATTGGTAGAAATTTTACCACTTTTGCACTTAAAATCAGAGAGTTATGGAGGTTTTAATTTTTGGTGACGTTTAACACACTCTTTATAAAACAGACTACAACTCTCTAACCCCAATGAATTTTTAAACGTGATTTCTGTCCCCTGAAAGAGAATTTGAAGACCTCCGATTGGTAGAAATTTAACCACTTTTGGACATAAAGTGAGAGAGAGAGTTATAGAGGTTTTAATTTTGGGTGACGTGGCACACACTCTTTATAAAATGGACTATAACTCGCTCATCCCAACAAATTTTGAAATGAGATTTCTTTCCCCTGAAATAGAATCTTAGGACCTCCGATTGGTAGAAATTTCAACACTTTTGGACTTAAAATGAGAGAGTTATGGTGCTTTTAATTTTGGGTGATGTTTCACACACTCTTTATAAAATGGACAAAAAGTCCCTCATCCCACCGAATTTTTAAATGAGATTTTTTCCGTTGAAAGAGAATTTGAAGACATCCAATTGGTAGAAATTTCACCCCTTTTTTACTTAAAGTGAGAGAGAGTTCTTTCCCAACAAATTTTGAAATGAGATTTCTTTCCCTGAAATAGAATCTTAGGACCTCCGATTGGTAGAAATTTCACCACTTTTGGACTTAAAATGCTAGAGTTTGGGTGATGTTTAACACACTCTTTATAAAACAGACTACAACTCTCTCACCCCAATGTATTTTGGAATGAGATTTCTTTCCCCTGAAATGGAATCTTAGGACCTCCGATTGGTAGAAACTTCACCACATTTGGACTTAAAAGGCGAGACTTATTGAGGTTTTAATTTTGGGTGACGTTTCACACACTCTTTATAAAATGGACAAAAAAGAGAATTTGAAGACATCCAGTTGGTAGAAATTTCACCACTTTTTTACTTAAAGTGAGAGAGAGTTCTTTCCCAACAAATTTTGAAATGAGATTTCTTTCCCTGAAATAGAATCTTAGGACCTCCGATTGGTAGAAATTTCACCACTTTTGGACTTAAAATGCTAGAGTTTGGGTGATGTTTAACACACTCTTTATAAAACAGACTACAACTCTCTCACCCTAATGTATTTTGGAATGAGATTTCTTTCCCCTGAAATGGAATCTTAGGACCTCCGATTGGTAGAAACTTCACCACATTTGGACTTAAAAGGCGAGACTTATTGAGGTTTTAATTTTGGGTGACGTTTCACACACTCTTTATAAAATGGACAAAAAAGAGAATTTGAAGACATCCAGTTGGTAGAAATTTCACCACTTTTGCACTTAAAATGAGACTTATGGTGCTTTTAATTTTGGGTGACGTTACGAACACTCTTTACAAAATGGACTACAACTCTCTCACCCCAACAAATTTTGAAACGAGATTTCTTTCCCCTGAAAGAGAATTTGAAGACCTCTGATTGGTAGAAATTTCACCACTTTTGAACCTAAAATGAAAGAGTTGTGAAGGTTTAAATTTTGGGTGACGTTTCGCACTCATTATAAAATGGGCCAAAACGCTCCCACCCCACTAAATCTTAACCAAGATTTTTTCCATTGAAAGAGAATTTGAAGACCTCCAATTGGTAGAAATTTCACCACTTTTGCACTTAAAATGAGAGAGTTATGGAGGTTTTAATTTTGGTGTCATTTAACACACACTATTTATAAAACGGGCTACAACCCTCTCACCCCAATGAATTTTGAAACAAGATTTCTCTCCCCTGGAAGAAAATTTGAAGACCTCTGATAGGCAGAAATTTCACCACTTTTGGACTTAAAGTGAGAGAGTTATAGAGGTTTTAATTTTGGGTGACTTTTCGCACACACTTTATAAAATGGACTACAACTCTCATCCCAACAAATTTTGGAATGAGATTTCTTTCCCTGAAATAGAATCTTAGGACCTCCGATTGGTAGAAATTTCACCACTTTTTGACTTAAAATGAGAGAGTTATGGAGGTTTTAATTTTGGGTGACGTTTCGCACACTTTAAAAAATGGACCAAAATGCTCTCACCCCACCTAATCTTAAATGAGATTTTTTCCACTGAAAGAGAATTTCAAGACCTCCAATTGGTAGAAATTTCACCACTATTGCACTAACAATGAGAGAGTTATGGAGGTTTTAATTTTGGGTGATGTTTAACACACTTGATAAAACGGAATAGAACTCTCTCACCCCAATGAATTGTGAAACGAGATTTCACTCTCCTGAAAGAAAATTTGAAGAATTCCGATTGGTAGAAATTTCACCACTTTTGGACTTAAAGTGAGAGAGTTATAGAGGTTTTAATTTTGGTTGACGTTTCGCACACTCTTTATAAAATGGACTACAACTCTCATCCCAACAAATTTTGAAATGAGATTTCTTTCCCTGAAATAGAATCTTAGGACCTCCGATTGGTAGAAATTTCACCACTTTTGGACTTAAAATGAGAGAGTTATGGAGGTTTTAATTTTGGGTGACGTTTCGCACACTTTAAAAAATGGACCAAAACGCTCTTACCCCACCTAAACTTAAATGAGATTTTTTCCACGGAAAGAGAATTTGAAGACCTCCAATTGGTAGAAATTTCACCACTTTTGCACTTAAAATGAGAGAGTTATGGAGGTTTTAATTTTTGGTGATGTTTATCACACTCTTTATAAACCGGACTACAACTCTCTCACCGCAATGAATTTTGGAATGAGATTTCCTTCCCCTGAAAGGGTATCTTAAGACCACCGATTGGTAGAAATTTCACCACTTTTAGACTTAAAAGGCGAGACTTATTGAGCTTTTAATTTTGAGTGACGTTTCACACACTCTTTATAAAATGGAAAAAAACTCCGTCATCCAACCGAATTTTTAAATGAGATTTTTTTCCGGTAAAAGAGAATTTGAAGACCTCCTATTGGTATAAATTTCACCACTTTTGCCCTTAAAATGAGAGAGTTATGGAGGTTTTAATTTTGGGTGATGTTTAACACACTCTTTATAAAACAGACTACAACTCTCTCACCCCAATGTATTTTGGAATGAGATTTCTTTCCCCTGAAATGGAATCTTAGGACCTCCGATTGGTAGAAACTTCACCACATTTGGACTTAAAAGGCGAGACTTATTGAGGTTTTAATTTTAGGTGACGTTTCACACTCTTTATAAAATGGAAAAAAACTCCGTCATCCCACCGAATTTTTAAATGAGATTTTCTTCCGGTAAAAGAGAATTTGAAGACCTCCTATTGGTAGAAATTTCACCACTTTTGGACTTAAAATCAGAGACTTATGGAGGTTTTAATTTTGGGTGATGTTTCGCTCTTTTTATAAAATGGACCGAAACGCTCTCACCCCCGCTAATCTTGAATGAGATTTTTTCCATTGAAAGAGAATTTGAAGACCTCCAATTGGTAGAAATTTTACCACTTTTGCACTTAAAATCAGAGAGTTATGGAGGTTTTAATTTTTGGTGACGTTTAACACACTCTTTATAAAACAGACTACAACTCTCGAACCCCAATGAATTTTGAAACGTGATTTCTGTCCCCTGAAAGAGAATTTGAAGACCTCCGATTGGTAGAAATTTAACCACTTTTGGACATAAAGTGAGAGAGAGAGTTATAGAGGTTTTAATTTTGGGTGACGTGGCACACACTCTTTATAAAATGGTCTATAACTCGCTCATCCCAACAAATTTTGAAATGAGATTTCTTTCCCCTGAAATAGTATCTTAGGACCTTCGATTGGTAGAAATTTCAACACTTTTGGACTTAAAATGAGAGAGTTATGGTGCTTTTAATTTTGGGTGATGTTTCACACACTCTTTATAAAATGGACAAAAAGTCCCTCATCCCACCGAATTTTTAAATGAGATTTTTTCCGTTGAAAGAGAATTTGAAGACATCCAATTGGTAGAAATTTCACCCCTTTTTTACTTAAAGTGAGAGAGAGTTCTTTCCCAACAAATTTTGAAATGAGATTTCTTTCCCTGAAATAGAATCTTAGGACCTCCGATTGGTAGAAATTTCACCACTTTTGGACTTAAAATGCTAGAGTTTGGGTGATGTTTAACACACTCTTTATAAAACAGACTACAACTCTCTCACCCTAATGTATTTTGGAATGAGATTTCTTTCCCCTGAAATGGAATCTTAGGACCTCCGATTGGTAGAAACTTCACCACATTTGGACTTAAAAGGCGAGACTTATTGAGGTTTTAATTTTGGGTGACGTTTCACACACTCTTTATAAAATGGACAAAAAAGAGAATTTGAAGACATCCAGTTGGTAGAAATTTCACCACTTTTGGACTTAAAATGAGACTTATGGTGCTTTTAATTTTGGGTGACGTTACGAACACTCTTTACAAAATGGACTACAACTCTCTCACCCCAACAAATTTTGAAACGAGATTTGTTTCCCCTGAAAGAGAATTTGAAGACCTCTGATTGGTAGAAATTTCACCACTTTTGAACCTAAAATGAAAGAGTTGTGAGGGTTTAAATTTTGGGTGACGTTTCGCACTCATTATAAAATGGGCCAAAACGCTCCCACCCCACTAAATCTTAACCAAGATTTTTTCCATTGAAAGAGAATTTGAAGACCTCCAATTGGTAGAAATTTCACCACTTTTGCACTTAAAATGAGAGAGTTATGGAGGTTTTAATTTTGGTGTCATTTAACACACACTATTTATAAAACGGGCTACAACCCTCTCACCCCAATGAATTTTGAAACGAGATTTCTCTCCCCTGGAAGAAAATTTGAAGACCTCTGATAGGCAGAAATTTCACCACTTTTGGACTTAAAGTGAGAGAGTTATAGAGGTTTTAATTTTGGGTGACTTTTCGCACACACTTTATAAAATGGACTACAACTCTCATCCCAACAAATTTTGGAATGAGATTTCTTTCCCTCGAATAGAATCTTAGGACCTCCGATTGGTAGAAATTTCACCACTTTTTGACTTAAAATGAGAGAGTTATGGAGGTTTTAATTTTGGGTGACGTTTCGCACACTTTAAAAAATGGACCAAAATGCTCTCACCCCACCTAATCTTAAATGAGATTTTTTCCACTGAAAGAGAATTTCAAGACCTCCAATTGGTAGAAATTTCACCACTATTGCACTTACAATGAGAGAGTTATGGAGGTTTTAATTTTGGGTGATGTTTAACACACTTGATAAAACGGAATAGAACTCTCTCACCCCAATGAATTGTGAAACGAGATTTCACTCCCCTGAAAGAAAATTTGAAGAATTCCGATTGGTAGAAATTTCACCACTTTTGGACTTAAAGTGAGAGAGTTATAGAGGTTTTAATTTTGGGTGACTTTTCGCACACACTTTATAAAATGGACTACAACTCTCATCCCAACAAATTTTGGAATGAGATTTCTTTCCCTGAAATAGAATCTTAGGACCTCCGATTGGTAGAAATTTCACCACTTTTGGACTTAAAATTAGAGAGTTATGGAGGTTTTAATTTTGGGTGATGTTTAACACACTCTTTATAAAACAGACTACAACTCTCTCACCGCAATGTATTTTGGAATGAGATTTCTTTCCCCTGAAATGGAATCTTAGGACCTCCGATTGGTAGAAACTTCACCACATTTGGACTTAAAAGGCGAGACTTATTGAGGTTTTAATTTTGGGTGACATTTCACACACTCTTTATAAAATGGACAAAAAAGAGAATTTGAAGACATCCAGTTGGTAGAAATTTCACCACTTTTGGACTTAAAATGAGACTTATGGTGCTTTAAATTTTTGGTGATGTTTCGAGCACTCTTTACAAAATGGACTACAACTCTCTCACCCCAACAAATTTTGAAACGAGATTTCTTTCCCCTGAAAGAGAATTTGAAGACCTCCGATTGGTAGAAATTTCACCACTTTTGAACCTAAAATGAAAGAGTTGTGAAGGTTTAAATTTTGGGTGATGTTTCGCACTCATTATAAAATGGGCCAAAACGCTCCCACCCCACTAAATCTTAACCAATATTTTTTCCATTGAAAGAGAATTTGAAGACCTCCAATTGGTAGAAATTTCACCACTTTTGCACTTAAAATGGGAGAGTTATGGAGGTTTTAATTTTGGTGTCATTTAACACACACTATTTATAAAACGGGCTACAACCCTCTCACCCCAATGAATTTTGAAACGAGATTTCTCTCCCCTGGAAGAAAATTTGAAGACCTCTGATAGGCAGAAATTTCACCACTTTTGGACTTAAAGTGAGAGAGTTATAGAGGTTTTAATTTTGGGTGACTTTTCGCACACACTTTATAAAATGGACTACAACTCTCATCCCAACAAATTTTGGAATGAGATTTCTTTCCCTGAAATAGAATCTTAGGACCTCCGATTGGTAGAAATTTCACCACTTTTGGACTTAAAATGAGAGAGTTATGGAGGTTTTAATTTTGGGTGACGTTTCGCACACTTTAAAAAATGGACCAAAACGCTCTCACCCCACCTAATCTTAAATGAGATTTTTTCCACTGAAAGAGAATTTGAAGACCTCCAATAGGTAGAAATTTCACCACTATTGCACTTACATTGAGAGAGTTATGGAGGTTTTAATTTTGGGTGATGTTTAACACACTTTATAAAACGGAATACAACTCTCTCACCCCAATGAATTGTGAAACGAGATTTCACTCTCCTGAAAGAAAATTTGAAGAATTCCGATTGGTAGAAATTTCACCACTTTTGGACTTAAAGTGAGAGAGTTATAGAGGTTTTAATTTTGGTTGACGTTTCGCACACTCTTTATAAAATGGACTACAACTCTCATCCCAACAAATTTTGAAATGAGATTTCTTTCCCTGAAATAGAATCTTAGGACCTCCGATTGGTAGAAATTTCACCACTTTTGGACTTAAAATTAGAGAGTTATGGAGGTTTTAATTTTGGGTGACGTTTCGCACACTTTAAAAAATGGACCAAAACGCTCTTACCCCACCTAATCTTAAATGAGATTTTTTCCACTGAAAGAGAATTTCAAGACCTCCAATTGGTAGAAATTTCACCACTTTTGCACTTAAAATGAGAGAGTTATGGAGGTTTTAATTTTTGGTGATGTTTATCACACTCTTTATAAACCGGACTACAACTCTCTCACCGCAATGAATTTTGGAATGAGATTTCCTTCCCCTGAAAGGGTATCTTAAGACCACCGATTGGTAGAAATTTCACCACTTTTAGACTTAAAAGGCGAGACTTATTGAGGTTTTAATTTTGAGTGACGTTTCACACACTCTTTATAAAATGGAAAAAAACTCCTTCATCCCACCGAATTTTTAAATGAGATTTTTTTCCGGTAAAAGAGAATTTGAAGATCTCCTATTGGTAGAAATTTCACCACTTTTGGACTTAAAATAAGAGACTTATGGAAGTTTTAATTTTGGGTGACGTTTCGCTCTATTTATAAAATGGACCGAAACGCTCTCACCCCCGCTAATCTTGAATGAGATTTTTTCCATTGAAAGAGAATTTGAAGACCTCCAATTGGTAGAAATTTTACCACTTTTGCACTTAAAATCAGAGAGTTATGGAGGTTTTAATTTTTGGTGACGTTTAACACACTCTTTATAAAACAGACTACAACTCACTAACCCCAATGAATTTTGAAACGTGATTTCTGTCCCCTGAAAGAGAATTTGAAGACCTCCGATTGGTAGAAATTTAACCACTTTTGGACATAAAGTGAGAGAGAGAGTTATAGAGGTTTTAATTTTGGGTGACGTTTCGCACTCATTATAAAATGGGCCAAAACGCTCCCACCCCACTAAATCTTAACCATGATTTTTTCCATTGAAAGAGAATTTGAAGACCTCCAATTGGTAGAAATTTCACCACTTTTGCACTTAAAATGAGAGAGTTATGGAGGTTTTAATTTTGGTGTCATTTAACACACACTATTTATAAAACGGGCTACAACCCTCTCACCCCAATGAATTTTGAAACGAGATTTCTCTCCCCTGGAAGAAAATTTGAAGACCTCTGATTGGCAGAAATTTCACCACTTTTGGACTTAAAGTGAGAGAGTTATAGAGGTTTTAATTTTGGGTGACTTTTCGCACACACTTTATAAAATGGACTTCAACTCTCATCCCAACAAATTTTGGAATGAGATTTCTTTCCCTCAAATAGAATCTTAGGACCTCCGATTGGTAGAAATTTCACCACTTTTTGACTTAAAATGAGAGAGTTATGGAGGTTTTAATTTTGGGTGACGTTTCGCACACTTTAAAAAATGGACCAAAATGCTCTCACCCCACCTAATCTTAAATGAGATTTTTTCCACTGAAAGAGAATTTCAAGACCTCCAATTGGTAGAAATTTCACCACTATTGCACGTACAATGAGAGAGTTATGGAGGTTTTAATTTTGGGTGATGTTTAACACACTTGATAAAACGGAATACAACTCTCTCACCCCAATGAATTGTGAAACGAGATTTCACTCTCCTGAAAGAAAATTTGAAGAATTCCGATTGGTAGAAATTTCACCACTTTTGGACTTAAAGTGAGAGAGTTATAGAGGTTTTAATTTTGGTTGACGTTTCGCACACTCTTTATAAAATGGACTACAACTCTCATCCCAACAAATTTTGAAATGAGATTTCTTTCCCTGAAATAGAATCTTAGGACCTCCGATTGGTAGAAATTTCACCACTTTTGGACTTAAAATTAGAGAGTTATGGAGGTTTTAATTTTGGGTGACGTTTCCCACACTTTAAAAAATGGACCAAAACGCTCTTACCCCACCTAATCTTAAATGAGATTTTTTCCACTGAAAGAGAATTTGAAGACCTCCAATTGGTAGAAATTTCACCACTTTTGCACTTAAAATGAGAGAGTTATGGAGGTTTTAATTTTTGGTGATGTTTATCACACTCTTTATAAACCGGACTACAACTCTCTCACCGCAATGAATTTTGGAATGAGATTTCCTTCCCCTGAAAGGGTATCTTAAGACCACCGATTGGTAGAAATTTCACCACTTTTAGACTTAAAAGGCGAGACTTATTGAGGTTTTAATTTTGAGTGACGTTTCACACACTCTTTATAAAATGGAAAAAAACACCGTCATCCCACCGAATTTTTAAATGAGATTTTTTTCCGGTAAAAGAGAATTTGAAGACCTCCTATTGGTAGAAATTTCACCACTTTTGGACTTAAAATGAGAGACTTATGGAGGTTTTAATTTTGGGTGACGTTTCGCTCTATTTATAAAATGGACCGAAACGCTCTCACCCCCGCTAATCTTGAATGAGATTTTTTCCATTGAAAGAGAATTTGAAGACCTCCAATTGGTAGAAATTTTACCACTTTTGCACTTAAAATTAGAGAGTTATGGAGGTTTTAATTTTTGGTGACGTTTAACACACTCTTTATAAAACAGACTACAACTCACTAACCCTAATGAATTTTGGAACGTGATTTCTGTCCCCTGAAAGAGAATTTGAAGACCTCCGATTGGTAGAAATTTAACCACTTTTGGACATAAAGTGAGAGAGAGAGTTATAGAGGTTTTAATTTTGGGTGACGTGGCACACACTCTTTATAAAATGGACTATAACTCGCTCATCCCAACAAATTTTGAAATGAGATTTCTTTCCCCTGAAATAGAATCTTAGGACCTCTGATTGGTAGAAATTTCAACACTTTTGGACTTAAAATGAGAGAGTTATGGTGCTTTTAATTTTGGGTGATGTTTCACACACTCTTTATAAAATGGACAAAAAGTCCCTCATCCCACCGAATTTTTAAATGAGATTTTTTCCGTTGAAAGAGAATTTGAAGACATCCAATTGGTAGAAATTTCACCCCTTTTTTACTTAAAGTGAGAGAGAGTTCTTTCCCAACAAATTTTGAAATGAGATTTCTTTCCCTGAAATAGAATCTTAGGACCTCCGATTGGTAGAAATTTCACCACTTTTGGACTTTAAATGCTAGAGTTTGGGTGATGTTTAACACACTCTTTATAAATCAGACTACAACTCTCTCACCCCAATGTATTTTGGAATGAGATTTCTTTCCCCTGAAATGGAATCTTAGGACCTCCGATTGGTAGAAACTTCACCACATTTGGACTTAAAAGGCGAGACTTATTGAGGTTTTAATTTTCGGTGACGTTTCACACACTCTTCATAAAATGGACAAAAAAGAGAATTTGAAGACATCCAGTTGGTAGAAATTTCACCACTTTTTTACTTAAAGTGAGAGAGAGTTCTTTCCCAACAAATTTTGAAATGAGATTTCTTTCCCTGAAATAGAATCTTAGGAACTCCGATTAGTAGAAATTTCACCACTTTTGGACTTAAAATGCTAGAGTTTGGGTGATGTTTAACACACTCTTTATAAAACAGACTACAACTCTCTCACCCTAATGTATTTTGGAATGAGATTTCTTTCCCCTGAAATGGAATCTTAGGACCTCCGATAGGTAGAAACTTCACCACATTTGGACTTAAAAGGCGAGACTTATTGAGGTTTTAATTTTGGGTGACGTTTCACACACTCTTTATAAAATGGACAAAAAAGAGAATTTGAAGACATCCAGTTGGTAGAAATTTCACCACTTTTTTACTTAAAGTGAGAGAGTTCTTTCCCAACAAATTTTGAAATAAGATTTCTTTCCCTGAAATAGAATCTTAGGACCTCCGATTGGTAGAAATTTCACCACTTTTGGACTTAAAATGCTAGAGTTTGGGTGATGTTTAACACACTCTTTATAAAACAGACTACAACTCTCTCACCCTAATGTATTTTGGAATGAGATTTCTTTCCCCTGAAATGGAATCTTAGGACCTCCGATTGGTAGAAACTTCACCACATTTGGACTTAAAAGGCGAGACTTATTGAGGTTTTAATTTTGGGTGACGTTTCACACACTCTTTATAAAATGGACAAAAAAGAGAATTTGAAGACATCCAGTTGCTAGAAATTTCACCACTTTTGGACTTAAAATGAGACTTATGGTGCTTTTAATTTTGGGTGACGTTACGAACACTCTTTACAAAATGGACTACAACTCTCTCACCCCAACAAATTTTGAAACGAGATTTCTTTCCCCTGAAAGAGAATTTGAAGACCTCTGATTGGTAGAAATTTCACCACTTTTGAACCTAAAATGAAAGAGTTGTGAAGGTTTAAATTTTGGGTGACGTTTCGCACTCATTATAAAATGGGCCAAAACGCTCCCACCCCACTAAATCTTAACCAAGATTTTTTCCATTGAAAGAGAATTTGAAGACCTCCAATTGGTAGAAATTTCACCACTTTTGCACTTAAAATGAGAGAGTTATGGAGGTTTTAATTTTGGTGTCATTTAACACACACTATTTATAAAACGGGCTACAACCCTCTCACCCCAACGAATTTTGAAACGTGATTTCTCTCCCCTGGAAGAAAATTTGAAGACCTCTGATAGGCAGAAATTTCACCACTTTTGGACTTAAAGTGAGAGAGTTATAGAGGTTTTAATTTTGGGTGACTTTTCGCACACACTTTATAAAATGGACTACAACTCTCATCCCAACAAATTTTGGAATGAGATTTCTTTCCCTCAAATAGAATCTTAGGACCTCCGATTGGTAGAAATTTCACCACTTTTTGACTTAAAATGAGAGAGTTATGGAGGTTTTAATTTTGGGTGACGTTTCGCACACTTTAAAAAATGGACCAAAATGCTCTCACCCCACCTAATCTTAAATGAGATTTTTTCCACTGAAAGAGAATTTCAAGACCTCCAATTGGTAGAAATTTCACCACTATTGCACGTACAATGAGAGAGTTATGGAGGTTTTAATTTTGGGTGATGTTTAACACACTTGATAAAACGGAATACAACTCTCTCACCCCAATGAATTGTGAAACGAGATTTCACTCTCCTGAAAGAAAATTTGAAGAATTCCGATTGGTAGAAATTTCACCACTTTTGGACTTAAAGTGAGAGAGTTATAGAGGTTTTAATTTTGGTTGACGTTTCGCACACTCTTTATAAAATGGACTACAACTCTCATCCCAACAAATTTTGAAATGAGATTTCTTTCCCTGAAATAGAATCTTAGGACCTCCGATTGGTAGAAATTTCACCACTTTTGGACTTAAAATTAGAGAGTTATGGAGGTTTTAATTTTGGGTGACGTTTCGCACACTTTAAAAAATGGACCAAAACGCTCTTACCCCACCTAATCTTAAATGAGATTTTTTCCACTGAAAGAGAATTTGAAGACCTCCAATTGGTAGAAATTTCACCACTTTTGCACTTAAAATGAGAGAGTTATGGAGGTTTTAATTTTTGGTGATGTTTATCACACTCTTTATAAACCAGACTACAACTCTCTCACCGCAATGAATTTTGGAATGAGATTTCCTTCCCCTGAAAGGGTATCTTAAGACCACCGATTGGTAGAAATTTCACCACTTTTAGACTTAAAAGGCGAGACTTATTGAGGTTTTAATTTTGAGTGACGTTTCACACACTCTTTATAAAATGGAAAAAAAACTCCTTCATCCCACCGAATTTTTAAATGAGATTTTTTTCCGGTAAAAGAGAATTTGAAGACCTCCTATTGGTAGAAATTTCACCACTTTTGGACTTAAAATGAGAGACTTATGGAAGTTTTAATTTTGGGTGACGTTTCGCTCTATTTATAAAATGGACCGAAACGCTCTCACCCCCGCTAATCTTGAATGAGATTTTTTCCATTGAAAGAGAATTTGAAGACCTCCAATTGGTAGAAATTTTACCACTTTTGCACTTAAAATCAGAGAGTTATGGTGGTTTTAATTTTTCGTGACGTTTAACACACTCTTTATAAAACAGACTACAACTCACTAACCCCAATGAATTTTGAAACGTGATTTCTGTCCCCTGAAAGAGAATTTGAAGACCTCCGATTGGTAGAAATTTAACCACTTTTGGACATAAAGTGAGAGAGAGAGTTATAGAGGTTTTAATTTTGGGTGACGTTTCGCACTCATTATAAAATGGGCCAAAACGCTCCCACCCCACTAAATCTTAACCATGATTTTTTCCATTGAAAGAGAATTTGAAGACCTCCAATTGGTAGAAATTTCACCACTTTTGCACTTAAAATGAGAGAGTTATGGAGGTTTTAATTTTGGTGTCATTTAACACACACTATTTATAAAACGGGCTACAACCCTCTCACCCCAATGAATTTTGAAACGAGATTTCTCTCCCCTGGAAGAAAATTTGAAGACCTCTGATTGGCAGAAATTTCACCACTTTTGGACTTAAAGTGAGAGAGTTATAGAGGTTTTAATTTTGGGTGACTTTTCGCACACACTTTATAAAATGGACTTCAACTCTCATCCCAACAAATTTTGGAATGAGATTTCTTTCCCTCAAATAGAATCTTAGGACCTCCGATTGGTAGAAATTTCACCACTTTTTGACTTAAAATGAGAGAGTTATGGAGGTTTTAATTTTGGGTGACGTTTCGCACACTTTAAAAAATGGACCAAAATGCTCTCACCCCACCTAATCTTAAATGAGATTTTTTCCACTGAAAGAGAATTTCAAGACCTCCAATTGGTAGAAATTTCACCACTATTGCACGTACAATGAGAGAGTTATGGAGGTTTTAATTTTGGGTGATGTTTAACACACTTGATAAAACGGAATACAACTCTCTCACCCCAATGAATTGTGAAACGAGATTTCACTCTCCTGAAAGAAAATTTGAAGAATTCCGATTGGTAGAAATTTCACCACTTTTGGACTTAAAGTGAGAGAGTTATAGAGGTTTTAATTTTGGTTGACGTTTCGCACACTCTTTATAAAATGGACTACAACTCTCATCCCAACAAATTTTGAAATGAGATTTCTTTCCCTGAAATAGAATCTTAGGACCTCCGATTGGTAGAAATTTCACCACTTTTGGACTTAAAATTAGAGAGTTATGGAGGTTTTAATTTTGGGTGACGTTTCCCACACTTTAAAAAATGGACCAAAACGCTCTTACCCCACCTAATCTTAAATGAGATTTTTTCCACTGAAAGAGAATTTGAAGACCTCCAATTGGTAGAAATTTCACCACTTTTGCACTTAAAATGAGAGAGTTATGGAGGTTTTAATTTTTGGTGATGTTTATCACACTCTTTATAAACCGGACTACAACTCTCTCACCGCAATGAATTTTGGAATGAGATTTCCTTCCCCTGAAAGGGTATCTTAAGACCACCGATTGGTAGAAATTTCACCACTTTTAGACTTAAAAGGCGAGACTTATTGAGGTTTTAATTTTGAGTGACGTTTCACACACTCTTTATAAAATGGAAAAAAACACCGTCATCCCACCGAATTTTTAAATGAGATTTTTTTCCGGTAAAAGAGAATTTGAAGACCTCCTATTGGTAGAAATTTCACCACTTTTGGACTTAAAATGAGAGACTTATGGAGGTTTTAATTTTGGGTGACGTTTCGCTCTATTTATAAAATGGACCGAAACGCTCTCACCCCCGCTAATCTTGAATGAGATTTTTTCCATTGAAAGAGAATTTGAAGACCTCCAATTGGTAGAAATTTTACCACTTTTGCACTTAAAATTAGAGAGTTATGGAGGTTTTAATTTTTGGTGACGTTTAACACACTCTTTATAAAACAGACTACAACTCACTAACCCCAATGAATTTTGGAACGTGATTTCTGTCCCCTGAAAGAGAATTTGAAGACCTCCGATTGGTAGAAATTTAACCACTTTTGGACATAAAGTGAGAGAGAGAGTTATAGAGGTTTTAATTTTGGGTGACGTGGCACACACTCTTTATAAAATGGACTATAACTCGCTCATCCCAACAAATTTTGAAATGAGATTTCTTTCCCCTGAAATAGAATCTTAGGACCTCTGATTGGTAGAAATTTCAACACTTTTGGACTTAAAATGAGAGAGTTATGGTGCTTTTAATTTTGGGTGATGTTTCACACACTCTTTATAAAATGGACAAAAATTTCCTCATCCCACCGAATTTTTAAATGAGATTTTTTCCGTTGAAAGAGAATTTGAAGACATCCAATTGGTAGAAATTTCACCCCTTTTTTACTTAAAGTGAGAGAGAGTTCTTTCCCAACAAATTTTGAAATGAGATTTCTTTCCCTGAAATAGAATCTTAGGACCTCCGATTGGTAGAAATTTCACCACTTTTGGACTTAAAATGCTAGAGTTTGGGTGATGTTTAACACACTCTTTATAAAACAGACTACAACTCTCTCACCCCAATGTATTTTGGAATGAGATTTCTTTCCCCTGAAATGGAATCTTAGGACCTCCGATTGGTAGAAACTTCACCACATTTGGACTTAAAAGGCGAGACTTATTGAGGTTTTAATTTTCGGTGACGTTTCACACACTCTTCATAAAATGGACAAAAAAGAGAATTTGAAGACATCCAGTTGGTAGAAATTTCACCACTTTTTTACTTAAAGTGAGAGAGAGTTCTTTCCCAACAAATTTTGAAATGAGATTTGTTTCCCTGAAATAGAATCTTAGGAACTCCGATTAGTAGAAATTTCACCACTTTTGGACTTAAAATGCTAGAGTTTGGGTGATGTTTAACACACTCTTTATAAAACAGACTACAACTCTCTCACCCTAATGTATTTTGGAATGAGATTTCTTTCCCCTGAAATGGAATCTTAGGACCTCCGATTGGTAGAGACTTCACCACATTTGGACTTAAAAGGCGAGACTTATTGAGGTTTTAATTTTGGGTGACGTTTCACACACTCTTTATAAAATGGACAAAAAAGAGAATTTGAAGACATCCAGTTGGTAGAAATTTCACCACTTTTTTACTTAAAGTGAGAGAGAGTTCTTTCCCAACAAATTTTGAAATAAGATTTCTTTCCCTGAAATAGAATCTTAGGACCTCCGATTGGTAGAAATTTCACCACTTTTGGACTTAAAATGCTAGAGTTTGGGTGATGTTTAACACACTCTTTATAAAACAGACTACAACTCTCTCACCCTAATGTATTTTGGAATGAGATTTCTTTCCCCTGAAATGGAATCTTAGGACCTCCGATTGGTAGAAACTTCACCACATTTGGACTTAAAAGGCGAGACTTATTGAGGTTTTAATTTTGGGTGACGTTTCACACACTCTTTATAAAATGGACAAAAAAGAGAATTTGAAGACATCCAGTTGCTAGAAATTTCACCACTTTTGGACTTAAAATGAGACTTATGGTGCTTTTAATTTTGGGTGACGTTTCGAACACTCTTTACAAAATGGACTACAACTCTCTCACCCCAACAAATTTTGAAACGAGATTTCTTTCCCCTGAAAGAGAATTTGAAGACCTCCGATTGGTAGAAATTTCACCACTTTTGAACCTAAAATGAAAGAGTTGTGAAGGTTTAAATTTTGGGTGACGTTTCGCACTCATTATAAAATGGGCCAAAACGCTCCCACCCCACTAAATCTTAACCAAGATTTTTTCCATTGAAAGAGAATTTGAAGACCTCCAATTGGTAGAAATTTCACCACTTTTGCACTTAAAATGAGAGAGTTATGGAGGTTTTAATTTTGGTGTCATTTAACACACACTATTTATAAAACGGGCTACAACCCTCTCACCCCAATGAATTTTGAAACGAGATTTCTCTCCCCTGGAAGAAAATTTGAAGACCTCTGATAGGCAGAAATTTCACCACTTTTGGACTTAAAGTGAGAGAGTTATAGAGGTTTTAATTTTGGGTGACTTTTCGCACACACTTTATAAAATGGATTACAACGCTCATCCCAACAAATTTTGGAATGAGATTTCTTTCCCTGAAATAGAATCTTAGGACCTCCGATTGGTAGAAATTTCACCACTTTTGGACTTAAAATGAGAGAGTTATGGAGGTTTTAATTTTGGGTGACGTTTCGCACACTTTAAAAAATGGACCAAAATGCTCTCACCCCACCTAATCTTAAATGAGATTTTTTCCACTGAAAGGGAATTTCAAGACCTCCAATTGGTAGAAATTTCACCACTATTGCACTTACAATGAGAGAGTTATGGAGGTTTTAATTTTGGGTGATGTTTAACACACTTGATAAAACGGAATAGAACTCTCTCACCCCAATGAATTGTGAAACGAGATTTCACTCCCCTGAAAGAAAATTTGAAGAATTCCGATTGGTAGAAATTTCACCACTTTTGGACTTAAAGTGAGAGAGTTATAGAGGTTTTAATTTTGGGTGACTTTTCGCACACACTTTATAAAATGGACTACAACTCTCATCCCAACAAATTTTGGAATGAGATTTCTTTCCCTGAAATAGAATCTTAGGACCTCCGATTGGTAGAAATTTCACCACTTTTTGACTTAAAATTAGAGAGTTATGGAGGTTTTAATTTTGGGTGACGTTTCGCACACTTTAAAAAATGGAACAAAACGCTCTTACCCCAACCTAATCATAAATGAGATTTTTTCCACTGAAAGAGAATTTGAAGACCTCCAATTGGTAGAAATTTCACCACTTTAGCACTTAAAATGAGAGAGTTATGGAGGTTTTAATTTTTGGTGATGTTTATCACACTCTTTATAAACCGGACTACAACTCTCTTACCGCAATGAATTTTGGAATGAGATTTCCTTCCCCTGAAAGGGTATCTTAAGACCACCGATTGGTAGAAATTTCACCACTTTTAGACTTAAAAGGCGAGACTTATTGAGGTTTTAATTTTGAGTGACGTTTCACACACTCTTTATAAAATGGAAAAAAACACCGTCATCCCACCGAATTTTTAAATGAGATTTTTTTCCGGTAAAAGAGAATTTGAAGACCTCCTATTGGTAGAAATTTCACCACTTTTGGACTTAAAATGAGAGACTTATGGAGGTTTTAATTTTGGGTGACGTTTCGCTCTATTTATAAAATGGACCGAAACGCTCTCACCCCCGCTAATCTTGAATGCGATTTTTTCCATTGAAAGAGAATTTGAAGACCTCCAATTGGTAGAAATTTTACCACTTTTGCACTTAAAATTAGAGAGTTATGGAGGTTTTAATTTTTGGTGACGTTTAACACACTCTTTATAAAACAGACTACAACTCACTAACCCCAATGAATTTTGGAACGTGATTTCTGTCCCCTGAAAGAGAATTTGAAGACCTCCGATTGGTAGAAATTTAACCACTTTTGGACATAAAGTGAGAGAGAGAGTTATAGAGGTTTTAATTTTGGGTGACGTGGCACACACTCTTTATAAAATGGACTATAACTCGCTCATCCCAACAAATTTTGAAATGAGATTTCTTTCCCCTGAAATAGAATCTTAGGACCTCTGATTGGTAGAAATTTCAACACTTTTGGACTTAAAATGAGAGAGTTATGGTGCTTTTAATTTTGGGTGATGTTTCACACACTCTTTATAAAATGGACAAAAAGTCCCTCATCCCACCGAATTTTTAAATGAGATTTTTTCCGTTGAAAGAGAATTTGAAGACATCCAATTGGTAGAAATTTCACCACTTTTGGACTTAAAATGAGAGAGTTATGGAGGTTTTAATTTTGGGTGACGTTTCGCACACTTTAAAAAATGGACCAAAATGCTCTCACCCCACCTAATCTTAAATGAGATTTTTTCCACTGAAAGGGAATTTCAAGACCTCCAATTGGTAGAAATTTCACCACTATTGCACTTACAATGAGAGAGTTATGGAGGTTTTAATTTTGGGTGATGTTTAACACACTTGATAAAACGGAATAGAACTCTCTCACCCCAATGAATTGTGAAACGAGATTTCACTCCCCTGAAAGAAAATTTGAAGAATTCCGATTGGTAGAAATTTCACCACTTTTGGACTTAAAGTGAGAGAGTTATAGAGGTTTTAATTTTGGGTGACTTTTCGCACACACTTTATAAAATGGACTACAACTCTCATCCCAACAAATTTTGGAATGAGATTTCTTTCCCTGAAATAGAATCTTAGGACCTCCGATTGGTAGAAATTTCACCACTTTTTGACTTAAAATTAGAGAGTTATGGAGGTTTTAATTTTGGGTGACGTTTCGCACACTTTAAAAAATGGAACAAAACGCTCTTACCCCAACCTAATCATAAATGAGATTTTTTCCACTGAAAGAGAATTTGAAGACCTCCAATTGGTAGAAATTTCACCACTTTAGCACTTAAAATGAGAGAGTTATGGAGGTTTTAATTTTTGGTGATGTTTATCACACTCTTTATAAACCGGACTACAACTCTCTTACCGCAATGAATTTTGGAATGAGATTTCCTTCCCCTGAAAGGGTATCTTAAGACCACCGATTGGTAGAAATTTCACCACTTTTAGACTTAAAAGGCGAGACTTATTGAGGTTTTAATTTTGAGTGACGTTTCACACACTCTTTATAAAATGGAAAAAAACACCGTCATCCCACCGAATTTTTAAATGAGATTTTTTTCCGGTAAAAGAGAATTTGAAGACCTCCTATTGGTAGAAATTTCACCACTTTTGGACTTAAAATGAGAGACTTATGGAGGTTTTAATTTTGGGTGACGTTTCGCTCTATTTATAAAATGGATCGAAACGCTCTCACCCCCGCTAATCTTGAATGCGATTTTTTCCATTGAAAGAGAATTTGAAGACCTCCAATTGGTAGAAATTTTACCACTTTTGCACTTAAAATTAGAGAGTTATGGAGGTTTTAATTTTTGGTGACGTTTAACACACTCTTTATAAAACAGACTACAACTCACTAACCCCAATGAATTTTGGAACGTGATTTCTGTCCCCTGAAAGAGAATTTGAAGACCTCCGATTGGTAGAAATTTAACCACTTTTGGACATAAAGTGAGAGAGAGAGTTATAGAGGTTTTAATTTTGGGTGACGTGGCACACACTCTTTATAAAATGGACTATAACTCGCTCATCCCAACAAATTTTGAACTGAGATTTCTTTCCCCTGAAATAGAATCTTAGGACCTCTGATTGGTAGAAATTTCAACACTTTTGGACTTAAAATGAGAGAGTTATGGTGCTTTTAATTTTGGGTGATGTTTCACACACTCTTTATAAAATGGACAAAAAGTCCCTCATCCCACCGAATTTTTAAATGAGATTTTTTCCGTTGAAAGAGAATTTGAAGACATCCAATTGGTAGAAATTTCACCCCTTTTTTACTTAAAGTGAGAGAGAGTTCTTTCCCAACAAATTTTGAAATGAGATTTCTTTCCCTGAAATAGAATCTTAGGACCTCCGATTGGTAGAAATTTCACCACTTTTGGACTTAAAATGCTAGAGTTTGGGTGATGTTTAACACACTCTTTATAAAACAGACTACAACTCTCTCACCCCAATGTATTTTGGAATGAGATTTCTTTCCCCTGAAATGGAATCTTAGGACCTCCGATTGGTAGAAACTTCACCACATTTGGACTTAAAAGGCGAGACTTATTGAGGTTTTAATTTTCGGTGACGTTTCACACACTCTTCATAAAATGGACAAAAAAGAGAATTTGAAGACATCCAGTTGGTAGAAATTTCACCACTTTTTTACTTAAAGTGAGAGAGAGTTCTTTCCCAACAAATTTTGAAATGAGATTTCTTTCCCTGAAATAGAATCTTAGGAACTCCGATTAGTAGAAATTTCACCACTTTTGGACTTAAAATGCTAGAGTTTGGGTGATGTTTAACACACTCTTTATAAAACAGACTACAACTCTCTCACCCTAATGTATTTTGGAATGAGATTTCTTTCCCCTGAAATGGAATCTTAGGACCTCCGATTGGTAGAAACTTCACCACATTTGGACTTAAAAGGCGAGACTTATTGAGGTTTTAATTTTGGGTGACGTTTCACACACTCTTTATAAAATGGACAAAAAAGAGAATTTGAAGACATCCAGTTGGTAGAAATTTCACCACTTTTTTACTTAAAGTGAGAGAGAGTTCTTTCCCAACAAATTTTGAAATAAGATTTCTTTCCCTGAAATAGAATCTTAGGACCTCCGATTGGTAGAAATTTCACCACTTTTGGACTTAAAATGCTAGAGTTTGGGTGATGTTTAACACACTCTTTATAAAACAGACTACAACTCTCTCACCCTAATGTATTTTGGAATGAGATTTCTTTCCCCTGAAATGGAATCTTAGGACCTCCGATTGGTAGAAACTTCACCACATTTGGACTTAAAAGGCGAGACTTATTGAGGTTTTAATTTTGGGTGACGTTTCACACACTCTTTATAAAATGGACAAAAAAGAGAATTTGAAGACATCCAGTTGCTAGAAATTTCACCACTTTTGGACTTAAAATGAGACTTATGGTGCTTTTAATTTTGGGTGACGTTACGAACACTCTTTACAAAATGGACTACAACTCTCTCACCCCAACAAATTTTGAAACGAGATTTCTTTCCCCTGAAAGAGAATTTGAAGACCTCTGATTGGTAGAAATTTCACCACTTTTGAACCTAAAATGAAAGAGTTGTGAAGGTTTAAATTTTGGGTGACGTTTCGCACTCATTATAAAATGGGCCAAAACGCTCCCACCCCACTAAATCTTAACCAAGATTTTTTCCATTGAAAGAGAATTTGAAGACCTCCAATTGGTAGAAATTTCACCACTTTTGCACTTAAAATGAGAGAGTTATGGAGGTTTTAATTTTGGTGTCATTTAACACACACTATTTATAAAACGGGCTACAACCCTCTCACCCCAATGAATTTTGAAACGTGATTTCTCTCCCCTGGAAGAAAATTTGAAGACCTCTGATAGGCAGAAATTTCACCACTTTTGGACTTAAAGTGAGAGAGTTATAGAGGTTTTAATTTTGGGTGACTTTTCGCACACACTTTATAAAATGGACTACAACTCTCATCCCAACAAATTTTGGAATGAGATTTCTTTCCCTCAAATAGAATCTTAGGACCTCCGATTGGTAGAAATTTCACCACTTTTTGACTTAAAATGAGAGAGTTATGGAGGTTTTAATTTTGGGTGACGTTTCGCACACTTTAAAAAATGGACCAAAATGCTCTCACCCCACCTAATCTTAAATGAGATTTTTTCCACTGAAAGAGAATTTCAAGACCTCCAATTGGTAGAAATTTCACCACTATTGCACGTACAATGAGAGAGTTATGGAGGTTTTAATTTTGGGTGATGTTTAACACACTTGATAAAACGGAATACAACTCTCTCACCCCAATGAATTGTGAAACGAGATTTCACTCTCCTGAAAGAAAATTTGAAGAATTCCGATTGGTAGAAATTTCACCACTTTTGGACTTAAAGTGAGAGAGTTATAGAGGTTTTAATTTTGGTTGACGTTTCGCACACTCTTTATAAAATGGACTACAACTCTCACCCCAACAAATTTTGAAATGAGATTTCTTTCCCTGAAATAGAATCTTAGGACCTCCGATTGGTAGAAATTTCACCACTTTTGGACTTAAAATTAGAGAGTTATGGAGGTTTTAATTTTGGGTGACGTTTCGCACACTTTAAAAAATGGACCAAAACGCTCTCACCCCACCTAATCTTAAATGAGATTTTTTCCACTGAAAGAGAATTTGAAGACCTCCAATTGGTAGAAATTTCACCACTTTTGCACTTAAAATGAGAGAGTTATGGAGGTTTTAATTTTTGGTGATGTTTATCACACTCTTTATAAACCAGACTACAACTCTCTCACCGCAATGAATTTTGGAATGAGATTTCCTTCCCCTGAAAGGGTATCTTAAGACCACCGATTGGTAGAAATTTCACCACTTTTAGACTTAAAAGGCGAGACTTATTGAGGTTTTAATTTTGAGTGACGTTTCACACACTCTTTATAAAATGGAAAAAAAACTCCTTCATCCCACCGAATTTTTAAATGAGATTTTTTTCCGGTAAAAGAGAATTTGAAGACCTCCTATTGGTAGAAATTTCACCACTTTTGGACTTAAAATAAGAGACTTATGGAAGTTTTAATTTTGGGTGACGTTTCGCTCTATTTATAAAATGGACCGAAACGCTCTCACCCCCGCTAATCTTGAATGAGATTTTTTCCATTGAAAGAGAATTTGAAGACCTCCAATTGGTAGAAATTTTACCACTTTTGCACTTAAAATCAGAGAGTTATGGAGGTTTTAATTTTTCGTGACGTTTAACACACTCTTTATAAAACAGACTACAACTCACTAACCCCAATGAATTTTGAAACGTGATTTCTGTCCCCTGAAAGAGAATTTGAAGACCTCCGATTGGTAGAAATTTAACCACTTTTGGACATAAAGTGAGAGAGAGAGTTATAGAGGTTTTAATTTTGGGTGACGTTTCGCACTCATTATAAAATGGGCCAAAACGCTCCCACCCCACTAAATCTTAACCATGATTTTTTCCATTGAAAGAGAATTTGAAGACCTCCAATTGGTAGAAATTTCACCACTTTTGCACTTAAAATGAGAGAGTTATGGAGGTTTTAATTTTGGTGTCATTTAACACACACTATTTATAAAACGGGCTACAACCCTCTCACCCCAATGAATTTTGAAACGAGATTTCTCTCCCCTGGAAGAAAATTTGAAGACCTCTGATTGGCAGAAATTTCACCACTTTTGGACTTAAAGTGAGAGAGTTATAGAGGTTTTAATTTTGGGTGACTTTTCGCACACACTTTATAAAATGGACTTCAACTCTCATCCCAACAAATTTTGGAATGAGATTTCTTTCCCTCAAATAGAATCTTAGGACCTCCGATTGGTAGAAATTTCACCACTTTTTGACTTAAAATGAGAGAGTTATGGAGGTTTTAATTTTGGGTGACGTTTCGCACACTTTAAAAAATGGACCAAAATGCTCTCACCCCACCTAATCTTAAATGAGATTTTTTCCACTGAAAGAGAATTTCAAGACCTCCAATTGGTAGAAATTTCACCACTATTGCACGTACAATGAGAGAGTTATGGAGGTTTTAATTTTGGGTGATGTTTAACACACTTGATAAAACGGAATACAACTCTCTCACCCCAATGAATTGTGAAACGAGATTTCACTCTCCTGAAAGAAAATTTGAAGAATTCCGATTGGTAGAAATTTCACCACTTTTGGACTTAAAGTGAGAGAGTTATAGAGGTTTTAATTTTGGTTGACGTTTCGCACACTCTTTATAAAATGGACTACAACTCTCATCCCAACAAATTTTGAAATGAGATTTCTTTCCCTGAAATAGAATCTTAGGACCTCCGATTGGTAGAAATTTCACCACTTTTGGACTTAAAATTAGAGAGTTATGGAGGTTTTAATTTTGGGTGACGTTTCCCACACTTTAAAAAATGGACCAAAACGCTCTTACCCCACCTAATCTTAAATGAGATTTTTTCCACTGAAAGAGAATTTGAAGACCTCCAATTGGTAGAAATTTCACCACTTTTGCACTTAAAATGAGAGAGTTATGGAGGTTTTAATTTTTGGTGATGTTTATCACACTCTTTATAAACCGGACTACAACTCTCTCACCGCAATGAATTTTGGAATGAGATTTCCTTCCCCTGAAAGGGTATCTTAAGACCACCGATTGGTAGAAATTTCACCACTTTTAGACTTAAAAGGCGAGACTTATTGAGGTTTTAATTTTGAGTGACGTTTCACACACTCTTTATAAAATGGAAAAAAACACCGTCATCCCACCGAATTTTTAAATGAGATTTTTTTCCGGTAAAAGAGAATTTGAAGACCTCCTATTGGTAGAAATTTCACCACTTTTGGACTTAAAATGAGAGACTTATGGAGGTTTTAATTTTGGGTGACGTTTCGCTCTATTTATAAAATGGACCGAAACGCTCTCACCCCCGCTAATCTTGAATGAGATTTTTTCCATTGAAAGAGAATTTGAAGACCTCCAATTGGTAGAAATTTTACCACTTTTGCACTTAAAATTAGAGAGTTATGGAGGTTTTAATTTTTGGTGACGTTTAACACACTCTTTATAAAACAGACTACAACTCACTAACCCCAATGAATTTTGGAACGTGATTTCTGTCCCCTGAAAGAGAATTTGAAGACCTCCGATTGGTAGAAATTTAACCACTTTTGGACATAAAGTGAGAGAGAGAGTTATAGAGGTTTTAATTTTGGGTGACGTGGCACACACTCTTTATAAAATGGACTATAACTCGCTCATCCCAACAAATTTTGAAATGAGATTTCTTTCCCCTGAAATAGAATCTTAGGACCTCTGATTGGTAGAAATTTCAACACTTTTGGACTTAAAATGAGAGAGTTATGGTGCTTTTAATTTTGGGTGATGTTTCACACACTCTTTATAAAATGGACAAAAATTTCCTCATCCCACCGAATTTTTAAATGAGATTTTTTCCGTTGAAAGAGAATTTGAAGACATCCAATTGGTAGAAATTTCACCCCTTTTTTACTTAAAGTGAGAGAGAGTTCTTTCCCAACAAATTTTGAAATGAGATTTCTTTCCCTGAAATAGAATCTTAGGACCTCCGATTGGTAGAAATTTCACCACTTTTGGACTTAAAATGCTAGAGTTTGGGTGATGTTTAACACACTCTTTATAAAACAGACTACAACTCTCTCACCCCAATGTATTTTGGAATGAGATTTCTTTCCCCTGAAATGGAATCTTAGGACCTCCGATTGGTAGAAACTTCACCACATTTGGACTTAAAAGGCGAGACTTATTGAGGTTTTAATTTTCGGTGACGTTTCACACACTCTTCATAAAATGGACAAAAAAGAGAATTTGAAGACATCCAGTTGGTAGAAATTTCACCACTTTTTTACTTAAAGTGAGAGAGAGTTCTTTCCCAACAAATTTTGAAATGAGATTTGTTTCCCTAAAATAGAATCTTAGGAACTCCGATTAGTAGAAATTTCACCACTTTTGGACTTAAATTGCTAGAGTTTGGGTGATGTTTAACACACTCTTTATAAAACAGACTACAACTCTCTCACCCTAATGTATTTTGGAATGAGATTTCTTTCCCCTGAAATGGAATCTTAGGACCTCCGATTGGTAGAGACTTCACCACATTTGGACTTAAAAGGCGAGACTTATTGAGGTTTTAATTTTGGGTGACGTTTCACACACTCTTTATAAAATGGACAAAAAAGAGAATTTGAAGACATCCAGTTGGTAGAAATTTCACCACTTTTTTACTTAAAGTGAGAGAGAGTTCTTTCCCAACAAATTTTGAAATAAGATTTCTTTCCCTGAAATAGAATCTTAGGACCTCCGATTGGTAGAAATTTCACCACTTTTGGACTTAAAATGCTAGAGTTTGGGTGATGTTTAACACACTCTTTATAAAACAGACTACAACTCTCTCACCCTAATGTATTTTGGAATGAGATTTCTTTCCCCTGAAATGGAATCTTAGGACCTCCGATTGGTAGAAACTTCACCACATTTGGACTTAAAAGGCGAGACTTATTGAGGTTTTAATTTTGGGTGACGTTTCACACACTCTTTATAAAATGGACAAAAAAGAGAATTTGAAGACATCCAGTTGCTAGAAATTTCACCACTTTTGGACTTAAAATGAGACTTATGGTGCTTTTAATTTTGGGTGACGTTTCGAACACTCTTTACAAAATGGACTACAACTCTCTCACCCTAACAAATTTTGAAACGAGATTTCTTTCCCCTGAAAGAGAATTTGAAGACCTCCGATTGGTAGAAATTTCACCACTTTTGAACCTAAAATGAAAGAGTTGTGAAGGTTTAAATTTTGGGTGACGTTTCGCACTCATTATAAAATGGGCCAAAACGCTCCCACCCCACTAAATCTTAACCAAGATTTTTTCCATTGAAAGAGAATTTGAAGACCTCCAATTGGTAGAAATTTCACCACTTTTGCACTTAAAATGAGAGAGTTATGGAGGTTTTAATTTTGGTGTCATTTAACACACACTATTTATAAAACGGGCTACAACCCTCTCACCCCAATGAATTTTGAAACGAGATTTCTCTCCCCTGGAAGAAAATTTGAAGACCTCTGATAGGCAGAAATTTCACCACTTTTGGACTTAAAGTGAGAGAGTTATAGAGGTTTTAATTTTGGGTGACTTTTCGCACACACTTTATAAAATGGATTACAACGCTCATCCCAACAAATTTTGGAATGAGATTTCTTTCCCTGAAATAGAATCTTAGGACCTCCGATTGGTAGAAATTTCACCACTTTTGGACTTAAAATGAGAGAGTTATGGAGGTTTTAATTTTGGGTGACGTTTCGCACACTTTAAAAAATGGACCAAAATGCTCTCACCCCACCTAATCTTAAATGAGATTTTTTCCACTGAAAGGGAATTTCAAGACCTCCAATTGGTAGAAATTTCACCACTATTGCACTTACAATGAGAGAGTTATGGAGGTTTTAATTTTGGGTGATGTTTAACACACTTGATAAAACGGAATAGAACTCTCTCACCCCAATGAATTGTGAAACGAGATTTCACTCCCCTGAAAGAAAATTTGAAGAATTCCGATTGGTAGAAATTTCACCACTTTTGGACTTAAAGTGAGAGAGTTATAGAGGTTTTAATTTTGGGTGACTTTTCGCACACACTTTATAAAATGGACTACAACTCTCATCCCAACAAATTTTGGAATGAGATTTCTTTCCCTGAAATAGAATCTTAGGACCTCCGATTGGTAGAAATTTCACCACTTTTTGACTTAAAATTAGAGAGTTATGGAGGTTTTAATTTTGGGTGACGTTTCGCACACTTTAAAAAATGGAACAAAACGCTCTTACCCCAACCTAATCATAAATGAGATTTTTTCCACTGAAAGAGAATTTGAAGACCTCCAATTGGTAGAAATTTCACCACTTTAGCACTTAAAATGAGAGAGTTATGGAGGTTTTAATTTTTGGTGATGTTTATCACACTCTTTATAAACCGGACTACAACTCTCTTACCGCAATGAATTTTGGAATGAGATTTCCTTCCCCTGAAAGGGTATCTTAAGACCACCGATTGGTAGAAATTTCACCACTTTTAGACTTAAAAGGCGAGACTTATTGAGGTTTTAATTTTGAGTGACGTTTCACACACTCTTTATAAAATGGAAAAAAACACCGTCATCCCACCGAATTTTTAAATGAGATTTTTTTCCGGTAAAAGAGAATTTGAAGACCTCCTATTGGTAGAAATTTCACCACTTTTGGACTTAAAATGAGAGACTTATGGAGGTTTTAATTTTGGGTGACGTTTCGCTCTATTTATAAAATGGACCGAAACGCTCTCACCCCCGCTAATCTTGAATGAGATTTTTTCCATTGAAAGAGAATTTGAAGACCTCCAATTGGTAGAAATTTTACCACTTTTGCACTTAAAATTAGAGAGTTATGGAGGTTTTAATTTTTGGTGACGTTTAACACACTCTTTATAAAACAGACTACAACTCACTAACCCCAATGAATTTTGGAACGTGATTTCTGTCCCCTGAAAGAGAATTTGAAGACCTCCGATTGGTAGAAATTTAACCACTTTTGGACATAAAGTGAGAGAGAGAGTTATAGAGGTTTTAATTTTGGGTGACGTGGCACACACTCTTTATAAAATGGACTATAACTCGCTCATCGCAACAAATTTTGAAATGAGATTTCTTTCCCCTGAAATAGAATCTTAGGACCTCTGATTGGTAGAAATTTCAACACTTTTGGACTTAAAATGAGAGAGTTATGGTGCTTTTAATTTTGGGTGATGTTTCACACACTCTTTATAAAATGGACAAAAATTTCCTCATCCCACCGAATTTTTAAATGAGATTTTTTCCGTTGAAAGAGAATTTGAAGACATCCAATTGGTAGAAATTTCACCCCTTTTTTACTTAAAGTGAGAGAGAGTTCTTTCCCAACAAATTTTGAAATGAGATTTCTTTCCCTGAAATAGAATCTTAGGACCTCCGATTGGTAGAAATTTCACCACTTTTGGACTTAAAATGCTAGAGTTTGGGTGATGTTTAACACACTCTTTATAAAACAGACTACAACTCTCTCACCCCAATGTATTTTGGAATGAGATTTCTTTCCCCTGAAATGGAATCTTAGGACCTCCGATTGGTAGAAACTTCACCACATTTGGACTTAAAAGGCGAGACTTATTGAGGTTTTAATTTTCGGTGACGTTTCACACACTCTTCATAAAATGGACAAAAAAGAGAATTTGAAGACATCCAGTTGGTAGAAATTTCACCACTTTTTTACTTAAAGTGAGAGAGAGTTCTTTCCCAACAAATTTTGAAATGAGATTTGTTTCCCTGAAATAGAATCTTAGGAACTCCGATTAGTAGAAATTTCACCACTTTTGGACTTAAAATGCTAGAGTTTGGGTGATGTTTAACACACTCTTTATAAAACAGACTACAACTCTCTCACCCTAATGTATTTTGGAATGAGATTTCTTTCCCCTGAAATGGAATCTTAGGACCTCCGATTGGTAGAGACTTCACCACATTTGGACTTAAAAGGCGAGACTTATTGAGGTTTTAATTTTGGGTGACGTTTCACACACTCTTTATAAAATGGACAAAAAAGAGAATTTGAAGACATCCAGTTGGTAGAAATTTCACCACTTTTTTACTTAAAGTGAGAGAGAGTTCTTTCCCAACAAATTTTGAAATAAGATTTCTTTCCCTGAAATAGAATCTTAGGACCTCCGATTGGTAGAAATTTCACCACTTTTGGACTTAAAATGCTAGAGTTTGGGTGATGTTTAACACACTCTTTATAAAACAGACTACAACTCTCTCACCCTAATGTATTTTGGAATGAGATTTCTTTCCCCTGAAATGGAATCTTAGGACCTCCGATTGGTAGAAACTTCACCACATTTGGACTTAAAAGGCGAGACTTATTGAGGTTTTAATTTTGGGTGACGTTTCACACACTCTTTATAAAATGGACAAAAAAGAGAATTTGAAGACATCCAGTTGCTAGAAATTTCACCACTTTTGGACTTAAAATGAGACTTATGGTGCTTTTAATTTTGGGTGACGTTTCGAACACTCTTTACAAAATGGACTACAACTCTCTCACCCCAACAAATTTTGAAACGAGATTTCTTTCCCCTGAAAGAGAATTTGAAGACCTCCGATTGGTAGAAATTTCACCACTTTTGAACCTAAAATGAAAGAGTTGTGAAGGTTTAAATTTTGGGTGACGTTTCGCACTCATTATAAAATGGGCCAAAACGCTCCCACCCCACTAAATCTTAACCAAGATTTTTTCCATTGAAAGAGAATTTGAAGACCTCCAATTGGTAGAAATTTCACCACTTTTGCACTTAAAATGAGAGAGTTATGGAGGTTTTAATTTTGGTGTCATTTAACACACACTATTTATAAAACGGGCTACAACCCTCTCACCCCAATGAATTTTGAAACGAGATTTCTCTCCCCTGGAAGAAAATTTGAAGACCTCTGATAGGCAGAAATTTCACCACTTTTGGACTTAAAGTGAGAGAGTTATAGAGGTTTTAATTTTGGGTGACTTTTCGCACACACTTTATAAAATGGATTACAACGCTCATCCCAACAAATTTTGGAATGAGATTTCTTTCCCTGAAATAGAATCTTAGGACCTCCGATTGGTAGAAATTTCACCACTTTTGGACTTAAAATGAGAGAGTTATGGAGGTTTTAATTTTGGGTGACGTTTCGCACACTTTAAAAAATGGACCAAAATGCTCTCACCCCACCTAATCTTAAATGAGATTTTTTCCACTGAAAGGGAATTTCAAGACCTCCAATTGGTAGAAATTTCACCACTATTGCACTTACAATGAGAGAGTTATGGAGGTTTTAATTTTGGGTGATGTTTAACACACTTGATAAAACGGAATAGAACTCTCTCACCCCAATGAATTGTGAAACGAGATTTCACTCCCCTGAAAGAAAATTTGAAGAATTCCGATTGGTAGAAATTTCACCACTTTTGGACTTAAAGTGAGAGAGTTATAGAGGTTTTAATTTTGGGTGACTTTTCGCACACACTTTATAAAATGGACTACAACTCTCATCCCAACAAATTTTGGAATGAGATTTCTTTCCCTGAAATAGAATCTTAGGACCTCCGATTGGTAGAAATTTCACCACTTTTTGACTTAAAATTAGAGAGTTATGGAGGTTTTAATTTTGGGTGACGTTTCGCACACTTTAAAAAATGGAACAAAACGCTCTTACCCCAACCTAATCATAAATGAGATTTTTTCCACTGAAAGAGAATTTGAAGACCTCCAATTGGTAGAAATTTCACCACTTTAGCACTTAAAATGAGAGAGTTATGGAGGTTTTAATTTTTGGTGATGTTTATCACACTCTTTATAAACCGGACTACAACTCTCTTACCGCAATGAATTTTGGAATGAGATTTCCTTCCCCTGAAAGGGTATCTTAAGACCACCGATTGGTAGAAATTTCACCACTTTTAGACTTAAAAGGCGAGACTTATTGAGGTTTTAATTTTGAGTGACGTTTCACACACTCTTTATAAAATGGAAAAAAACACCGTCATCCCACCGAATTTTTAAATGAGATTTTTTTCCGGTAAAAGAGAATTTGAAGACCTCCTATTGGTAGAAATTTCACCACTTTTGGACTTAAAATGAGAGACTTATGGAGGTTTTAATTTTGGGTGACGTTTCGCTCTATTTATAAAATGGACCGAAACGCTCTCACCCCCGCTAATCTTGAATGCGATTTTTTCCATTGAAAGAGAATTTGAAGACCTCCAATTGGTAGAAATTTTACCACTTTTGCACTTAAAATTAGAGAGTTATGGAGGTTTTAATTTTTGGTGACGTTTAACACACTCTTTATAAAACAGACTACAACTCACTAACCCCAATGAATTTTGGAACGTGATTTCTGTCCCCTGAAAGAGAATTTGAAGACCTCCGATTGGTAGAAATTTAACCACTTTTGGACATAAAGTGAGAGAGAGAGTTATAGAGGTTTTAATTTTGGGTGACGTGGCACACACTCTTTATAAAATGGACTATAACTCGCTCATCCCAACAAATTTTGAAATGAGATTTCTTTCCCCTGAAATAGAATCTTAGGACCTCTGATTGGTAGAAATTTCAACACTTTTGGACTTAAAATGAGAGAGTTATGGTGCTTTTAATTTTGGGTGATGTTTCACACACTCTTTATAAAATGGACAAAAAGTCCCTCATCCCACCGAATTTTTAAATGAGATTTTTTCCGTTGAAAGAGAATTTGAAGACATCCAATTGGTAGAAATTTCACCCCTTTTTTACTTAAAGTGAGAGAGAGTTCTTTCCCAACAAATTTTGAAATGAGATTTCTTTCCCTGAAATAGAATCTTAGGACCTCCGATTGGTAGAAATTTCACCACTTTTGGACTTAAAATGCTAGAGTTTGGGTGATGTTTAACACACTCTTTATAAAACAGACTACAACTCTCTCACCCCAATGTATTTTGGAATGAGATTTCTTTCCCCTGAAATGGAATCTTAGGACCTCCGATTGGTAGAAACTTCACCACATTTGGACTTAAAAGGCGAGACTTATTGAGGTTTTAATTTTCGGTGACGTTTCACACACTCTTCATAAAATGGACAAAAAAGAGAATTTGAAGACATCCAGTTGGTAGAAATTTCACCACTTTTTTACTTAAAGTGAGAGAGAGTTCTTTCCCAACAAATTTTGAAATGAGATTTCTTTCCCTGAAATAGAATCTTAGGAACTCCGATTAGTAGAAATTTCACCACTTTTGGACTTAAAATGCTAGAGTTTGGGTGATGTTTAACACACTCTTTATAAAACAGACTACAACTCTCTCACCCTAATGTATTTTGGAATGAGATTTCTTTCCCCTGAAATGGAATCTTAGGACCTCCGATTGGTAGAGACTTCACCACATTTGGACTTAAAAGGCGAGACTTATTGAGGTTTTAATTTTGGGTGACGTTTCACACACTCTTTATAAAATGGACAAAAAAGAGAATTTGAAGACATCCAGTTGGTAGAAATTTCACCACTTTTTTACTTAAAGTGAGAGAGAGTTCTTTCCCAACAAATTTTGAAATAAGATTTCTTTCCCTGAAATAGAATCTTAGGAACTCCGATTAGTAGAAATTTCACCACTTTTGGACTTAAAATGCTAGAGTTTGGGTGATGTTTAACACACTCTTTATAAAACAGACTACAACTCTCTCACCCTAATGTATTTTGGAATGAGATTTCTTTCCCCTGAAATGGAATCTTAGGACCTCCGATTGGTAGAAACTTCACCACATTTGGACTTAAAAGGCGAGACTTATTGAGGTTTTAATTTTGGGTGACGTTTCACACACTCTTTATAAAATGGACAAAAAAGAGAATTTGAAGACATCCAGTTGGTAGAAATTTCACCACTTTTTTACTTAAAGTGAGAGAGAGTTCTTTCCCAACAAATTTTGAAATAAGATTTCTTTGCCTGAAATAGAATCTTAGGACCTCCGATTGGTAGAAATTTCACCACTTTTGGACTTAAAATGCTAGAGTTTGGGTGATGTTTAACACACTCTTTATAAAACAGACTACAACTCTCTCACCCTAATGTATTTTGGAATGAGATTTCTTTCCCCTGAAATGGAATCTTAGGACCTCCGATTGGTAGAAACTTCACCACATTTGGACTTAAAAGGCGAGACTTATTGAGGTTTTAATTTTGGGTGACGTTTCACACACTCTTTATAAAATGGACAAAAAAGAGAATTTGAAGACATCCAGTTGCTAGAAATTTCACCACTTTTGGACTTAAAATGAGACTTATGGTGCTTTTAATTTTGGGTGACGTTTCGAACACTCTTTACAAAATGGACTACAACTCTCTCACCCCAACAAATTTTGAAACGAGATTTCTTTCCCCTGAAAGAGAATTTGAAGACCTCCGATTGGTAGAAATTTCACCACTTTTGAACCTAAAATGAAAGAGTTGTGAAGGTTTAAATTTTGGGTGACGTTTCGCACTCATTATAAAATGGGCCAAAACGCTCCCACCCCACTAAATCTTAACCAAGATTTTTTCCATTGAAAGAGAATTTGAAGACCTCCAATTGGTAGAAATTTCACCACTTTTGCACTTAAAATGAGAGAGTTATGGAGGTTTTAATTTTGGTGTCATTTAACACACACTATTTATAAAACGGGCTACAACCCTCTCACCCCAATGAATTTTGAAACGAGATTTCTCTCCCCTGGAAGAAAATTTGAAGACCTCTGATAGGCAGAAATTTCACCACTTTTGGACTTAAAGTGAGAGAGTTATAGAGATTTTAATTTTGGGTGACTTTTCGCACACACTTTATAAAATGGATTACAACTCTCATCCCAACAAATTTTGGAATGAGATTTCTTTCCCTGAAATAGAATCTTAGGACCTCCGATTGGTAGAAATTTCACCACTTTTGGACTTAAAATGAGAGAGTTATGGAGGTTTTAATTTTGGGTGACGTTTCGCACACTTTAAAAAATGGACCAAAATGCTCTCACCCACCTAATCTTAAATGAGATTTTTTCCACTGAAAGAGAATTTCAAGACCTCCAATTGGTAGAAATTTCACCACTATTGCACTTACAATGAGAGAGTTATGGAGGTTTTAATTTTGGGTGATGTTTAACACACTTGATAAAACGGAATAGAACTCTCTCACCCCAATGAATTGTGAAACGAGATTTCACTCCCCTGAAAGAAAATTTGAAGAATTCCGATTGGTAGAAATTTCACCACTTTTGGACTTAAAGTGAGAGAGTTATAGAGGTTTTAATTTTGGGTGACTTTTCGCACACACTTTATAAAATGGACTACAACTCTCATCCCAACAAATTTTGGAATGAGATTTCTTTCCCTGAAATAGAATCTTAGGACCTCCGATTGGTAGAAATTTCACCACTTTTGGACTTAAAATTAGAGAGTTATGGAGGTTTTAATTTTGGGTGACGTTTCGCACACTTTAAAAAATGGACCAAAACGCTCTTACCCCACCTAATCTTAAATGAGATTTTTTCCACTGAAAGAGAATTTGAAGACCTCCAATTGGTAGAAATTTCACCACTTTAGCACTTAAAATGAGAGAGTTATGGAGGTTTTAATTTTTGGTGATGTTTATCACACTCTTTATAAACCGGACTACAACTCTCTTACCGCAATGAATTTTGGAATGAGATTTCCTTCCCCTGAAAGGGTATCTTAAGACCACCGATTGGTAGAAATTTCACCACTTTTAGACTTAAACGGCGAGACTTATTGAGGTTTTAATTTTGAGTGACGTTTCACACACTCTTTATAAAATGGAAAAAAACACCGTCATCCCACCGAATTTTTAAATGAGATTTTTTTCCGGTAAAAGAGAATTTGAAGACCTCCTATTGGTAGAAATTTCACCACTTTTGGACTTAAAATGAGAGACTTATGGAGGTTTTAATTTTGGGTGACGTTTCGCTCTATTTATAAAATGGACCGAAACGCTCTCACCCCCGCTAATCTTGAATGCGATTTTTTCCATTGAAAGAGAATTTGAAGACCTCCAATTGGTAGAAATTTTACCACTTTTGCACTTAAAATTAGAGAGTTATGGAGGTTTTAATTTTTGGTGACGTTTAACACACTCTTTATAAAACAGACTACAACTCACTAACCCCAATGAATTTTGAAACGTGATTTCTGTCCCCTGAAAGAGAATTTGAAGACCTCCGATTGGTAGAAATTTAACTACTTTTGGACATAAAGTGAGAGAGAGAGTTATAGAGGTTTTAATTTTGGGTGACGTGGCACACACTCTTTATAAAATGGACTATAACTCGCTCATCCCAACAAATTTTGAAATGAGATTTCTTTCCCCTGAAATAGAATCTTAGGACCTCTGATTGGTAGAAATTTCAACACTTTTGGACTTAAAATGAGAGAGTTATGGTGCTTTTAATTTTGGGTGATGTTTCACACACTCTTTATAAAATGGACAAAAAGTCCCTCATCCCACCGAATTTTTAAATGAGATTTTTTCCGTTGAAAGAGAATTTGAAGACATCCAATTGGTAGAAATTTCACCCCTTTTTTACTTAAAGTGAGAGAGAGTTCTTTCCCAACAAATTTTGAAATGAGATTTCTTTCCCTGAAATAGAATCTTAGGACCTCCGATTGGTAGAAATTTCACCACTTTTGGACTTAAAATGCTAGAGTTTGGGTGATGTTTAACACACTCTTTATAAAACAGACTACAACTCTCTCACCCTAATGTATTTTGGAATGAGATTTCTTTCCCCTGAAATGGAATCTTAGGACCTCCGATTGGTAGAAACTTCACCACATTTGGACTTAAAAGGCGAGACTTATTGAGGTTTTAATTTTGGGTGACGTTTCACACACTCTTCATAAAATGGACAAAAAAGAGAATTTGAAGACATCCAGTTGGTAGAAATTTCACCACTTTTTTACTTAAAGTGAGAGAGAATTCTTTCCCAACAAATTTTGAAATGAGATTTCTTTCCCGGAAATAGAATCTTAGGACCTCCGATTAGTAGAAATTTCACCACTTTTGGACTTAAAATGCTAGAGTTTGGGTGATGTTTAACACACTCTTTATAAAACAGACTACAACTCTCTCACCCTAATGTATTTTGGAATGAGATTTCTTTCCCCTGAAATGGAATCTTAGGACCTCCGATTGGTAGAAACTTCACCACATTTGGACTTAAAAGGCGAGACTTATTGAGGTTTTAATTTTGGGTGACGTTTCACACACTATTTATAAAATGGACAAAAAAGAGAATTTGAAGACATCCAGTTGGTAGAAATTTCACCACTTTTGGACTTAAAATGAGACTTATGGTGCTTTTAATTTTGGGTGACGTTTCGAACACTCTTTACAAAATGGACTACAACTCTCTCACCCCAACAAATTTTGAAACGAGATTTCTTTCCCCTGAAAGAGAATTTGAAGACCTCCAATTGGTAGAAATTTCACCACTTTTGAACCTAAAATGAAAGAGTTGTGAAGGTTTAAATTTTGGGTGATGTTTCGCACTCATTATAAAATAGGCCAAAACGCTCCCACCGCACTAAATCTTAACCAAGATTTTTTCCATTGAAAGAGAATTTGAAGACCTCCAATCGGTAGAAATTTCACCACTTTTGCACTTAAAATGAGAGAGTTATGGAGGTTTTAATTTTGGTGTCATTTAACACACACTATTTATAAAACGGGCTACAACCCTCTCACCCCAATGAATTTTGAAACGAGATTTCTCTCCCCTGGAAGAAAATTTGAAGACCTCTGATAGGCAGAAATTTCACCACTTTTGGACTTAAAGTGAGAGAGTTATAGAGGTTTTAATTTTGGGTGACTTTTCGCACACACTTTATAAAATGGACTACAACTCTCATCCCAACAAATTTTGGAATGAGATTTATTTCCCTGAAATAGAATCTTAGGACCTCCGATTGGTAGAAATTTCACCACTTTTTGACTTAAAATGAGAGAGTTATGGAGGTTTTAATTTTGGGTGACGTTTCGCACACTTTAAAAAATGGACCAAAATGCTCTCACCCCACCTAATCTTAAATGAGATTTTTTCCACTGAAAGAGAATTTCAAGACCTCCAATTGGTAGAAATTTCACCACTATTGCACTTACAATGAGAGAGTTATGGAGGTTTTAATTTTGGGTGATGTTTAACACACTTGATAAAACGGAATAGAACTCTCTCACCCCAATGAATTGTGAACCGAGATTTCACTCTCCTGAAAGAAAATTTGAAGAATTCCGATTGGTAGAAATTTCACCACTTTTGGACTTAAAGTGAGAGAGTTATAGAGGTTTTAATTTTGGTTGACGTTTCGCACACTCTTTATAAAATGGACTACAACTCTCATCCCAACAAATTTTGAAATGAGATTTCTTTCCCTGAAATAGAATCTTAGGACCTCCGATTGGTAGAAATTTCACCACTTTTTGACTTAAAATGAGAGAGTTATGGAGGTTTTAATTTTGGGTGACGTTTCGCACACTTTAAAAAATGGACCAAAATGCTCTCACCCCACCTAATCTTAAATGAGATTTTTTCCACTGAAAGAGAATTTCAAGACCTCCAATTGGTAGAAATTTCACCACTATTGCACTTACAATGAGAGAGTTATGGAGGTTTTAATTTTGGGTGATGTTTAACACACTTGATAAAACGGAATAGAACACTCTCACCCCAATGAATTGTGAACCGAGATTTCACTCTCCTGAAAGAAAATTTGAAGAATTCCGATTGGTAGAAATTTCACCACTTTTGGACTTAAAGTGAGAGAGTTATAGAGGTTTTAATTTTGGTTGACGTTTCCCACACTCTTTATAAAATGGACTACAACTCTCATCCCAACAAATTTTGAAATGAGATTTCTTTCCCTGAAATAGAATCTTAGGACCTCCGATTGGTAGAAATTTCACCACTTTTGGACTTAAAATTAGAGAGTTATGGAGGTTTTAATTTTGGGTGACGTTTCGCACACTTTAAAAAATGGACCAAAACGCTCTTACCCAACCTAATCTTAAATGAGATTTTTTCCACTGAAAGAGAATTTGAAGACCTCCAATTGGTAGAAATTTCACCACTTTTGCACTTAAAATGAGAGAGTTATGGAGGTTTTAATTTTTGGTGATGTTTATCACACTCTTTATAAACCGGACTACAACTCTCTCACCGCAATGAATTTTGGAATGAGATTTCCTTCCCCTGAAAGGGTATCTTAAGACCACCGATTGGTAGAAATTTCACCACTTTTAGAGTTAAAAGGCGAGACTTATTGAGGTTTTAATTTTGAGTGACGTTTCGCACACTCTTTATAAAATGGAAAAAAACTCCGTCATCCCACCGAATTTTTAAATGAGATTTTTTTCCGGTAAAAGAGAATTTGAAGACCTCCTATTGGTAGAAATTTTACCACTTTTGGACTTAAAATGAGAGACTTATGGAGGTTTTAATTTTGGGTGACGTTTCGCTCTTTTTATAAAATGGACCGAAACGCTCTCACCCCCGCTAATCTTGAATGAGATTTTTTCCATTGAAAGAGAATTTGAAGACCTCCAATTGGTAGAAATTTTACCACTTTTGCACTTAAAATCAGAGAGTTATGGAGGTTTTAATTTTTGGTGACGTTTAACACACTCTTTATAAAACAGACTACAACTCTCTAACCCCAATGAATTTTGAAACGTGATTTCTGTCCCCTGAAAGAGAATTTGAAGACCTCCGATTGGTAGAAATTTAACCACTTTTGGACATAAAGTGAGAGAGAGAGTTATAGAGGTTTTAATTTTGGGTGACGTGGCACACACTCTTTATAAAATGGACTATAACTCGCTCATCCCAACAAATTTTGAAATGAGATTTCTTTCCCCTGAAATAGAATCTTAGGACCTCTGATTGGTAGAAATTTCAACACTTTTGGACTTAAAATGAGAGAGTTATGGTGCTTTTAATTTTGGGTGATGTTTCACACACTCTTTATAAAATGGACAAAAAGTCCCTCATCCCACCGAATTTTTAAATGAGATTTTTTCCGTTGAAAGAGAATTTGAAGACATCCAATTGGTAGAAATTTCACCCCTTTTTTACTTAAAGTGAGAGAGAGTTCTTTCCCAACAAATTTTGAAATGAGATTTCTTTCCCTGAAATAGAATCTTAGGACCTCCGATTGGTAGAAATTTCACCACTTTTGGACTTAAAATGCTAGAGTTTGGGTGATGTTTAACACACTCTTTATAAAACAGACTACAACTCTCTCACCCTAATGTATTTTGGAATGAGATTTCTTTCCCCTGAAATGGAATCTTAGGACCTCCGATTGGTAGAAACTTCACCACATTTGGACTTAAAAGGCGAGACTTATTGAGGTTTTAATTTTGGGTGACGTTTCACACACTCTTCATAAAATGGACAAAAAAGAGAATTTGAAGACATCCAGTTGGTAGAAATTTCACCACTTTTTTACTTAAAGTGAGAGAGAATTCTTTCCCAACAAATTTTGAAATGAGATTTCTTTCCCGGAAATAGAATCTTAGGACCTCCGATTAGTAGAAATTTCACCACTTTTGGACTTAAAATGCTAGAGTTTGGGTGATGTTTAACACACTCTTTATAAAACAGACTACAACTCTCTCACCCTAATGTATTTTGGAATGAGATTTCTTTCCCCTGAAATGGAATCTTAGGACCTCCGATTGGTAGAAACTTCACCACATTTGGACTTAAAAGGCGAGACTTATTGAGGTTTTAATTTTGGGTGACGTTTCACACACTATTTATAAAATGGACAAAAAAGAGAATTTGAAGACATCCAGTTGGTAGAAATTTCACCACTTTTGGACTTAAAATGAGACTTATGGTGCTTTTAATTTTGGGTGACGTTTCGAACACTCTTTACAAAATGGACTACAACTCTCTCACCCCAACAAATTTTGAAACGAGATTTCTTTCCCCTGAAAGAGAATTTGAAGACCTCCAATTGGTAGAAATTTCACCACTTTTGAACCTAAAATGAAAGAGTTGTGAAGGTTTAAATTTTGGGTGATGTTTCGCACTCATTATAAAATAGGCCAAAACGCTCCCACCGCACTAAATCTTAACCAAGATTTTTTCCATTGAAAGAGAATTTGAAGACCTCCAATCGGTAGAAATTTCACCACTTTTGCACTTAAAATGAGAGAGTTATGGAGGTTTTAATTTTGGTGTCATTTAACACACACTATTTATAAAACGGGCTACAACCCTCTCACCCCAATGAATTTTGAAACGAGATTTCTCTCCCCTGGAAGAAAATTTGAAGACCTCTGATAGGCAGAAATTTCACCACTTTTGGACTTAAAGTGAGAGAGTTATAGAGGTTTTAATTTTGGGTGACTTTTCGCACACACTTTATAAAATGGACTACAACTCTCATCCCAACAAATTTTGGAATGAGATTTATTTCCCTGAAATAGAATCTTAGGACCTCCGATTGGTAGAAATTTCACCACTTTTTGACTTAAAATGAGAGAGTTATGGAGGTTTTAATTTTGGGTGACGTTTCGCACACTTTAAAAAATGGACCAAAATGCTCTCACCCCACCTAATCTTAAATGAGATTTTTTCCACTGAAAGAGAATTTCAAGACCTCCAATTGGTAGAAATTTCACCACTATTGCACTTACAATGAGAGAGTTATGGAGGTTTTAATTTTGGGTGATGTTTAACACACTTGATAAAACGGAATAGAACTCTCTCACCCCAATGAATTGTGAACCGAGATTTCACTCTCCTGAAAGAAAATTTGAAGAATTCCGATTGGTAGAAATTTCACCACTTTTGGACTTAAAGTGAGAGAGTTATAGAGGTTTTAATTTTGGTTGACGTTTTGCACACTCTTTATAAAATGGACTACAACTCTCATCCCAACAAATTTTGAAATGAGATTTCTTTCCCTGAAATAGAATCTTAGGACCTCCGATTGGTAGAAATTTCACCACTTTTTGACTTAAAATGAGAGAGTTATGGAGGTTTTAATTTTGGGTGACGTTTCGCACACTTTAAAAAATGGACCAAAATGCTCTCACCCCACCTAATCTTAAATGAGATTTTTTCCACTGAAAGAGAATTTCAAGACCTCCAATTGGTAGAAATTTCACCACTATTGCACTTACAATGAGAGAGTTATGGAGGTTTTAATTTTGGGTGATGTTTAACACACTTGATAAAACGGAATAGAACACTCTCACCCCAATGAATTGTGAACCGAGATTTCACTCTCCTGAAAGAAAATTTGAAGAATTCCGATTGGTAGAAATTTCACCACTTTTGGACTTAAAGTGAGAGAGTTATAGAGGTTTTAATTTTGGTTGACGTTTCCCACACTCTTTATAAAATGGACTACAACTCTCATCCCAACAAATTTTGAAATGAGATTTCTTTCCCTGAAATAGAATCTTAGGACCTCCGATTGGTAGAAATTTCACCACTTTTGGACTTAAAATTAGAGAGTTATGGAGGTTTTAATTTTGGGTGACGTTTCGCACACTTTAAAAAATGGACCAAAACGCTCTTACCCAACCTAATCTTAAATGAGATTTTTTCCACTGAAAGAGAATTTGAAGACCTCCAATTGGTAGAAATTTCACCACTTTTGCACTTAAAATGAGAGAGTTATGGAGGTTTTAATTTTTGGTGATGTTTATCACACTCTTTATAAACCGGACTACAACTCTCTCACCGCAATGAATTTTGGAATGAGATTTCCTTCCCCTGAAAGGGTATCTTAAGACCACCGATTGGTAGAAATTTCACCACTTTTAGAGTTAAAAGGCGAGACTTATTGAGGTTTTAATTTTGAGTGACGTTTCGCACACTCTTTATAAAATGGAAAAAAACTCCGTCATCCCACCGAATTTTTAAATGAGATTTTTTTCCGGTAAAAGAGAATTTGAAGACCTCCTATTGGTAGAAATTTTACCACTTTTGGACTTAAAATGAGAGACTTATGGAGGTTTTAATTTTGGGTGACGTTTCGCTCTTTTTATAAAATGGACCGAAACGCTCTCACCCCCGCTAATCTTGAATGAGATTTTTTCCATTGAAAGAGAATTTGAAGACCTCCAATTGGTAGAAATTTTACCACTTTTGCACTTAAAATCAGAGAGTTATGGAGGTTTTAATTTTTGGTGACGTTTAACACACTCTTTATAAAACAGACTACAACTCTCTAACCCCAATGAATTTTGAAACGTGATTTCTGTCCCCTGAAAGAGAATTTGAAGACCTCCGATTGGTAGAAATTTAACCACTTTTGGACATAAAGTGAGAGAGAGAGTTATAGAGGTTTTAATTTTGGGTGACGTGGCACACACTCTTTATAAAATGGACTATAACTCGCTCATCCCACCGAATTTTTAAATGAGATTTTTTCCGTTGAAAGAGAATTTGAAGACATCCAATTGGTAGAAATTTCACCCCTTTTTTACTTAAAGTGAGAGAGAGTTCTTTCCCAACAAATTTTGAAATGAGATTTCTTTCCCTGAAATAGAATCTTAGGACCTCCGATTGGTAGAAATTTCACCACTTTTGGACTTAAAATGCTAGAGTTTGGGTGATGTTTAACACACTCTTTATAAAACAGACTACAACTCTCTCACCCCAATGTATTTTGGAATGAGATTTCTTTCCACTGAAATGGAATCTTAGGACCTCCGATTGGTAGAAACTTCACCACATTTGGACTTAAAAGGCGAGACTTATTGAGGTTTTAATTTTGGGTGACGTTTCACACACTCTTTATAAAATGGACAAAAAAGAGAATTTGAAGACATCCAGTTGGTAGAAATTTCACCACTTTTGGACATAAAATGAGACTTATGGTGCTTTTAATTTTGGGTGACGTTTCGAACACTCTTTACAAAATGGACTACAACTCTCTCACCCTAACAAATTTTGAAACGAGATTTCTTTCCCCTGAAAGAGAATTTGAAGACCTCCGATTGGTAGAAATTTCACCGCTTTTGAACCTAAAATGAAAGAGTTGTGAAGGTTTAAATTTTGGGTGACGTTTCGCACTCATTATAAAATGGGCCAAAACGCTCCCACCCCACTAAATGTTAACCAAAAATTTTTTCCATTGAAAGAGAATTTGAAGACCTCCAATTGGTAGAAATTTCACCACTTTTGCACTTAAAATGAGACAGTTATGGAGGTTTTAATTTTGGTGTCATTTAACACACACTATTTATAAAACGGGCTACAACCCACTCACCCCAATGAATTTTGAAATGAGATTTCTCTCCCCTGGAAGAAAATTTGAAGACCTCTGATAGGCAGAAATTTCACCACTTTTGGACTTAAAGTGAGAGAGTAATAGAGGTTTTAATTTTGGGTGAATTTTCGCACACACTTTATAAATGGACTACAACTCTCATCCCAACAAATTTTGGAATGAGATTTCTTTCCCTGAAATAGATTCTTAGGACCTCCGATTGGTAGAAATTTCACCACTTTTTGACTTAAAATGAGAGAGTTATGGAGGTTTTAATTTTGGGTGACGTTTCGCACACTTTAAAAAATGGACCAAAATGCTCTCACCCCACCTAATCTTAAATGAGATTTTTTCCACTGAAAGAGAATTTCAAGACCTCCAATTGGTAGAAATTTCACCACTATTGCACTAACAATGAGAGAGTTATGGAGGTTTTAATTTTGGGTGATGTTTAACACACTTGATAAAACGGAATAGAACTCTCTCACCCCAATGAATTGTGAAACGAGATTTCACTCTCCTGAAAGAAAATTTGAAGAATTCCGATTGGTAGAAATTTCACCACTTTTGGACTTAAAGTGAGAGAGTTATAGAGGTTTTAATTTTGGTTGACGTTTCGCACACTCTTTATAAAATGGACTACAACTCTCATCCCAACAAATTTTGAAATGAGATTTCTTTCCCTGAAATAGAATCTTAGGACCTCCGATTGGTAGAAATTTCACCACTTTTGGACTTAAAATTAGAGAGTTATGGAGGTTTTAATTTTGGGTGACGTTTCGCACACTTTAAAAAATGGACCAAAACGCTCCTACCCCACCTAATCTTAAATGAGATTTTTCCACTGAAAGAGAATTTGAAGACCTCCAATTGGTAGAAATTTCACCACTTTTGCACTTAAAATGAGAGAGTTATGGAGGTTTTAATTTTTGGTGATGTTTATCACACTCTTTATAAACCGGACTACAACTCTCTCACCGCAATGAATTTTGGAATGAGATTTCCTTCCCCTGAAAGGGTATCTTAAGACCACCGATTGGTAGAAATTTCACCACTTTTAGACTTAAAAGGCGAGACTTATTGAGGTTTTAATTTTGAGTGACGTTTCACACACTCTTTATAAAATGGAAAAAAACTCCGCCATCCCACCGAATTTTTAAATGAGATTTTTTTCCGGTAAAAGAGAATTTGAAGACCTCCTATTGGTAGAAATTTCACCACTTTTGCACTTAAAATGAGAGAGTTATGGAGGTTTTAATTTTGGGTGATGTTTAACACACTCTTTATAAAACAGACTACAACTCTCTCACCCCAATGTATTTTGGAATGAGATTTCTTTCCCCTGAAATGGAATCTTAGGACCTCCGATTGGTAGAAACTTTACCACATTTGGACTTAAAAGGGGAGACTTATTGAGGTTTTAATTTTGGGTGACGTTTCACACTCTTTATAAAATGGAAAAAAAACTCCGTCATCCCACCGAATTTTTAAATGAGATTTTCTTCCGGTAAAAGAGAATTTGAAGACCTCCTATTGGTAGAAATTTCACCACTTTTGGACTTAAAATCAGAAACTTATGGAGGTTTTAATTTTGGGTGACGTTTCGCTCTTTTTATAAAATGGACCGGAACGCTCTCACCCCCGCTAATCTTGAATGAGATTTTTTCCATTGAAAGAGAATTTGAAGACCTCCAATTGGTAGAAATTTTACCACTTTTGCACTTAAAATCAGAGAGTTATGGAGGTTTTAATTTTTGGTGACGTTTAACACACTCTTTATAAAACAGACTACAACTCTCTAACCCCAATGAATTTTGAAACGTAATTTCTGTCCCCTGAAAGGGAATTTGAAGACCTCCGATTGGTAGAAATTTAACCACTTTTGGACATAAAGTGAGAGAGAGAGTTATAGAGGTTTTAATTTTGGGTGACGTGGCACACACTCTTTATAAAATGGACTATAACTCGCTCATCCCAACAAATTTTAAAATGAGATTTCTTTCTCCTGAAATAGAATCTTAGGACCTCCGATTGGTAGAAATTTCAACACTTTTGGACTTAAAATGAGAGAGTTATGGTGCTTTTAATTTTCGGTGATGTTTCACACACTCTTTATAAAATGGACATAAAGTCCCTCATCCCACCGAATTTTTAAATGAGATTTTTTCCGTTGAAAGAGAATTTGAAGACATCCAATTGGTAGAAATTTCACCCCTTTTTTACTTAAAGTGAGAGAGAGTTCTTTCCCAACAAATTTTGAAATGAGATTTCTTTCCCTGAAATAGAATCTTAGGACCTCCGATTGGTAGAAATTTCACCACTTTTGGACTTAAAATGCTAGAGTTTGGGTGATGTTTAACACACTCTTTATAAAACAGACTACAACACTCTCACCCCAATGTATTTTGGAATGAGATTTCTTTCCCCTGAAATGGAATCTTAGGACCTCCGATTGGTAGAAACTTCACCACATTTAGACTTAAAAGGCGAGACTTATTGAGGTTTTAATTTTGGGTGACGTTTCACACACTCTTTATAAAATGGACAAAAAAGAGAATTTGAAGACATCCAGTTGGTAGAAATTTCACCACTTTTTTACATAAAGTGAGAGAGAGTTCTTTCCCAACAAATTTTGAAATGAGATTTCTTTCCCTGAAATAGAATCTTAGGACCTCCGATTGGTAGAAATTTCACCACTTTTGGACTTAAAATGCTAGAGTTTGGGTGATGTTTAACACACTCTTTATAAAACAGACTACAACTCTCTCACCCTAATGTATTTTGGAATGAGATTTCTTTCCCCTGAAATGGAATCTTAGGACCTCCGATTGGTAGAAACTTCACCACATTTGGACTTAAAAGGCGAGACTTATTGAGGTTTTAATTTTGGGTGACGTTTCACACACTCTTTATAAAATGGATAAAAAAGAGAATTTGAAGACATCCAGTTGGTAGAAATTTCACCACTTTTGGACTTAAAATGAGACTTATGGTGCTTTTAATTTTGGGTGACGTTTCGAACACTCTTCACAAAATGTACTACAACTCTCTCACCCCAACAAATTTTGAAACGAGATTTCTTTCCCCTGAAAGAGAATTTGAAGACCTCCAATTGGTAGAAATTTCACCACTTTTGAACCTAAAATGAAAGAGTTGTGAAGATTTAAATTTTGGGTGACGTTTCGCACTCATTATAAAATGGGCCAAAACGCTCCCACCCCACTAAATGTTAACCAAGATTTTTTCCATTGAAAGAGAATTTGAAGACCTCCAATTGGTAGAAATTACACCACTTTTGCACTTAAAATGAGAGAGTTATGGAGGTTTTAATTTTGGTGTCATTTAACACACACTATTTATAAAACGGGCTACAACCCTCTCACCCCAATGAATTTTGAAACGAGATTTCTCTCCCCTGGAAGAAAATTTGAAGACCTCTGATAGGCAGAAATTTCACCACTTTTGGACTTAAAGTGAGAGAGTAATAGAGGTTTTAATTTTGGGTGAATTTTCGCACACACTTTATAAAATGGACTACAACTCTCATCCCAACAAATTTTGGAATGAGATTTCTTTCCCTGAAATAGATTCTTAGGACCTCCGATTGGTAGAAATTTCACCACTTTTTGACTTAAAATGAGAGAGTTATGGAGGTTTTAATTTTGGGTGACGTTTCGCACACTTTAAAAAATGGACCAAAATGCTCTCACCCCACCTAATCTTAAATGAGATTTTTTCCACTGAAAGAGAATTTCAAGACCTCCAATTGGTAGAAATTTCACCACTATTGCACTAACAATGAGAGAGTTATGGAGGTTTTAATTTTGGGTGATGTTTAACACACTTGATAAAACGGAATAGAACTCTCTCACCCCAACGAATTGTGAAACGAGATTTCACTCTCCTGAAAGAAAATTTGAAGAATTCCGATTGGTAGAAATTTCACCACTTTTGGACTTAAAGTGAGAGAGTTATAGAGGTTTTAATTTTGGTTGACGTTTCGCACACTCTTTATAAAATGGACTACAACTCTCATCCCAACAAATTTTGAAATGAGATTTCTTTCCCTGAAATAGAATCTTAGGACCTCCGATTGGTAGAAATTTCACCACTTTTGGACTTAAAATTAGAGAGTTATGGAGGTTTTAATTTTGGGTGACGTTTCGCACACTTTAAAAAATAGACCAAAACGCTCCTACCCCACCTAATCTTAAATGAGATTTTTCCACTGAAAGAGAATTTGAAGACCTCCAATTGGTAGAAATTTCACCACTTTTGCACTTAAAATGAGAGAGTTATGGAGGTTTTAATTTTTGGTGATGTTTATCACACTCTTTATAAACCGGACTACAACTCTCTCACCGCAATGAATTTTGGAATGAGATTTCCTTCCCCTGAAAGGGTATCTTAAGACCACCGATTGGTAGAAATTTCACCACTTTTAGACTTAAAAGGCGAGACTTATTGAGGTTTTAATTTTGAGTGACGTTTCACACACTCTTTATAAAATGGAAAAAAACTCCTTAATCCCACCGAATTTTTAAATGAGATTTTTTTCCGGTAAAAGAGAATTTGAAGACCTCCTATTGGTAGAAATTTCACCACTTTTGCACTTAAAATGAGAGAGTTATGGAGGTTTTAATTTTGGGTGATGTTTAACACACTCTTTATAAAACAGACTACAACTCTCTCACCCCAATGTATTTTGGAATGAGATTTCTTTCCCCTGAAATGGAATCTTAGGACCTCCGATTGGTAGAAACTTCACCACATTTGGACTTAAAAGGCGAGACTTATTGAGGTTTTAATTTTGGGTGACGTTTCACACACTCTTTATAAAATGGATAAAAAAGAGAATTTGAAGACATCCAGTTGGTAGAAATTTCACCACTTTTGGACTTAAAATGAGACTTATGGTGCTTTTAATTTTGGGTGACGTTTCGAACACTCTTCACAAAATGTACTACAACTCTCTCACCCCAACAAATTTTGAAACGAGATTTCTTTCCCCTGAAAGAGAATTTGAAGACCTCCAATTGGTAGAAATTTCACCACTTTTGAACCTAATATGAAAGAGTTGTGAAGGTTTAAATTTTGGGTGACGTTTCGCACTCATTATAAAATGGGCCAAAACGCTCCCACCCCACTAAATGTTAACCAAGATTTTTTCCATTGAAAGAGAATTTGAAGACCTCCAATTGGTAGAAATTTCACCACTTTTGCACTTAAAATGAGAGAGTTATGGAGGTTTTAATTTTGGTGTCATTTAACACACACTATTTATAAAACGGGCTACAACCCTCTCACCCCAATGAATTTTGAAACGAGATTTCTCTCCCCTGGAAGAAAATTTGAAGACCTCTGATAGGCAGAAATTTCACCACTTTTGGACTTAAAGTGAGAGAGTAATAGAGGTTTTAATTTTGGGTGAATTTTCGCACACACTTTATGAAATGGACTACAACTCTCATCCCAACAAATTTTGGAATGAGATTTCTTTCCCTGAAATAGATTCTTAGGACCTCCGATTGGTAGAAATTTCACCACTTTTTGACTTAAAATGAGAGAGTTATGGAGGTTTTAATTTTGGGTGACGTTTCGCACACTTTAAAAAATGGACCAAAATGCTCTCACCCCACCTAATCTTAAATGAGATTTTTTCCACTGAAAGAGAATTTCAAGACCTCCAATTGGTAGAAATTTCACCACTATTGCACTAACAATGAGAGAGTTATGGAGGTTTTAATTTTGGGTGATGTTTAACACACTTGATAAAACGGAATAGAACTCTCTCACCCCAACGAATTGTGAAACGAGATTTCACTCTCCTGAAAGAAAATTTGAAGAATTCCGATTGGTAGAAATTTCACCACTTTTGGACTTAAAGTGAGAGAGTTATAGAGGTTTTAATTTTGGTTGACGTTTCGCACACTCTTTATAAAATGGACTACAACTCTCATCCCAACAAATTTTGAAATGAGATTTCTTTCCCTGAAATAGAATCTTAGGACCTCCGATTGGTAGAAATTTCACCACTTTTGGACTTAAAATTAGAGAGTTATGGAGGTTTTAATTTTGGGTGACGTTTCGCACACTTTAAAAAATAGACCAAAACGCTCCTACCCCACCTAATCTTAAATGAGATTTTTCCACTGAAAGAGAATTTGAAGACCTCCAATTGGTAGAAATTTCACCACTTTTGCACTTAAAATGAGAGAGTTATGGAGGTTTTAATTTTTGGTGATGTTTATCACACTCTTTATAAACCGGACTACAACTCTCTCACCGCAATGAATTTTGGAATGAGATTTCCTTCCCCTGAAAGGGTATCTTAAGACCACCGATTGGTAGAAATTTCACCACTTTTAGACTTAAAAGGCGAGACTTATTGAGGTTTTAATTTTGAGTGACGTTTCACACACTCTTTATAAAATGGAAAAAAACTCCTTAATCCCACCGAATTTTTAAATGAGATTTTTTTCCGGTAAAAGAGAATTTGAAGACCTCCTATTGGTAGAAATTTCACCACTTTTGCACTTAAAATGAGAGAGTTATGGAGGTTTTAATTTTGGGTGATGTTTAACACACTCTTTATAAAACAGACTACAACTCTCTCACCCCAATGTATTTTGGAATGAGATTTCTTTCCCCTGAAATGGAATCTTAGGACCTCCGATTGGTAGAAACTTCACCACATTTGGACTTAAAAGGCGAGACTTATTGAGGTTTTAATTTTGGGTGACGTTTCACACACTCTTTATAAAATGGATAAAAAAGAGAATTTGAAGACATCCAGTTGGTAGAAATTTCACCACTTTTGGACTTAAAATGAGACTTATGGTGCTTTTAATTTTGGGTGACGTTTCGAACACTCTTCACAAAATGTACTACAACTCTCTCACCCCAACAAATTTTGAAACGAGATTTCTTTCCCCTGAAAGAGAATTTGAAGACCTCCAATTGGTAGAAATTTCACCACTTTTGAACCTAATATGAAAGAGTTGTGAAGGTTTAAATTTTGGGTGACGTTTCGCACTCATTATAAAATGGGCCAAAACGCTCCCACCCCACTAAATGTTAACCAAGATTTTTTCCATTGAAAGAGAATTTGAAGACCTCCAATTGGTAGAAATTTCACCACTTTTGCACTTAAAATGAGAGAGTTATGGAGGTTTTAATTTTGGTGTCATTTAACACACACTATTTATAAAACGGGCTACAACCCTCTCACCCCAATGAATTTTGAAACGAGATTTCTCTCCCCTGGAAGAAAATTTGAAGACCTCTGATAGGCAGAAATTTCACCACTTTTGGACTTAAAGTGAGAGAGTAATAGAGGTTTTAATTTTGGGTGAATTTTCGCACACACTTTATGAAATGGACTACAACTCTCATCCCAACAAATTTTGGAATGAGATTTCTTTCCCTGAAATAGATTCTTAGGACCTCCGATTGGTAGAAATTTCACCACTTTTTGACTTAAAATGAGAGAGTTATGGAGGTTTTAATTTTGGGTGACGTTTCGCACACTTTAAAAAATGGACCAAAATGCTCTCACCCCACTTAATCTTAAATGAGATTTTTTCCACTGAAAGAGAATTTCAAGACCTCCAATTGGTAGAAATTTCACCACTATTGCACTAACAATGAGAGAGTTATGGAGGTTTTAATTTTGGGTGATGTTTAACACACTTGATAAAACGGAATAGAACTCTCTCACCCCAATGAATTGTGAAACGAGATTTCACTCGCCTGAAAGAAAATTTGAAGAATTCCGATTGGTAGAAATTTCACCACTTTTGGACTTAAAGTGAGAGAGTTATAGAGGTTTTAATTTTGGTTGACGTTTCGCACACTCTTTATAAAATGGACTACAACTCTCATCCCAACAAATTTTGAAATGAGATTTCTTTCCCTGAAATAGAATCTTAGGACCTCCGATTGGTAGAAATTTCACCACTTTTGGACTTAAAATTAGAGAGTTATGGAGGTTTTAATTTTGGGTGACGTTTCGCACACTTTAAAAAATGGACCAAAACGCTCTTACCCCACCTAATCTTAAATGAGATTTTTTCCACTGAAAGAGAATTTGAAGACCTCCAATTGGTAGAAATTTCACCACTTTTGCACTTAAAATGAGAGAGTTATCGAGGTTTTAATTTTTGGTGATGTTTATCACACTCTTTATAAACCGGACTACAACTCTCTCACCGCAATGAATTTTGGAATGAGATTTCCTTCCCCTGAAAGGGTATCTTAAGACCACCGATTGGTAGAAATTTCACCACTTTTAGACTTAAAAGGCGAGACTTATTGAGGTTTTAATTTTGAGTGACGTTTCACACACTCTTTATAAAATGGAAAAAAACTCCTTAATCCCACCGAATTTTTAAATGAGATTTTTTTCCGGTAAAAGAGAATTTGAAGACCTCCTATTGGTAGAAATTTCACCACTTTTGCACTTAAAATGAGAGAGTTATGGAGGTTTTAATTTTGGGTGATGTTTAACACACTCTTTATAAAACAGACTACAACTCTCTCACCCCAATGTATTTTGGAATGAGATTTCTTTCCCCTGAAATGGAATCTTAGGACCTCCGATTGGTAGAAACTTCAGCACATTTGGACTTAAAAGGCGAGACTTATTGAGGTTTTAATTTTGGGTGACGTTTCACACTCTTTATAAAATGGAAATAAACTCCGTCATCCCACCGAATTTTTAAATGAGATTTTCTTCCGGTAAAAGAGAATTTGAAGACCTCCTATTGGTAGAAATTTCACCACTTTTGGACTGAAAATCAGAGACTTATGGAGGTTTTAATTTTGGGTGACGTTTCGCTCTTTTTATAAAATGGACCGAAACGCTCTCACCCCCGCTAATCTTGAATGAGATTTTTTCCATTGAAAGAGAATTTGAAGACCTCCAATTGGTAGAAATTTTACCACTTTTGCACTTAAAATCAGAGAGTTATGGAGGTTTTAATTTTTGGTGACGTTTAACACACTCTTTATAAAACAGAGTACAACTCTCTAACCCCAATGAATTTTGAAACGTGATTTCTGTCCCCTGAAAGAGAATTTGAAGACCTCCGATTGGTAGAAATTTAACCACTTTTGGACATAAAGTGAGAGAGAGTTATAGAGGTTTTAATTTTGGGTGACGTGGCACGCACTCTTTATAAAATGGACTATAACTCGCTCATCCCAACAAATTTTGAAATGAGATTTCTTTCCTCTGAAATAGAATCTTAGGACCTCCGATTGGTAGAAATTTCAACACTTTTGGACTTAAAATGACAGAGTTATGGTGCTTTTAATTTTGGGTGACGTTTCACACACTCTTTATAAAATGGACAAAAAGTCCCTCATCCCACCGAATTTTTAAATGAGATTTTTTCCGTTGAAAGAGAATTTGAAGACATCCAATTGGTAGAAATTTCACCCCTTTTTTACTTAAAGTGAGAGAGAGTTCTTTCCCAACAAATTTTGAAATGAGATTTCTTTCCCTGAAATAGAATCTTAGGACATCCGATTGGTAGAAATTTCACCACTTTTGGACTTAAAATGCTAGAGTTTGGGTGATGTTTAACACACTCTTTATAAACAGACTACAACTCTCTCACCCCAATGTATTTTGGAATGAGATTTCTTTCCCCTGAAATGGAATCTTAGGACCTCCGATTGGTAGAAACTTCACCACATTTGGACTTAAAAGGCGAGACTTATTGAGGTTTTAATTTTCGGTGACGTTTCACACACTCTTCATAAAATGGACAAAAAAGAGAATTTGAAGACATCCAGTTGGTAGAAATTTCACCACTTTTTTACTTAAAGTGAGAGAGAGTTCTTTCCCAACAAATTTTGAAATGAGATTTCTTTCCCTGAAATAGAATCTTAGGACCTCCGATTGGTAGAAATTTCACCACTTTTGGACTTAAAATGCTAGAGTTTGGGTGATATTTAACACACTCTTTATAGAACAGACTACAACTCTCTCACCCCAATGTATTTTGGAATGAGATTTCTTTCCCCTGAAATGGAATCTTAGGACCTCCGATTGGTAGAAACTTCACCACATTTGGACTTAAAAGGCGAGACTTATTGAGGTTTTAATTTTGGGTGACGTTTCACACACTCTTTATAAAATGGACAAAAAAGAGAATTTGAAGACATCCAGTTGGTAGAAATTTCACCACTTTTGGACTTAAAATGAGACTTATGGTGCTTTTAATTGTGGGTGACGTTTCGAACACTCTTTACAAAATGTACTACAACTCTCTCACCCTAACAAATTTTGAAACGAGATTTCTTTCCCCTGAAAGAGAATTTGAAGACCTCCGATTGGTAGAAATTTCACCGCTTTTGAACCTAAAATGAAAGAGTTGTGAAGGTTTAAATTTTGGGTGACGTTTCGCACTTATTATAAAATGGGCCAAAACGCTCCCACCCCACTAAATGTTAACCAAGATTTTTTCCATTGAAAGAGAATTTGAAGACCTCCAATTGGTAGAAATTTCACCACTTTTGCACTTAAAATGAGAGAGTTATGGAGGTTTTAATTTTGGTGTCATTTAACACACACTATTTATAAAACGGGCTACAACCCTCTCACCCCAATGAATTTTGAAACGAGATTTCTCTCCCCTGGAAGAAAATTTGAAGACCTCTGATAGGCAGAAATTTCACCACTTTTGGACTTAAAGTGAGAGAGTTATAGAGGTTTTAATTTTGGGTGACTTTTCGCACACACTTTATAAAATGGACTACAACTCTCATCCCAATAAATTTTGGAATGAGATTTCTTTCCCTGAAATAGAATCTTAGGACCTCCGATTGGTAGAAATTTCACCACTTTTTTACTTAAAATGAGAGAGTTATGGAGGTTTTAATTTTGGGTGACGTTTCGCACACTTTAAAAAATGGACCAAAATGCTCTCACCCCACCTAATCTTAAATGAGATTTTTTCCACTGAAAGAGAATTTCAAGACCTCCAATTGGTAGAAATTTCACCACTATTGCACTTACAATGAGAGAGTTATGGAGGTTTTAATTTTGGGTGATGTTTAACACACTTGATAAAACGGAATAGAACTCTCTCACCCCAATGAATTGGGAAACGAGATTTCACCCTCCTGAAAGAAAATTTGAAGAATTCCGATTGGTAGAAATTTCACCACTTTTGGACTTAAAGTGAGAGAGTTATAGATGTTTTAATTTTGGTTGACGTTTCGCACACTCTTTATAAAATGGACTACAACTCTCATCCCAACAAATTTTGAAATGAGATTTCTTTCCCTGAAATAGAATCTTAGGACCTCCGATTGGTAGAAATTTCACCACTTTTGGACTTAAAATTAGAGAGTTATGGAGGTTTTAATTTTGGGTGACGTTTCGCACACTTTAAAAAATGGACCAAAACGCTCTTACCCCACCTAATCTTAAATGAGATTTTTTCCACTGAAAGAGAATTTGAAGACCTCCAATTGGTAGAAATTTCACCACTTTTGCACTTAAAATGAGAGAGTTATGGAGGTTTTAATTTTGGTGTCATTTAACACACACTATTTATAAAACGGGCTACAACCCTCTCACCCCAATGAATTTTGAAACGAGATTTCTCTCCCCTGGAAGAAAATTTGAAGACCTCTGATAGGCAAAAATTTCACCACTTTTGGACTTAAAGTGAGAGAGTTATAGAGGTTTTAATTTTGGGTGACTTTTCGCACACACTTTATAAAATGGATTACAACTCTCATCCCAACAAATTTTGGAATGAGATTTCTATCCCTGAAATAAAATCTTAGGACCTCCGATTGGTAGAAATTTCACCACTTTTTGACTTAAAATGAGAGAGTTATGGAGGTTTTAATTTTGGGTGACGTTTCGCACACTTTAAAAAATGGACCAAAATGCTCTCACCCCACCTAATCTTAAATGAGATTTTTTCCACTGAAAGAGAATTTCAAGACCTCCAATTGGTAGAAATTTCACCACTATTGCACTAACAATGAGAGAGTTATGGAGGTTTTAATTTTGGGTGATGTTTAACACACTTGATAAAACGGAATAGAACTCTCTCACCCCAATGAATTGTGAAACGAGATTTCACTCTCCTGAAAGAAAATTTGAAGAATTCCGATTGGTAGAAATTTCACCACTTTTGGACTTAAAGTGAGAGAGTTATAGAGGTTTTAATTTTAGTTGACGTTTCGCACACTCTTTATAAAATGGACTACAACTCTCATCCCAACAAATTTTGAAATGAGATTTCTTTCCCTGAAATAGAATCTTAGGACCTCCGATTGGTAGAAATTTCACCACTTTTGGACTTAAAATTAGAGAGTTATGGAGGTTTTAATTTTGGGTGACGTTTCGCACACTTTAAAAAATGGACCAAAACGCTCTTACCCCACCTAATCTTAAATGAGATTTTTTCCACTGAAAGAGAATTTGAAGACCTCCAATTGGTAGAAATTTCACCACTTTTGCACTTAAAATGAGAGAGTTATGGAGGTTTTAATTTTTGGTGATGTTTATCACACTCTTTATAAACCGGACTACAACTCTCTCACCGCAATGAATTTTGGAATGAGATTTCCTTCCCCTCAAAGGGTATCTTAAGACCACCGATTGTTAGAAATTTCACCACTTTTAGACTTAAAAGGCGAGACTTATTGAGGTTTTAATTTTGAGTGACGTTTCACACACTCTGTATAAAATGGAAAAAAACTCCGTCATCCCACCGAATTTTTAAATTAGATTTTTTTCCGGTAAAAGAGAATTTGAAGACCTCCTATTGGTAGAAATTTCACCAATTTTGCACTTAAAATGAGAGAGTTATGGAGGTTTTAATTTTGGGTGATGTTTAACACACTCTTTATAAAACAGACTACAAGTCTCTCACCCCAATGTATTTTGGAATGAGATTTCTTTCCCCTGAAATGCAATCTTAGGACCTCCGATTGGTAGAAACTTCACCACATTTGGACTTAAAAGGCGAGACTTATTGAGGTTTTAATTTTGGGTGACGTTTCACACTCTTTATAAAATGGAAAAAAACTCCGTCATCCCACCGAATTTTTAAATGAGATTTTCTTCCGGTAAAAGAGAATTTGAAGACCTCCTATTGGTAGAAATTTCACCACTTTTGGACTTAAAATCAGAGACTTATGGAGGTTTTAATTTTGGGTGACGTTTCGCTCTTTTTATAAAATGGACCGAAACGCTCTCACCCCCGCTAATCTTGAATGAGATTTTTTCCATTGAAAGAGAATTTGAAGACCTCCAATTGGTAGAAATTTTACCACTTTTGCACTTAAAATCAGAGAGTTATGGAGGTTTTAATTTTTGGTGACGTTTAACACACTCTTTATAAAACAGACTACAACTCTCTAACCCCAATGAATTTTGAAACGTGATTTCTGTCCCCTGAAAGAGAATTTGAAGACCTCCGATTGGTAGAAATTTAACCACTTTTGGACATAAAGTGAGAGAGAGTTATAGAGGTTTTAATTTTGGGTGACGTGGCACGCACTCTTTATAAAATGGACTATAACTCGCTCATCCCAACAAATTTTGAATTGAGATTTCTTTCCCCTGAAGTAGAATCTTAGGACCTCCGATTGGTAGAAATTTCAACACTTTTGGACTTAAAATGAGAGAGTTATGGTGCTTTTAATTTTGGGTGACGTTTCACACACTCTTTATAAAATGGACAAAAAGTCCCTCATCCCACCGAATTTTTAAATGAGATTTTTTCCGTTGAAAGAGAATTTGAAGACATCCAATTGGTAGAAATTTCACCCCTTTTTTCCTTAAAGTGAGAGAGAGTTCTTTCCCAACAAATTTTGAAATGAGATTTCTTTCCCTGAAATAGAATCTTAGGACCTCCGATTGGTAGAAATTTCACCACTTTTGGACTTAAAATGCTAGAGTTTGGGTGATGTTTAACACACTCTTTATAAACAGACTACAACTCTCTCACCCCAATGTATTTTGGAATGAGATTTCTTTCCCCTGAAATGGAATCTTAGGACCTCCGATTGGTAGAAAGTTCACCACATTTGGACTTAAAAGGCGAGACTTATTGAGGTTTTAATTTTGGGTGACGTTTCACACACTCTTTATAAAATGGACAAAAAAGAGAATTTGAAGACATCCAGTTGGTAGAAATTTCACCACTTTTTTACTTAAAGTGAGAGAGAGTTCTTTCCCAACAAATTTTGAAATGAGATTTCTTTCCCTGAAATAGAATCTTAGGACCTCCGATTGGTAGAAATTTCACCACTTTTGGACTTAAAATGCTAGAGTTTGGGTGATATTTAACACACTCTTTATAAAACAGACTACAACTCTCTCACCCCAATGTATTTTGGAATGCGATTTCTTTCCCCTGAAATGGAATCTTAGGACCTCCGATTGGTAGAAACTTCACCACATTTGGACTTAAAAGGCGAGACTTATTGAGGTTTTAATTTTGAGTGACGTTTCACACACTCTGTATAAAATGGAAAAAAACTCCGTCATCCCACCGAATTTTTAAATTAGATTTTTTTCCGGTAAAAGAGAATTTGAAGACCTCCTATTGGTAGAAATTTCACCAATTTTGCACTTAAAATGAGAGAGTTATGGAGGTTTTAATTTTGGGTGATGTTTAACACACTCTTTATAAAACAGACTACAAGTCTCTCACCCCAATGTATTTTGGAATGAGATTTCTTTCCCCTGAAATGCAATCTTAGGACCTCCGATTGGTAGAAACTTCACCACATTTGGACTTAAAAGGCGAGACTTATTGAGGTTTTAATTTTGGGTGACGTTTCACACTCTTTATAAAATGGAAAAAAACTCCGTCATCCCACCGAATTTTTAAATGAGATTTTCTTCCGGTAAAAGAGAATTTGAAGACCTCCTATTGGTAGAAATTTCACCACTTTTGGACTTAAAATCAGAGACTTATGGAGGTTTTAATTTTGGGTGACGTTTCGCTCTTTTTATAAAATGGACCGAAACGCTCTCACTCCCGCTAATCTTGAATGAGATTTTTTCCATTGAAAGAGAATTTGAAGACCTCCAATTGGTAGAAATTTTACCACTTTTGCACTTAAAATCAGAGAGTTATGGAGGTTTTAATTTTTGGTGACGTTTAACACACTCTTTATAAAACAGACTACAACTCTCTAACCCCAATGAATTTTGAAACGTGATTTCTGTCCCCTGAAAGAGAATTTGAAGACCTCTGATTGGTAGAAATTTAACCACTTTTGGACATAAAGTGAGAGAGAGTTATAGAGGTTTTAATTTTGGGTGACGTGGCACGCACTCTTTATAAAATGGACTATAACTCGCTCATCCCAACAAATTTTGAAATGAGATTTCTTTCCCCTGAAGTAGAATCTTAGGACCTCCGATTGGTAGAAATTTCAACACTTTTGGACTTAAAATGAGAGAGTTATGGTGCTTTTAATTTTGGGTGACGTTTCACACACTCTTTATAAAATGGACAAAAAGTCCCTCATCCCACCGAAATTTTAAATGAGATTTTTTCCGTTGAAAGAGAATTTGAAGACATCCAATTGGTAGAAATTTCACCCCTTTTTTCCTTAAAGTGAGAGAGAGTTCTTTCCCAACAAATTTTGAAATGAGATTTCTTTCCCTGAAATAGAATCTTAGGACCTCCGATTGGTAGAAATTTCACCACTTTTGGACTTAAAATGCTAGAGTTTGGGTGATGTTTAACACACTCTTTATAAACAGACTACAACTCTCTCACCCCAATGTATTTTGGAATGAGATTTCTTTCCCCTGAAATGGAATCTTAGGACCTCCGATTGGTAGAAAGTTCACCACATTTGGACTTAAAAGGCGAGACTTATTGAGGTTTTAATTTTGGGTGACGTTTCACACACTCTTTATAAAATGGACAAAAAAGAGAATTTGAAGACATCCAGTTGGTAGAAATTTCACCACTTTTTTACTTAAAGTGAGAGAGAGTTCTTTCCCAACAAATTTTGAAATGAGATTTCTTTCCCTGAAATAGAATCTTAGGACCTCCGATTGGTAGAAATTTCACCACTTTTGGACTTAAAATGCTAGAGTTTGGGTGATATTTAACACAATCTTTATAAAACAGACTACAACTCTCTCACCCCAATGTATTTTGGAATGCGATTTCTTTCCCCTGAAATGGAATCTTAGGACCTCCGATTGGTAGAAACTTCACCACATTTGGACTTAAAAGGCGAGACTTGTTGAGGTTTTAATTTTGGGTGACGTTTCACACACTCTTTATAAAATGGACAAAAAAGAGAATTTGAAGACATCCAGTTGGTAGAAATTTCACCACTTTTGGACTTAAAATGAGACTTATGGTGCTTTTAATTGTGGGTGACGTTTCGAACACTCTTTACAAAATGTACTACAACTCTCTCACCCCAACAAATTTTGAAACGAGATTTCTTTCCCCTGAAAGAGAATTTGAAGACCTCCGATTGGTAGAAATTTCACCGCTTTTGAACCTAAAATGAAAGAGTTGTGAAGGTTTAAATTTTGGGTGACGTTTCGCACTCATTATAAAATGGGCCAAAACGCTCCCACCCCACTAAATGTTAACCAAGATTTTTTCCATTGAAAGAGAATTTGAAGACCTCCAATTGGTAGAAATTTCACCACTTTTGCACTTAAAATGAGAGAGTTATGGAGGTTTTAATTTTGGTGTCATTTAACACACACTATTTATAAAACGGGCTACAACCCTCTCACCCCAATGAATTTTGAAACGAGATTTCTCTCCCCTGGAAGAAAATTTGAAGACCTCTGATAGGCAGAAATTTCACCACTTTTGGACTTAAAGTGAGAGAGTTATAGAGGTTTTAATTTTGGGTGACTTTTCGCACACACTTTATAAAATGGACTACAACTCTCATCCCAACAAATTTTGGAATGAGATTTCTTTCCCTGAAATAGAATCTTAGGACCTCCGATTGGTAGAAATTTCACCACTTTTTGACTTAAAATGAGAGAGTTATGGAGGTTTTAATTTTCGGTGACGTTTCGCACACTTTAAAAAATGGACCAAAATGCTCTCACCCCACCTAATCTTAAATGAGATTTTTCCACTGAAAGAGAATTTCAAGACCTCCAATTGGTAGAAATTTCACCACTATTGCACTTACAATGAGAGAGTTATGGAGGTTTTAATTTTGGGTGATGTTTAACACACTTGATAAAACGGAATAGAACTCTCTCACCCCAATGAATTGTGAAACGAGATTTCACTCTCCTGAAAGAAAATTTGAAGAATTCCGATTGGTAGAAATTTCACCACTTTTGGACTTAAAGTGAGAGAGTTATAGAGGTTTTAATTTTGGGTGACTTTTAGCACACACTTTATAAAATGGACTACAACTCTCATCCCAACAAATTTTGGAATGAGATTTCTTTCCCTGAAATAGAATCTTAGGACCTCCGATTGGTAGAAATTTCACCACGTTTTGACTTAAAATGAGAGAGTTATGGAGGTTTTAATTTTGGGTGACGTTTCGCACACTTTAAAAAATGGACCAAAATGCTCTCACCCCACCTAATCTTAAATGAGATTTTTTCCACTGAAAGAGAATTTCAAGACCTCCAATTGGTAGAAATTTCACCACTATTGCACTTACAATGAGAGAGTTATGGAGGTTTTAATTTTGGGTGATGTTTAACACACTTGATAAAACGGAATAGAACTCTCTCACCCCAATGAATTGTGAAACGAGATTTCACTCTCCTGAAAGAAAATTTGAAGAATTCCGATTGGTAGAAATTTCACCACTTTTGGACTTAAAGTGAGAGAGTTATAGAGGTTTTAATTTTGGTTGACGTTTCGCACACTCTTTATAAAATGGACTACAACTCTCATCCCAACAAATTTTGAAATGAGATTTCTTTCCCTGAAATAGAATCTTAGGACCTCCGATTGGTAGAAATTTCACCACTTTTGGACTTAAAATTAGAGAGTTATGGAGGTTTTAATTTTGGGTGACGTTTCGCACACTTTAAAAAATGGACCAAAACGCTCTTACCCCACCTAATCTTAAATGAGATTTTTTCCACTGAAAGAGAATTTGAAGACCTCCAATTGGTAGAAATTTCACCACTTTTGCACTTAAAATGAGAGATTTATGGAGGTTTTAATTTTTGGTGATGTTTATCACACTCTTTATAAACCGGACTACAACTCTCTCACCGCAATGAATTTTGGAATGAGATTTCCTTCCCCTGAAAGGGTATCTTAAGACCACCGATTGGTAGAAATTTCACCACTTTTAGACTTAAAAGGCGAGACTTATTGAGGTTTTAATTTTGAGTGACGTTTCACACACTCTTTATAAAATGGAAAATAACTCCGTCATCCCACCGAATTTTTAAATGAGATTTTTTTCCGGTAAAAGAGAATTTGAAGACCTCCTATTGGTAGAAATTTCACCACTTTTGGACTTAAAATGAGAGACTTATGGAGGTTTTAATTTTGGGTGACGTTTCGCTCTATTTATAAAATGGACCGAAACGCTCTCACCCCCGCTAATCTTGAATGAGATTTTTTCCATTGAAAGAGAATTTGAAGACCTCCAATTGGTAGAAATTTTACCACTTTTGCACTTAAAATCAGAGAGTTATGGAGGTTTTAATTTTTGGTGACGTTTAACACACTCTTTATAAAACAGACTACAACTCTCTAACCCCAATGAATTTTGAAACGTGATTTCTGTCCCCTGAAAGAGAATTTGAAGACCTCCGATTGGTAGAAATTTAACCACTTTTGGACATAAAGTGAGAGAGAGTTATAGAGGTTTTAATTTTGGGTGACGTGGCACGCACTCTTTATAAAATGGACTATAACTCGCTCATCCCAACAAATTTTGAATTGAGATTTCTTTCCCCTGAAGTAGAATCTTAGGACCTCCGATTGGTAGAAATTTCAACACTTTTGGACTTAAAATGAGAGAGTTATGGTGCTTTTAATTTTGGGTGACGTTTCACACACTCTTTATAAAATGGACAAAAAGTCCCTCATCCCACCGAAATTTTAAATGAGATTTTTTCCGTTGAAAGAGAATTTGAAGACATCCAATTGGTAGAAATTTCACCCCTTTTTTCCTTAAAGTGAGAGAGAGTTCTTTCCCAACAAATTTTGAAATGAGATTTCTTTCCCTGAAATAGAATCTTAGGACCTCCGATTGGTAGAAATTTCACCACTTTTGGACTTAAAATGCTAGAGTTTGGGTGATGTTTAACACACTCTTTATAAACAGACTACAACTCTCTCACCCCAATGTATTTTGGAATGAGATTTCTTTCCCCTGAAATGGAATCTTAGGACCTCCGATTGGTAGAAAGTTCACCACATTTGGACTTAAAAGGCGAGACTTATTGAGGTTTTAATTTTGGGTGACGTTTCACACACTCTTTATAAAATGGACAAAAAAGAGAATTTGAAGACATCCAGTTGGTAGAAATTTCACCACTTTTTTACTTAAAGTGAGAGAGAGTTCTTTCCCAACAAATTTTGAAATGAGATTTCTTTCCCTGAAATAGAATCTTAGGACCTCCGATTGGTAGAAATTTCACCACTTTTGGACTTAAAATGCTAGAGTTTGGGTGATATTTAACACACTCTTTATAAAACAGACTACAACTCTCTCACCCCAATGTATTTTGGAATGCGATTTCTTTCCCCTGAAATGGAATCTTAGGACCTCCGATTGGTAGAAACTTCACCACATTTGGACTTAAAAGGCGAGACTTATTGAGGTTTTAATTTTGAGTGACGTTTCACACACTCTGTATAAAATGGAAAAAAACTCCGTCATCCCACCGAATTTTTAAATTAGATTTTTTTCCGGTAAAAGAGAATTTGAAGACCTCCTATTGGTAGAAATTTCACCAATTTTGCACTTAAAATGAGAGAGTTATGGAGGTTTTAATTTTGGGTGATGTTTAACACACTCTTTATAAAACAGACTACAAGTCTCTCACCCCAATGTATTTTGGAATGAGATTTCTTTCCCCTGAAATGCAATCTTAGGACCTCCGATTGGTAGAAACTTCACCACATTTGGACTTAAAAGGCGAGACTTATTGAGGTTTTAATTTTGGGTGACGTTTCACACTCTTTATAAAATGGAAAAAAACTCCGTCATCCCACCGAATTTTTAAATGAGATTTTCTTCCGGTAAAAGAGAATTTGAAGACCTCCTATTGGTAGAAATTTCACCACTTTTGGACTTAAAATCAGAGACTTATGGAGGTTTTAATTTTGGGTGACGTTTCGCTCTTTTTATAAAATGGACCGAAACGCTCTCACTCCCGCTAATCTTGAATGAGATTTTTTCCATTGAAAGAGAATTTGAAGACCTCCAATTGGTAGAAATTTTACCACTTTTGCACTTAAAATCAGAGAGTTATGGAGGTTTTAATTTTTGGTGACGTTTAACACACTCTTTATAAAACAGACTACAACTCTCTAACCCCAATGAATTTTGAAACGTGATTTCTGTCCCCTGAAAGAGAATTTGAAGACCTCTGATTGGTAGAAATTTAACCACTTTTGGACATAAAGTGAGAGAGAGTTATAGAGGTTTTAATTTTGGGTGACGTGGCACGCACTCTTTATAAAATGGACTATAACTCGCTCATCCCAACAAATTTTGAAATGAGATTTCTTTCCCCTGAAGTAGAATCTTAGGACCTCCGATTGGTAGAAATTTCAACACTTTTGGACTTAAAATGAGAGAGTTATGGTGCTTTTAATTTTGGGTGACGTTTCACACACTCTTTATAAAATGGACAAAAAGTCCCTCATCCCACCGAAATTTTAAATGAGATTTTTTCCGTTGAAAGAGAATTTGAAGACATCCAATTGGTAGAAATTTCACCCCTTTTTTCCTTAAAGTGAGAGAGAGTTCTTTCCCAACAAATTTTGAAATGAGATTTCTTTCCCTGAAATAGAATCTTAGGACCTCCGATTGGTAGAAATTTCACCACTTTTGGACTTAAAATGCTAGAGTTTGGGTGATGTTTAACACACTCTTTATAAACAGACTACAACTCTCTCACCCCAATGTATTTTGGAATGAGATTTCTTTCCCCTGAAATGGAATCTTAGGACCTCCGATTGGTAGAAAGTTCACCACATTTGGACTTAAAAGGCGAGACTTATTGAGGTTTTAATTTTGGGTGACGTTTCACACACTCTTTATAAAATGGACAAAAAAGAGAATTTGAAGACATCCAGTTGGTAGAAATTTCACCACTTTTTTACTTAAAGTGAGAGAGAGTTCTTTCCCAACAAATTTTGAAATGAGATTTCTTTCCCTGAAATAGAATCTTAGGACCTCCGATTGGTAGAAATTTCACCACTTTTGGACTTAAAATGCTAGAGTTTGGGTGATATTTAACACAATCTTTATAAAACAGACTACAACTCTCTCACCCCAATGTATTTTGGAATGCGATTTCTTTCCCCTGAAATGGAATCTTAGGACCTCCGATTGGTAGAAACTTCACCACATTTGGACTTAAAAGGCGAGACTTGTTGAGGTTTTAATTTTGGGTGACGTTTCACACACTCTTTATAAAATGGACAAAAAAGAGAATTTGAAGACATCCAGTTGGTAGAAATTTCACCACTTTTGGACTTAAAATGAGACTTATGGTGCTTTTAATTGTGGGTGACGTTTCGAACACTCTTTACAAAATGTACTACAACTCTCTCACCCCAACAAATTTTGAAACGAGATTTCTTTCCCCTGAAAGAGAATTTGAAGACCTCCGATTGGTAGAAATTTCACCGCTTTTGAACCTAAAATGAAAGAGTTGTGAAGGTTTAAATTTTGGGTGACGTTTCGCACTCATTATAAAATGGGCCAAAACGCTCCCACCCCACTAAATGTTAACCAAGATTTTTTCCATTGAAAGAGAATTTGAAGACCTCCAATTGGTAGAAATTTCACCACTTTTGCACTTAAAATGAGAGAGTTATGGAGGTTTTAATTTTGGTGTCATTTAACACACACTATTTATAAAACGGGCTACAACCCTCTCACCCCAATGAATTTTGAAACGAGATTTCTCTCCCCTGGAAGAAAATTTGAAGACCTCTGATAGGCAGAAATTTCACCACTTTTGGACTTAAAGTGAGAGAGTTATAGAGGTTTTAATTTTGGGTGACTTTTCGCACACACTTTATAAAATGGACTACAACTCTCATCCCAACAAATTTTGGAATGAGATTTCTTTCCCTGAAATAGAATCTTAGGACCTCCGATTGGTAGAAATTTCACCACTTTTTGACTTAAAATGAGAGAGTTATGGAGGTTTTAATTTTCGGTGACGTTTCGCACACTTTAAAAAATGGACCAAAATGCTCTCACCCCACCTAATCTTAAATGAGATTTTTCCACTGAAAGAGAATTTCAAGACCTCCAATTGGTAGAAATTTCACCACTATTGCACTTACAATGAGAGAGTTATGGAGGTTTTAATTTTGGGTGATGTTTAACACACTTGATAAAACGGAATAGAACTCTCTCACCCCAATGAATTGTGAAACGAGATTTCACTCTCCTGAAAGAAAATTTGAAGAATTCCGATTGGTAGAAATTTCACCACTTTTGGACTTAAAGTGAGAGAGTTATAGAGGTTTTAATTTTGGGTGACTTTTAGCACACACTTTATAAAATGGACTACAACTCTCATCCCAACAAATTTTGGAATGAGATTTCTTTCCCTGAAATAGAATCTTAGGACCTCCGATTGGTAGAAATTTCACCACGTTTTGACTTAAAATGAGAGAGTTATGGAGGTTTTAATTTTGGGTGACGTTTCGCACACTTTAAAAAATGGACCAAAATGCTCTCACCCCACCTAATCTTAAATGAGATTTTTTCCACTGAAAGAGAATTTCAAGACCTCCAATTGGTAGAAATTTCACCACTATTGCACTTACAATGAGAGAGTTATGGAGGTTTTAATTTTGGGTGATGTTTAACACACTTGATAAAACGGAATAGAACTCTCTCACCCCAATGAATTGTGAAACGAGATTTCACTCTCCTGAAAGAAAATTTGAAGAATTCCGATTGGTAGAAATTTCACCACTTTTGGACTTAAAGTGAGAGAGTTATAGAGGTTTTAATTTTGGTTGACGTTTCGCACACTCTTTATAAAATGGACTACAACTCTCATCCCAACAAATTTTGAAATGAGATTTCTTTCCCTGAAATAGAATCTTAGGACCTCCGATTGGTAGAAATTTCACCACTTTTGGACTTAAAATTAGAGAGTTATGGAGGTTTTAATTTTGGGTGACGTTTCGCACACTTTAAAAAATGGACCAAAACGCTCTTACCCCACCTAATCTTAAATGAGATTTTTTCCACTGAAAGAGAATTTGAAGACCTCCAATTGGTAGAAATTTCACCACTTTTGCACTTAAAATGAGAGATTTATGGAGGTTTTAATTTTTGGTGATGTTTATCACACTCTTTATAAACCGGACTACAACTCTCTCACCGCAATGAATTTTGGAATGAGATTTCCTTCCCCTGAAAGGGTATCTTAAGACCACCGATTGGTAGAAATTTCACCACTTTTAGACTTAAAAGGCGAGACTTATTGAGGTTTTAATTTTGAGTGACGTTTCACACACTCTTTATAAAATGGAAAATAACTCCGTCATCCCACCGAATTTTTAAATGAGATTTTTTTCCGGTAAAAGAGAATTTGAAGACCTCCTATTGGTAGAAATTTCACCACTTTTGGACTTAAAATGAGAGACTTATGGAGGTTTTAATTTTGGGTGACGTTTCGCTCTATTTATAAAATGGACCGAAACGCTCTCACCCCCGCTAATCTTGAATGAGATTTTTTCCATTGAAAGAGAATTTGAAGACCTCCAATTGGTAGAAATTTTACCACTTTTGCACTTAAAATCAGAGAGTTATGGAAGTTTTAATTTTTGGTGACGTTTAACACACTCTTTATAAAACAGACTACAACTCTCTAACCCCAATGAATTTTGAAACGTGATTTCTGTCCCCTGAAAGAGAATTTGAAGACCTCCGATTGGTAGAAATTTAACCACTTTTGGACATAAAGTGAGAGAGAGAGTTATAGAGGTTTTAATTTTGGGTGACGTGGCACACACTCTTTATAAAATGGACTATAACTCGCTCATCCCTACAAATTTTGAAATGAGATTTCTTTCCCCTGAAATAGAATCTTAGGACCTCCGATTGGTAGAAATTTCAACACTTTTGGACTTAAAATGAGAGAGTTATGGTGCTTTTAATTTTGGGTGATGTTTCACACACTCTTTATAAAATTGACAAAAAGTCCCTCATCGCACCGAATTTTTAAATGAGATTTTTTCCGTTAAAAGAGAATTTGAAGACATCCAATTGGTAGAAATTTCACCCCTTTTTTACTTAAAGTGAGAGAGAGTTCTTTCCCAACAAATTTTGAAATGAGATTTCTTTCCCTGAAATTGAATCTTAGGACCTCCGATTGGTAGAAATTTCACCACTTTTGGACTTAAAATGCTAGAGTTTGGGTGATGTTTAACACACTCTTTATAAAACAGACTACAACTCTCTCACCCCAATGTATTTTGGAATGAGATTTCTTTCCCCTGAAATGGAATCTTAGGACCTCTGATTGGTAGAAACTTCACCACATTTGGACTTAAAAGGCGAGACTTATTGAGGTTTTAATTTTGGGTGACGTTTCACACACTCTTTATAAAATGGACAAAAAAGAGAATTTGAAGACATCCAGTTGGTAGAAATTTCACCACTTTTTTACTTAAAGTGAGAGAGAGTTCTTTCCCAACAAATTTTGAAATGAGATTTCTTTCCCTGAAATAGAATCTTAGGACCTCCGATTGGTAGAAATTTCACCACTTTTGGACTTAAAATGCTAGAGTTTGGGTGACGTTTAACACACTCTTTATAAAACAGACTACAACTCTCTAACCCCAATGAATTTTGAAACGTGATTTCTGTCCCCTGAAAGAGAATTTGAAGACCTCCGATTGGTAGAAATTTAACCACTTTTGGACATAAAGTGAGAGAGAGAGTTATAGAGGTTTTAATTTTGGGTGACGTGGCACACACTCTTTATAAAATGGACTATAACTCGCTCATCCCAACAAATTTTAAAATGAGATTTCTTTCCCCTGAAATAGAATCTTAGGACCTCCGATTGGTAGAAATTTCAACACTTTTGGACTTAAAATGAGAGAGTTATGGTGCTTTTAATTTTGGGTGATGTTTCACACACTCTTTATAAAATGGACAAAAAGTCCCTCATCCCACCGAATTTTTAAATGAGATTTTTTCCGTTAAAAGAGAATTTGAAGACATCCAATTGGTAGAAATTTCACCCCTTTTTTACTTAAAGTGAGAGAGAGTTCTTTCCCAACAAATTTTGAAATGAGATTTCTTTCCCTGAAATTGAATCTTAGGACCTCCGATTGGTAGAAATTTCACCACTTTTGGACTTAAAATGCTAGAGTTTGGGTGATGTTTAACACAATCTTTATAAAACAGACTACAACTCTCTCACCCCAACGTATTTTGGAATGAGATTTCTTTCCCCTGAAATGGAATCTTAGGACCTCCGATTGGTAGAAACTTCACCACATTTGGACTTAAAAGGCGAGACTTATTGAGGTTTTAATTTTGGGTGACGTTTCACACACTCTTTATAAAATGGACAAAAAAGAGAATTTGAAGACATCCAGTTGGTAGAAATTTCACCACTTTTTTACTTAAAGTGAGAGAGAGTTCTTTCCCAACAAATTTTGAAATGAGATTTCTTTCCCTGAAATAGAATCTTAGGACCTCCGATTGGTAGAAATTTCACCACTTTTGGACTTAAAATGCTAGAGTTTGGGTGACGTTTAACACACTCTTTATAAAACAGACTACAACTCTCTAACCCCAATGAATTTTGAAACGTGATTTCTGTCCCCTGAAAGAGAATTTGAAGACCTCCGATTGGTAGAAATTTAACCACTTTTGGACATAAAGTGAGAGAGAGAGTTATAGAGGTTTTAATTTTGGGTGACGTGGCACACACTCTTTATAAAATGGACTATAACTCGCTCATCCCAACAAATTTTGAAATGAGATTTCTTTCCCCTGAAATAGAATCTTAGGACTTCCGATTGGTAGAAATTTCAACACTTTTGGACTTAAAATGAGAGAGTTATGGTGCTTTTAATTTTGGGTGATGTTTCACACACTCTTTATAAAATGGACAAAAAGTCCCTCATCCCACCGAATTTTTAAATGAGATTTTTTCCGTTAAAAAGAGAATTTGAAGACATCCAATTTGTAGAAATTTCACCCCTTTTTTACTTAAAGTGAGAGAGAGTTCTTTCCCAACAAATTTTGAAATGAGATTTCTTTCCCTGAAATTGAATCTTAGGACCTCCGATTGGTAGAAATTTCACCACTTTTGGACTTAAAATGCTAGAGTTTGGGTGATGTTTAACACACTCTTTATAAAACAGACTACAACTCTCTCACCCTAATGTATTTTGGAATGAGATTTCTTTCCCCTGAAATGGAATCTTAGGACCTCCGATTGGTAGAAACTTCACCACATTTGGACTTAAAAGGCGAGACTTATTGAGGTTTTAATTTTGGGTGACGTTTCACACACTCTTTATAAAATGGACAAAAAAGAGAATTTGAAGACATCCAGTTGGTAGAAATTTCACCACTTTTTTACTTAAAGTGAGAGAGAGTTCTTTCCCAACAAATTTTGAAATGAGATTTCTTTCCCTGAAATAGAATCTTAGGACTTCCGATTGGTAGAAATTTCACCACTTTTGGACTTAAAATGCTAGAGTTTGGGTGATGTTTAACACACTCTTTATAAAACAGACTACAACTCTCCCACCCTAATGTATTTTGGAATGAGATTTCTTTCCCCTGAAATGGAATCTTAGGACCTCCGATTGGTAGAAACTTCACCACATTTGGACTTAAAAGGCGAGACTTATTGAGGTTTTAATTTTGGGTGACGTTTCACACACTCTTTATAAAATGGACAAAAAAGAGAATTTGAAGACATCCAGTTGGTAGAAATTTCACCACTTTTGGACTTAAAATGAGACTTATGACTTAAAATGAGACTTATGGTGCTTTTAATTTTGGGTGACGTTTCGAACAATCTTTACAAAAAGGACTACAACTCTCTCACCCCAAACGAGATTTCTTTCCCTTGTAAGAGAATTTGAAGACCTCCGATTGGTAGAAATTTCAACACTTTTGAACCTAAAATGAAAGAGTTGTGAAGGTTTAAATTTTGGGTGACGTTTCGCACTCATTATAAAATGGGCCAAAACGCTCCCACCCCACTAAATCTTAACCAAGATTTTTTCCATTGAAAGAGAATTTGAAGACCTCCAATTGGTAGAAATTTCACCACTTTTGCACTTAAAATGAGAGAGTTATGGAGGTTTTAATTTTGGTGTCATTTAACACACACTATTTATAAAACGGGCTACAACCCTCTCACCCTAATGAATTTTGAAACGAGATTTCTCTCCCCTGGAAGAAAATTTGAAGACCTCTGATAGGCAGAAATTTCACCACTTTTGGACTTAAAGTGAGAGAGTTATAGAGGTTTTAATTTTGGGTGACTTTTCGCACACACTTTATAAAATGGACTACAACTCTCATCCCAACAAATTTTGGAATGAGATTTCTTTCCCTGAAATAGAATCTTAGGACCTCCGATTGGTAGAAATTTCACCACTTTTTGACTTAAAATGAGAGAGTTATGGAGGTTTTAATTTTGGGTGACGTTTCGCACACTTTAAAAAATGGACCAAAATGCTCTCACCCCACCTAATCTTAAATGAGATTTTTTCCACTGAAAGAGAATTTCAAGACCTCCAATTGGTAGAAATTTCACCACTGTTGCACTTACAATGAGAGAGTTATGGAGGTTTTAATTTTGGGTGATGTTTAACACACTTGATAAAACGGAATAGAACTCTCTCACCCCAATGAATTGTGAAACGAGATTTCACTCTCCTGAAAGAAAATTTGAAGAATTCCGATTGGTAGAAATTTCACCACTTTTGGACTTAAAGTGAGAGAGTTATAGAGGTTTTAATTTTGGTTGACGTTTCGCACACTCTTTATAAAATGGACTACAACTCTCATCCCAACAAATTTTGAAATGAGATTTCTTTCCCTGAAATAGAATCTTAGGACCTCCGATTGGTAGAAATTTCACCACTTTTGGACATAAAATTAGAGAGTTATGGAGGTTTTAATTTTGGGTGACGTTTCGCACACTTTAAAAAATGGACCAAAACGCTCTTACCCCACCTAATCTTAAATGAGATTTTTTCCACTGAAAGAGAATTTGAAGACCTCCAATTGGTAGAAATTTCACCACTTTTGCACTTAAAATGAGAGATTTATGGAGGTTTTAATTTTTGGTGATGTTTATCACACTCTTTATAAACCGGACTACAACTCTCTCACCGCAATGAATTTTGGAATGAGATTTCCTTCCCCTGAAAGGGTATCTTAAGACCACCGATTGGTAGAAATTTCACCACTTTTAGACTTAAAAGGCGAGACTTATTGAGGTTTTAATTTTGAGTGACGTTTCACACACTCTTTATAAAATGGAAAAAAACTCCGTCATCCCACCGAATTTTTAAATGAGATTTTTTTCCGGTAAAAGAGAATTTGAAGACCTCCTATTGGTAGAAATTTCACCACTTTTGGACTTAAAATGAGAGACTTATGGAGGTTTTAATTTTGGGTGACGTTTCGCTCTATTTATAAAATGGACCGAAACGCTCTCACCCCCGCTAATCTTGAATGAGATTTTTTCCATTGAAAGAGAATTTGAAGACCTCCAATTGGTAGAAATTTTACCACTTTTGCACTTAAAATCAGAGAGTTATGGAAGTTTTAATTTTTGGTGACGTTTAACACACTCTTTATAAAACAGACTACAACTCTCTAACCCCAATGAATTTTGAAACGTGATTTCTGTCCCCTGAAAGAGAATTTGAAGACCTCCGATTGGTAGAAATTTAACCACTTTTGGACATAAAGTGAGAGAGAGAGTTATAGAGGTTTTAATTTTGGGTGACGTGGCACACACTCTTTATAAAATGGACTATAACTCGCTCATCCCAACAAATTTTGAAATGAGATTTCTTTCCCCTGAAATAGAATCTTAGGACCTCCGATTGGTAGAAATTTCAACACTTTTGGACTTAAAATGAGAGAGTTATGGTGCTTTTAATTTTGGGTGATGTTTCACACACTCTTTATAAAATGGACAAAAAGTCCCTCATCGCACCGAATTTTTAAATGAGATTTTTTCCGTTAAAAGAGAATTTGAAGACATCCAATTGGTAGAAATTTCACCCCTTTTTTACTTAAAGTGAGAGAGAGTTCTTTCCCAACAAATTTTGAAATGAGATTTCTTTCCCTGAAATTGAATCTTAGGACCTCCGATTGGTAGAAATTTCACCACTTTTGGACGTAAAATGCTAGAGTTTGGGTGATGTTTAACACACTCTTTATAAAACAGACTACAACTCTCTCACCCCAATGTATTTTGGAATGAGATTTCTTTCCCCTGAAATGGAATCTTAGGACCTCTGATTGGTAGAAACTTCACCACATTTGGACTTAAAAGGCGAGACTTATTGAGGTTTTAATTTTGGGTGACGTTTCACACACTCTTTATAAAATGGACAAAAAAGAGAATTTGAAGACATCCAGTTGGTAGAAATTTCACCACTTTTTTACTTAAAGTGAGAGAGAGTTCTTTCCCAACAAATTTTGAAATGAGATTTCTTTCCCTGAAATAGAATCTTAGGACCTCCGATTGGTAGAAATTTCACCACTTTTGGACTTAAAATGCTAGAGTTTGGGTGACGTTTAACACACTCTTTATAAAACAGACTACAACTCTCTAACCCCAATGAATTTTGAAACGTGATTTCTGTCCCCTGAAAGAGAATTTGAAGACCTCCGATTGGTAGAAATTTAACCACTTTTGGACATAAAGTGAGAGAGAGAGTTATAGAGGTTTTAATTTTGGGTGACGTGGCACACACTCTTTATAAAATGGACTATAACTCGTTCATCCCAACAAATTTTAAAATGAGATTTCTTTCCCCTGAAATAGAATCTTAGGACCTCCGATTGGTAGAAATTTCAACACTTTTGCACTTAAAATGAGAGAGTTATGGTGCTTTTAATTTTGGGTGATGTTTCACACACTCTTTATAAAATGGACAAAAAGTCCCTCATCCCACCGAATTTTTAAATGAGATTTTTTCCGTTAAAAGAGAATTTGAAGACATCCAATTGGTAGAAATTTCACCCCTTTTTTACTTAAAGTGAGAGAGAGTTCTTTCCCAACAAATTTTGAAATGAGATTTCTTTCCCTGAAATTGAATCTTAGGACCTCCGATTGGTACAAATTTCACCACTTTTGGACTTAAAATGCTAGAGTTTGGGTGATGTTTAACACACTCTTTATAAAACAGACTACAACTCTCTCACCCCAACGTATTTTGGAATGAGATTTCTTTCCCCTGAAATGGAATCTTAGGACCTCCGATTGGTAGAAACTTCACCACATATGGACTTAAAAGGCGAGACTTATTGAGGTTTTAATTTTGGGTGACGTTTCACACACTCTTTATAAAATGGACAAAAAAGAGAATTTGAAGACATCCAGTTGGTAGAAATTTCACCACTTTTTTACTTAAAGTGAGAGAGAGTTCTTTCCCAACAAATTTTGAAATGAGATTTCTTTCCCTGAAATAGAATCTTAGGACCTCCGATTGGTAGAAATTTCACCACTTTTGGACTTAAAATGCTAGAGTTTGGGTGACGTTTAACACACTCTTTATAAAACAGACTACAACTCTCTAACCCCAATGAATTTTGAAACGTGATTTCTGTCCCCTGAAAGAGAATTTGAAGCCCTCCGATTGGTAGAAATTTAACCACTTTTGGACATAAAGTGAGAGAGAGAGTTATAGAGGTTTTAATTTTGGGTGACGTGGCACACACTCTTTATAAAATGGACTATAACTCGCTCATCCCAACAAATTTTAAAATGAGATTTCTTTCCCCTGAAATAGAATCTTAGGACCTCCGATTGGTAGAAATTTCAACACTTTTGGACTTAAAATGAGAGAGTTATGGTGCTTTTAATTTTGGGTGATGTTTCACACACTCTTTATAAAATGGACAAAAAGTCCCTCATCCCACCGAATTTTTAAATGAGATTTTTTCCGTTAAAAGAGAATTTGAAGACATCCAATTGGTAGAAATTTCACCCCTTTTTTACTTAAAGTGAGAGAGAGTTCTTTCCCAACAAATTTTGAAATGAGATTTCTTTCCCTGAAATTGAATCTTAGGACCTCCGATTGGTAGAAATTTCACCACTTTTGGACTTAAAATGCTAGAGTTTGGGTGATGTTTAACACACTCTTTATAAAACAGACTACAACTCTCTCACCCCAACGTATTTTGGAATGAGATTTCTTTCCCCTGAAATGGAATCTTAGGACCTCCGATTGGTAGAAACTTCACCACATATGGACTTAAAAGGCGAGACTTATTGAGGTTTTAATTTTGGGTGACGTTTCACACACTCTTTATAAAATGGACAAAAAAGAGAATTTGAAGACATCCAGTTGGTAGAAATTTCACCACTTTTTTACTTAAAGTGAGAGAGAGTTCTTTCCCAACAAATTTTGAAATGAGATTTCTTTCCCTGAAATAGAATCTTAGGACCTCCGATTGGTAGAAATTTCACCACTTTTGGACTTAAAATGCTAGAGTTTGGGTGACGTTTAACACACTCTTTATAAAACAGACTACAACTCTCTAACCCCAATGAATTTTGAAACGTGATTTCTGTCCCCTGAAAGAGAATTTGAAGACCTCCGATTGGTAGAAATTTAACCACTTTTGGACATAAAGTGAGAGAGAGAGTTATAGAGGTTTTAATTTTGGGTGACGTGGCACACACTCTTTATAAAATGGACTATAACTCGCTCATCCCAACAAATTTTGAAATGAGATTTCTTTCCCCTGAAATAGAATCTTAGGACCTCCGATTGGTAGAAATTTCAACACTTTTGGACTTAAAATGAGAGAGTTATGGTGCTTTTAATTTTGGGTGATGTTTCACACACTCTTTATAAAATGGACAAAAAGTCCCTCATCCCACCGAATTTTTAAATGAGATTTTTTCCGTTAAAAAGAGAATTTGAAGACATCCAATTTGTAGAAATTTCACCCCTTTTTTACTTAAAGTGAGAGAGAGTTCTTTCCCAACAAATTTTGAAATGAGATTTCTTTCCCTGAAATTGAATCTTAGGACCTCCGATTGGTAGATATTTCACCACTTTTGGACTTAAAATGCTAGAGTTTGGGTGATGTTTAACACACTCTTTATAAAACAGACTACAACTCTCTCACCCCAACGTATTTTGGAATGAGATTTCTTTCCCCTGAAATGGAATCTTAGGACCTCCGATTGGTAGAAACTTCACCACATATGGACTTAAAAGGCGAGACTTATTGAGGTTTTAATTTTGGGTGACGTTTCACACACTCTTTATAAAATGGACAAAAAAGAGAATTTGAAGACATCCAGTTGGTAGAAATTTCACCACTTTTTTACTTAAAGTGAGAGAGAGTTCTTTCCCAACAAATTTTGAAATGAGATTTCTTTCCCTGAAATAGAATCTTAGGACCTCCGATTGGTAGAAATTTCACCACTTTTGGACTTAAAATGCTAGAGTTTGGGTGACGTTTAACACACTCTTTATAAAACAGACTACAACTCTCTAACCCCAATGAATTTTGAAACGTGATTTCTGTCCCCTGAAAGAGAATTTGAAGACCTCCGATTGGTAGAAATTTAACCACTTTTGGACATAAAGTGAGAGAGAGAGTTATAGAGGTTTTAATTTTGGGTGACGTGGCACACACTCTTTATAAAATGGACTATAACTCGCTCATCCCAACAAATTTTGAAATGAGATTTCTTTCCCCTGAAATAGAATCTTAGGACCTCCGATTGGTAGAAATTTCAACACTTTTGGACTTAAAATGAGAGAGTTATGGTGCTTTTAATTTTGGGTGATGTTTCACACACTCTTTATAAAATGGACAAAAAGTCCCTCATCCCACCGAATTTTTAAATGAGATTTTTTCCGTTAAAAAGAGAATTTGAAGACATCCAATTTGTAGAAATTTCACCCCTTTTTTACTTAAAGTGAGAGAGAGTTCTTTCCCAACAAATTTTGAAATGAGATTTCTTTCCCTGAAATTGAATCTTAGGACCTCCGATTGGTAGAAATTTCACCACTTTTGGACTTAAAATGCTAGAGTTTGGGTGATGTTTAACACACTCTTTATAAAACAGACTACAACTCTCTCACCCCAACGTATTTTGGAATGAGATTTCTTTCCCCTGAAATGGAATCTTAGGACCTCCGATTGGTAGAAACTTCACCACATATGGACTTAAAAGGCGAGACTTATTGAGGTTTTAATTTTGGGTGACGTTTCACACACTCTTTATAAAATGGACAAAAAAGAGAATTTGAAGACATCCAGTTGGTAGAAATTTCACCACTTTTTTACTTAAAGTGAGAGAGAGTTCTTTCCCAACAAATTTTGAAATGAGATTTCTTTCCCTGAAATAGAATCTTAGGACCTCCGATTGGTAGAAATTTCACCACTTTTGGACTTAAAATGCTAGAGTTTGGGTGACGTTTAACACACTCTTTATAAAACAGACTACAACTCTCTAACCCCAATGAATTTTGAAACGTGATTTCTGTCCCCTGAAAGAGAATTTGAAGACCTCCGATTGGTAGAAATTTAACCACTTTTGGACATAAAGTGAGAGAGAGAGTTATAGAGGTTTTAATTTTGGGTGACGTGGCACACACTCTTTATAAAATGGACTATAACTCGCTCATCCCAACAAATTTTAAAATGAGATTTCTTTCCCCTGAAATAGAATCTTAGGACCTCCGATTGGTAGAAATTTCAACACTTTTGGACTTAAAATGAGAGAGTTATGGTGCTTTTAATTTTGGGTGATGTTTCACACACTCTTTATAAAATGGACAAAAAGTCCCTCATCCCACCGAATTTTTAAATGAGATTTTTTCCGTTAAAAGAGAATTTTGAAGACATCCAATTGGTAGAAATTTCACCCCTTTTTTACTTAAAGTGAGAGAGAGTTCTTTCCCAACAAATTTTGAAATGAGATTTCTTTCCCTGAAATTGAATCTTAGGACCTCCGATTGGTAGAAATTTCACCACTTTTGGACTTAAAATGCTAGAGTTTGGGTGATGTTTAACACACTCTTTATAAAACAGACTACAACTCTCTCACCCCAACGTATTTTGGAATGAGATTTCTTTCCCCTGAAATGGAATCTTAGGACCTCCGATTGGTAGAAACTTCACCACATATGGACTTAAAAGGCGAGACTTATTGAGGTTTTAATTTTGGGTGACGTTTCACACACTCTTTATAAAATGGACAAAAAAGAGAATTTGAAGACATCCAGTTGGTAGAAATTTCACCACTTTTTTACTTAAAGTGAGAGAGAGTTCTTTCCCAAAAAAATTTTGAAATGAGATTTCTTTCCCTGAAATAGAATCTTAGGACCTCCGATTGGTAGAAATTTCACCACTTTTGGACTTAAAATGCTAGAGTTTGGGTGACGTTTAACACACTCTTTATAAAACAGACTACAACTCTCAAAGCCCAATGAATTTTGAAACGTGATTTCTGTCCCCTGAAAGAGAATTTGAAGACTTCCGATTGGTAGAAATTTAACCACTTTTGGACATAAAGTGAGAGAGAGAGTTATAGAGGTTTTAATTTTGGGTGACGTGGCACACACTCTTTATAAAATGGACTATAAGTCGCTCATCCCAACAAATTTTGAAATGAGATTTCTTTCCCCTGAAATAGAATCTTAGGACCTCCGATTGGTAGAAATTTCAACACTTTTGGACTTAAAATGAGAGAGTTATGGTGCTTTTAATTTTGGGTGATGTTTCACACACTCTTTATAAAATGGACAAAAAGTCCCTCATCCCACCGAATTTTTAAATGAGATTTTTTCCGTTAAAAAGAGAATTTGAAGACATCCAATTTGTAGAAATTTCACCCCTTTTTTACTTAAAGTGAGAGAGAGTTCTTTCCCAACAAATTTTGAAATGAGATTTCTTTCCCTGAAATTGAATCTTAGGACCTCCGATTGGTAGAAATTTCACCACTTTTGGACTTAAAATGCTAGAGTTTGGGTGATGTTTAACACACTCTTTATAAAACAGACTACAACTCTCTCACCCCAATGTATTTTGGAATGAGATTTCTTTCCCCTGAAATGGAATCTTAGGACCTCCGATTGGTAGAAACTTCACCACATTTGGACTTAAAAGGCGAGACTTATTGAGGTTTTAATTTTGGGTGACGTTTCACACACTCTTTATAAAATGGACAAAAAAGAGAATTTGAAGACATCCAGTTGGTAGAAATTTCACCACTTTTTTACTTAAAGTGAGAGAGAGTTCTTTCCCAACAAATTTTGAAATGAGATTTCTTTCCCTGAAATAGAATCTTAGGACCTCCGATTGGTAGAAATTTCACCACTTTTGGACTTAAAATGCTAGAGTTTGGGTGATGTTTAACACACTCTTTATAAAACAGACTACAACTCTCCCACCCTAATGTATTTTGGAATGAGATTTCTTTCCCCTGAAATGGAATCTTAGGACCTCCGATTGGTAGAAACTTCACCACATTTGGACTTAAAAGGCGAGACTTATTGAGGTTTTAATTTTGGGTGACGTTTCACACACTCTTTATAAAATGGACAAAAAAGAGAATTTGAAGACATCCAGTTGGTAGAAATTTCACCACTTTTGGACTTAAAATGAGACTTATGGTGCTTTTAATTTTGGGTGACGTTTCGAACAATCTTTACAAAAAGGACTACAACTCTCTCACCCCAAACGAGATTTCTTTCCCCTGTAAGAGAATTTGAAGACCTCCGATTGGTAGAAATTTCAACACTTTTGAACCTAAAATGAAAGAGTTGTGAAGGTTTAAATTTTGGGTGACGTTTCGCACTCATTATAAAATGGGCCAAAACGCTCCCACCCCACTAAATCTTAACCAAGATTTTTTCCATTGAAAGAGAATTTGAAGACCTCCAATTGGTAGAAATTTCACCACTTTTGCACTTAAAATGAGAGAGTTATGGAGGTTTTAATTTTGGTGTCATTTAACACACACTATTTATAAAACGGGCTACAACCCTCTCACCCTAATGAATTTTGAAACGAGATTTCTCTCCCCTGGAAGAAAATTTGAAGACCTCTGATAGGCAGAAATTTCACCACTTTTGGACTTAAAGTGAGAGAGTTATAGAGGTTTTAATTTTGGGTGACTTTTCGCACACACTTTATAAAATGGACTACAACTCTCATCCCAACAAATTTTGGAATGAGATTTCTTTCCCTGAAATAGAATCTTAGGACCTCCGATTGGTAGAAATTTCACCACTTTTTGACTTAAAATGAGAGAGTTATGGAGGTTTTAATTTTGGGTGACGTTTTGCACACTTTAAAAAATGGACCAAAATGCTCTCACCCCACCTAATCTTAAATGAGATTTTTTCCACTGAAAGAGAATTTCAAGACCTCCAATTGGTAGAAATTTCACCACTGTTGCACTTACAATGAGAGAGTTATGGAGGTTTTAATTTTGGGTGATGTTTAACACACTTGATAAAACGGAATAGAACTCTCTCACCCCAATGAATTGTGAAACGAGATTTCACTCTCCTGAAAGAAAATTTGAAGAATTCCGATTGGTAGAAATTTCACCACTTTTGGACTTAAAGTGAGAGAGTTATAGAGGTTTTAATTTTGGTTGACGTTTCGCACACTCTTTATAAAATGGACTACAACTCTCATCCCAACAAATTTTGAAATGAGATTTCTTTCCCTGAAATAGAATCTTAGGACCTCCGATTGGTAGAAATTTCACCACTTTTGGACATAAAATTAGAGAGTTATGGAGGTTTTAATTTTGGGTGACGTTTCGCACACTTTAAAAAATGGACCAAAACGCTCTTACCCCACCTAATCTTAAATGAGATTTTTTCCACTGAAAGAGAATTTGAAGACCTCCAATTGGTAGAAATTTCACCACTTTTGCACTTAAAATGAGAGATTTATGGAGGTTTTAATTTTTGGTGATGTTTAACACACTTGATAAAACGGAATAGAACTCTCTCACCCCAATGAATTGTGAAACGAGATTTGACTCTCCTGAAAGAAAATTTGAAGAATTCCGATTGGTAGAAATTTCACCACTTTTGGACTTAAAGTGAGAGAGTTATAGAGGTTTTAATTTTGGTTGACGTTTCGCACACTCTTTATAAAATGGACTACAACTCTCATCCCAACAAATTTTGAAATGAGATTTCTTTCCCTGAAATAGAATCTTAGGACCTCCGATTGGTAGAAATTTCACCACTTTTGGACATAAAATTAGAGAGTTATGGAGGTTTTAATTTTGGGTGACGTTTCGCACACTTTAAAAAATGGACCAAAACGCTCTTACCCCACCTAATCTTAAATGAGATTTTTTCCACTGAAAGAGAATTTGAAGACCTCCAATTGGTAGAAATTTCACCACTTTTGCACTTAAAATGAGAGATTTATGCAGGTTTTAATTTTTGGTGATGTTTAACACACTTGATAAAACGGAATAGAACTCTCTCACCCCAATGAATTGTGAAACGAGATTTCACTCTCCTGAAAGAAAATTTGAAGAATTCCGATTGGTAGAAATTTCACCACTTTTGGACTTAAAGTGAGAGAGTTATAGAGGTTTTAATTTTGGTTGACGTTTCGCACACTCTTTATAAAATGGACTACAACTCTCATCCCAACAAATTTTGAAATGAGATTTCTTTCCCTGAAATAGAATCTTAGGACCTCCGATTGGTAGAAATTTCACCACTTTTGGACTTAAAATGAGAGATTTATGGAGGTTTTAATTTTTGGTGATGTTTATCGCACTCTTTATAAACCGGACTACAACTCTCTTACCGCAATGAATTTTGGAATGAGATTTCCTTCCCCTGAAAGGGTATCTTAAGACCACCGATTGGTAGAAATTTCACCACTTTTAGACTTAAAAGGCGAGACTTATTGAGGTTTTAATTTTGAGTGACGTTTCACACACTCTTTATAAAACAGACTACAACTCTCTAACCCCAATGAATTTTGAAACGTGATTTCTGTCCCCTGAAAGAGAATTTGAAGACCTCCGATTGGTAGAAATTTAACCACTTTTGGACATAAAGTGAGAGAGAGAGTTATAGAGGTTTTAATTTTGGGTGACGTGGCACACACTCTTTATAAAATGGACTATAACTCGCTCATCCCAACAAATTTTGAAATGAGATTTCTTTCCCCTGAAATAGAATCTTAGGACCTCCGATTGGTAGAAATTTCAACACTTTTGGACTTAAAATTAGAGAGTTATGGTGCTTTTAATTTTGGGTGATGTTTCACACACTCTTTATAAAATGGACAAAAAGTCCCTCATCCCACCGAATTTTTAAATGAGATTTTTTCCGTTAAAAGAGAATTTGAAGACATCCAATTGGTAGAAATTTCACCCCTTTTTTACTTAAAGTGAGAGAGAGTTCTTTCCCAACAAATTTTGAAATGAGATTTCTTTCCCTGAAATAGAATCTTAGGACCTCCGATTGGTAGAAATTTCACCACTTTTGGACTTAAAATGCTAGAGTTTGGGTGATGTTTAACACACTCTTTATAAAACAGACTACAACTCTCTCACCCCAATGTATTTTGGAATGAGATTTCTTTCCCCTGATATGGAATCTTAGGACCTCCGATTGGTAGAAACTTCACCACATTTGGACTTAAAAGGCGAGACTTATTGAGGTTTTAATTTTGGGTGACGTTTCACACACTCTTTATAAAATGGACAAAAAAGAGAATTTGAAGACATCCAGTTGGTAGAAATTTCACCACTTTTTTACTTAAAGTGAGAGAGAGTTCTTTCCCAACAAATTTTGAAATGAGATTTCTTTCCCTGAAATAGAATCTTAGGACCTCCGATTGGTAGAAATTTCACCACTTTTGGACTTAAAATGCTAGAGTTTGGGTGATGTTTAACACACTCTTTATAAAACAGACTACAACTCTCTCACCCCAATGTATTTTGGAATGAGATTTCTTTCCCCTGAAATGGAATCTTAGGACCTCCGATTGGTAGAAACTTCACCACATTTGGACTTAAAAGGCGAGACTTATTGAGGTTTTAATTTTGGGTGACGTTTCACACACTCTTTATAAAATGGACAAAAAAGAGAATTTGAAGACATCCAGTTGGTAGAAATTTCACCACTTTTTTACTTAAAGTGAGAGAGAGTTCTTTCCCAAAAAAATTTTGAAATGAGATTTCTTTCCCTGAAATAGAATCTTAGGACCTCCGATTGGTAGAAATTTCACCACTTTTGGACTTAAAATGCTAGAGTTTGGGTGACGTTTAACACACTCTTTATAAAACAGACTACAACTCTCAAAGCCCAATGAATTTTGAAACGTGATTTCTGTCCCCTGAAAGAGAATTTGAAGACTTCCGATTGGTAGAAATTTAACCACTTTTGGACATAAAGTGAGAGAGAGAGTTATAGAGGTTTTAATTTTGGGTGACGTGGCACACACTCTTTATAAAATGGACTATAACTCGCTCATCCCAACAAATTTTGAAATGAGATTTCTTTCCCCTGAAATAGAATCTTAGGACCTCCGATTGGTAGAAATTTCAACACTTTTGGACTTAAAATGAGAGAGTTATGGTGCTTTTAATTTTGGGTGATGTTTCACACACTCTTTATAAAATGGACAAAAAGTCCCTCATCCCACCGAATTTTTAAATGAGATTTTTTCCGTTAAAAAGAGAATTTGAAGACATCCAATTTGTAGAAATTTCACCCCTTTTTTACTTAAAGTGAGAGAGAGTTCTTTCCCAACAAATTTTGAAATGAGATTTCTTTCCCTGAAATTGAATCTTAGGACCTCCGATTGGTAGAAATTTCACCACTTTTGGACTTAAAATGCTAGAGTTTGGGTGATGTTTAACACACTCTTTATAAAACAGACTACAACTCTCTCACCCCAATGTATTTTGGAATGAGATTTCTTTCCCCTGAAATGGAATCTTAGGACCTCCGATTGGTAGAAACTTCACCACATTTGGACTTAAAAGGCGAGACTTATTGAGGTTTTAATTTTGGGTGACGTTTCACACACTCTTTATAAAATGGACAAAAAAGAGAATTTGAAGACATCCAGTTGGTAGAAATTTCACCACTTTTTTACTTAAAGTGAGAGAGAGTTCTTTCCCAACAAATTTTGAAATGAGATTTCTTTCCCTGAAATAGAATCTTAGGACCTCCGATTGGTAGAAATTTCACCACTTTTGGACTTAAAATGCTAGAGTTTGGGTGATGTTTAACACACTCTTTATAAAACAGACTACAACTCTCCCACCCTAATGTATTTTGGAATGAGATTTCTTTCCCCTGAAATGGAATCTTAGGACCTCCGATTGGTAGAAACTTCACCACATTTGGACTTAAAAGGCGAGACTTATTGAGGTTTTAATTTTGGGTGACGTTTCACACACTCTTTATAAAATGGACAAAAAAGAGAATTTGAAGACATCCAGTTGGTAGAAATTTCACCACTTTTGGACTTAAAATGAGACTTATGGTGCTTTTAATTTTGGGTGACGTTTCGAACAATCTTTACAAAAAGGACTACAACTCTCTCACCCCAAACGAGATTTCTTTCCCCTGTAAGAGAATTTGAAGACCTCCGATTGGTAGAAATTTCAACACTTTTGAACCTAAAATGAAAGAGTTGTGAAGGTTTAAATTTTGGGTGACGTTTCGCACTCATTATAAAATGGGCCAAAACGCTCCCACCCCACTAAATCTTAACCAAGATTTTTTCCATTGAAAGAGAATTTGAAGACCTCCAATTGGTAGAAATTTCACCACTTTTGCACTTAAAATGAGAGAGTTATGGAGGTTTTAATTTTGGTGTCATTTAACACACACTATTTATAAAACGGGCTACAACCCTCTCACCCTAATGAATTTTGAAACGAGATTTCTCTCCCCTGGAAGAAAATTTGAAGACCTCTGATAGGCAGAAATTTCACCACTTTTGGACTTAAAGTGAGAGAGTTATAGAGGTTTTAATTTTGGGTGACTTTTCGCACACACTTTATAAAATGGACTACAACTCTCATCCCAACAAATTTTGGAATGAGATTTCTTTCCCTGAAATAGAATCTTAGGACCTCCGATTGGTAGAAATTTCACCACTTTTTGACTTAAAATGAGAGAGTTATGGAGGTTTTAATTTTGGGTGACGTTTTGCACACTTTAAAAAATGGACCAAAATGCTCTCACCCCACCTAATCTTAAATGAGATTTTTTCCACTGAAAGAGAATTTCAAGACCTCCAATTGGTAGAAATTTCACCACTGTTGCACTTACAATGAGAGAGTTATGGAGGTTTTAATTTTGGGTGATGTTTAACACACTTGATAAAACGGAATAGAACTCTCTCACCCCAATGAATTGTGAAACGAGATTTCACTCTCCTGAAAGAAAATTTGAAGAATTCCGATTGGTAGAAATTTCACCACTTTTGGACTTAAAGTGAGAGAGTTATAGAGGTTTTAATTTTGGTTGACGTTTCGCACACTCTTTATAAAATGGACTACAACTCTCATCCCAACAAATTTTGAAATGAGATTTCTTTCCCTGAAATAGAATCTTAGGACCTCCGATTGGTAGAAATTTCACCACTTTTGGACATAAAATTAGAGAGTTATGGAGGTTTTAATTTTGGGTGACGTTTCGCACACTTTAAAAAATGGACCAAAACGCTCTTACCCCACCTAATCTTAAATGAGATTTTTTCCACTGAAAGAGAATTTGAAGACCTCCAATTGGTAGAAATTTCACCACTTTTGCACTTAAAATGAGAGATTTATGGAGGTTTTAATTTTTGGTGATGTTTAACACACTTGATAAAACGGAATAGAACTCTCTCACCCCAATGAATTGTGAAACGAGATTTGACTCTCCTGAAAGAAAATTTGAAGAATTCCGATTGGTAGAAATTTCACCACTTTTGGACTTAAAGTGAGAGAGTTATAGAGGTTTTAATTTTGGTTGACGTTTCGCACACTCTTTATAAAATGGACTACAACTCTCATCCCAACAAATTTTGAAATGAGATTTCTTTCCCTGAAATAGAATCTTAGGACCTCCGATTGGTAGAAATTTCACCACTTTTGGACATAAAATTAGAGAGTTATGGAGGTTTTAATTTTGGGTGACGTTTCGCACACTTTAAAAAATGGACCAAAACGCTCTTACCCCACCTAATCTTAAATGAGATTTTTTCCACTGAAAGAGAATTTGAAGACCTCCAATTGGTAGAAATTTCACCACTTTTGCACTTAAAATGAGAGATTTATGCAGGTTTTAATTTTTGGTGATGTTTAACACACTTGATAAAACGGAATAGAACTCTCTCACCCCAATGAATTGTGAAACGAGATTTCACTCTCCTGAAAGAAAATTTGAAGAATTCCGATTGGTAGAAATTTCACCACTTTTGGACTTAAAGTGAGAGAGTTATAGAGGTTTTAATTTTGGTTGACGTTTCGCACACTCTTTATAAAATGGACTACAACTCTCATCCCAACAAATTTTGAAATGAGATTTCTTTCCCTGAAATAGAATCTTAGGACCTCCGATTGGTAGAAATTTCACCACTTTTGGACTTAAAATGAGAGATTTATGGAGGTTTTAATTTTTGGTGATGTTTATCGCACTCTTTATAAACCGGACTACAACTCTCTTACCGCAATGAATTTTGGAATGAGATTTCCTTCCCCTGAAAGGGTATCTTAAGACCACCGATTGGTAGAAATTTCACCACTTTTAGACTTAAAAGGCGAGACTTATTGAGGTTTTAATTTTGAGTGACGTTTCACACACTCTTTATAAAACAGACTACAACTCTCTAACCCCAATGAATTTTGAAACGTGATTTCTGTCCCCTGAAAGAGAATTTGAAGACCTCCGATTGGTAGAAATTTAACCACTTTTGGACATAAAGTGAGAGAGAGAGTTATAGAGGTTTTAATTTTGGGTGACGTGGCACACACTCTTTATAAAATGGACTATAACTCGCTCATCCCAACAAATTTTGAAATGAGATTTCTTTCCCCTGAAATAGAATCTTAGGACCTCCGATTGGTAGAAATTTCAACACTTTTGGACTTAAAATTAGAGAGTTATGGTGCTTTTAATTTTGGGTGATGTTTCACACACTCTTTATAAAATGGACAAAAAGTCCCTCATCCCACCGAATTTTTAAATGAGATTTTTTCCGTTAAAAGAGAATTTGAAGACATCCAATTGGTAGAAATTTCACCCCTTTTTTACTTAAAGTGAGAGAGAGTTCTTTCCCAACAAATTTTGAAATGAGATTTCTTTCCCTGAAATAGAATCTTAGGACCTCCGATTGGTAGAAATTTCACCACTTTTGGACTTAAAATGCTAGAGTTTGGGTGATGTTTAACACACTCTTTATAAAACAGACTACAACTCTCTCACCCCAATGTATTTTGGAATGAGATTTCTTTCCCCTGATATGGAATCTTAGGACCTCCGATTGGTAGAAACTTCACCACATTTGGACTTAAAAGGCGAGACTTATTGAGGTTTTAATTTTGGGTGACGTTTCACACACTCTTTATAAAATGGACAAAAAAGAGAATTTGAAGACATCCAGTTGGTAGAAATTTCACCACTTTTTTACTTAAAGTGAGAGAGAGTTCTTTCCCAACAAATTTTGAAATGAGATTTCTTTCCCTGAAATAGAATCTTAGGACCTCCGATTGGTAGAAATTTCACCACTTTTGGACTTAAAATGCTAGAGTTTGGGTGATGTTTAACACACTCTTTATAAAACAGACTACAACTCTCTCACCCCAATGTATTTTGGAATGAGATTTCTTTCCCCTGAAATGGAATCTTAGGACCTCCGATTGGTAGAAACTTCACCACATTTGGACTTAAAAGGCGAGACTTATTGAGGTTTTAATTTTGGGTGACGTTTCACACACTCTTTATAAAATGGACAAAAAAGAGAATTTGAAGACATCCAGTTGGTAGAAATTTCACCACTTTTGGACTTAAAATGAGACTTATGGTGCTTTTAATTTTAGGTGACGTTTCAAACACTCTTTACAAAATAGACTACAACTCTCTCACCCCAACAAATTTTGAAACGAGATTTCTTTCCCCTGAAAGAGAATTTGAAGACCTCCGATTGGTAGAAATTTCACCGCTTTTGAACCTAAAATGAAAGAGTTGTGTAGGTTTAAATTTTGGGTGACGTTTCGCACTCATTATAAAATGGGCCAAAACGCTCCCACCCCACTAAATGTACCAAGATTTTTTCCATTGAAAGAGAATTTGAAGACCTCCAATTGGTAGAAATTTCACCACTTTTGCACATAAAATGAGAGAGTTATGGAGGTTTTAATTTTGGTGTCATTTAACACACACTATTTATAAAACGGGCTACAACCCTCTCACCCCAATGAATTTTGAAACGAGATTTCTCTCCCCTAGAAGAAAATTTGAAGACCTTTGATAGGCAGAAATTTCACCACTTTTGGACTTAAAGTGAGAGAGTTATAGAGGTTTTAATTTTGGGTGACTTTTCGCACACACTTTATAAAATGGACTACAACTCTCATCCCAACAAATTTTGGAATGAGATTTCTTTCCCTGAAATAGAATCTTAGGACCTCCGATTGGTAGAAATTCCACCACTTTTGGACTTAAAATGAGAGAGTTATGGAGGTTTTAATTTTGGGTGACGTTTCGCAAACTTTAAAAAATGGACCAAAACGCTCTCACCCCACCTAATCTTAAATGAGATTTTTTCCACTGAAAGAGAATTTGAAGACCTCCAATTGGTAGAAATTTCACCACTATTGCACTTACAATGAGAGAGTTATGGAGGTTTTAATTTTGGGTCATGTTTAACACACTTTATAAAACGGAATACAACTCTCTCACCCCAATGAATTGTGAAACGAGATTTCACTCTCCTGAAAGAAAATTTGAAGAATTCCGATTGGTAGAAATTTCACCACTTTTGGACTTAAAGTGAGAGAGTTATAGAGGTTTTAATTTTGGTTGACGTTTCGCACACTCTTTATAAAATGGACTACAACTCTCATCCCAACAAATTTTGAAATGAGATTTCTTTCCCTGAAATAGAATCTTAGGACCTCCGATTGGTAGAAATTTCACCACTTTTGGACTTAAAATTAGAGAGTTATGGGGGTTTTAATTTTGGGTGACGTTTCGCACACTTTAAAAAATGGACCAAAACGCTCTTACCCCACCTAATCTTAAATGAGATTTTTTCCACTGAAAGAGAATTTGAAGACTTCCAATTGGTAGAAATTTCACCACTTTTGCACTTACAATGAGAGAGTTATGGAGGTTTTAATTTTGGGTGATGTTTAACACACTTTATAAAACGGAATACAACTCTCTCACCCCAATGAATTGTGAAACGAGATTTCACTCTCCTGAAAGAAAATTTGAAGAATTCCGATTGGTAGAAATTTCACCACTTTTGGACTTAAAGTGAGAGAGTTATAGAGGTTTTAATTTTGGTTGACGTTTCGCACACTCTTTATAAAATGGACTACAACTCTTATCCCAACAAATTTTGAAATGAGATTTCTTTCCCTGAAATAGAATCTTAGGACCTCCGATTGGTAGAAATTTCACCACTTTTGGACTTAAAATTAGAGAGTTATGGAGGTTTTAATTTTGGGTGACGTTTCGCACACTTTAAAAAATGGACCAAAACGCTCTCACCCCACCTAATCTTAAATGAGATTTTTTCCACTGAAAGAGAATTTGAAGACCTCCAATTGGTAGAAATTTCACCACTTTTGCACTTAAAATGAGAGAGTTATGGAGGTTTTAATTTTTGGTGATGTTTATCACACTCTTTATAAACCGGACTACAACTCTCTCACCGCAATGAATTTTGGAATGAGATTTCCTTCCCCTGAAAGGGTATCTTAAGACCACCGATTGGTAGAAATTTCACCACTTTTAGACTTAAAAGGCGAGACTTATTGAGGTTTTAATTTTGAGTGACGTTTCACACACTCTTTATAAAACAGACTACAACTCTCTAACCCCAATGAATTTTGAAACGTGATTTCTGTCCCCTGAAAGAGAATTTGAAGACCTCCGATTGGTAGAAATTTAACCACTTTTGGACATAAAGTGAGAGAGAGAGTTATAGAGGTTTTAATTTTGGGTGACGTGGCACACACTCTTTATAAAATGGACTATAACTCGCTCATCCGAACAAATTTTGAAATGAGATTTCTTTCCCCTGAAATAGAATCTTAGGACCTCCGATTGGTAGAAATTTCAACACTTTTGGACTTAAAATTAGAGAGTTATGGTGCTTTTAATTTTGGGTGATGTTTCACACACTCTTTATAAAATGGACAAAAAGTCCCTCATCCCACCGAATTTTTAAATGAGATTTTTTCCGTTAAAAGAGAATTTGAAGACATCCAATTGGTAGAAATTTCACCCCTTTTTTACTTAAAGTGAGAGAGAGTTCTTTCCCAACAAATTTTGAAATGAGATTTCTTTCCCTGAAATAGAATCTTAGGACCTCCGATTGGTAGAAATTTCACCACTTTTGGACTTAAAATGCTAGAGTTTGGGTGATGTTTAACACACTCTTTATAAAACAGACTACAACTCTCTCACCCCAATGTATTTTGGAATGAGATTTCTTTCCCCTGATATGGAATCTTAGGACCTCCGATTGGTAGAAACTTCACCACATTTGGACTTAAAAGGCGAGACTTATTGAGGTTTTAATTTTGGGTGACGTTTCACACACACTTTATAAAATGGACAAAAAAGAGAATTTGAAGACATCCAGTTGGTAGAAATTTCACCACTTTTTTACTTAAAGTGAGAGAGAGTTCTTTCCCAACAAATTTTGAAATGAGATTTCTTTCCCTGAAATAGAATCTTAGGACCTCCGATTGGTAGAAATTTCACCACTTTTGGACTTAAAATGCTAGAGTTTGGGTGATGTTTAACACACTCTTTATAAAACAGACTACAACTCTCTCACCCCAATGTATTTTGGAATGAGATTTCTTTCCCCTGAAATGGAATCTTAGGACCTCCGATTGGTAGAAACTTCACCACATTTGGACTTAAAAGGCGAGACTTATTGAGGTTTTAATTTTGGGTGACGTTTCACACACTTTTTATAAAATGGACAAAAAAGAGAATTTGAAGACATCCAGTTGGTAGAAATTTCACCACTTTTGGACTTAAAATGAGACTTATGGTGCTTTTAATTTTAGGTGACGTTTCGAACACTCTTTACAAAATGGACTACAACTCTCTCACCCCAACAAATTTTGAAACGAGATTTCTTTCCCCTGAAAGAGAATTTGAAGACCTCCGATTGGTAGAAATTTCACCGCTTTTGAACCTAAAATGAAAGAGTTGTGTAGGTTTAAATTTTGGGTGACGTTTCGCACTCATTATAAAATGGGCCAAAACGCTCCCACCCCACTAAATGTACCAAGATTTTTTCCATTGAAAGAGAATTTGAAGACCTCCAATTGGTAGAAATTTCACCACTTTTGCACTTAAAATGAGAGAGTTATGGAGGTTTTAATTTTGGTGTCATTTAACACACACTATTTATAAAACGGGCTACAACCCTCTCACCCCAATGAATTTTGAAACGAGATTTCTCTCCCCTAGAAGAAAATTTGAAGACCTTTGATAGGCAGAAATTTCACCACTTTTGGACTTAAAGTGAGAGAGTTATAGAGGTTTTAATTTTGGGTGACTTTTCGCACACACTTTATAAAATGGACTACAACTCTCATCCCAACAAATTTTGGAATGAGATTTCTTTCCCTGAAATAGAATCTTAGGACCTCCGATTGGTAGAAATTCCACCACTTTTGGACTTAAAATGAGAGAGTTATGGAGGTTTTAATTTTGGGTGACGTTTCGCACACTTTAAAAAATGGACCAAAACGCTCTCACCCCACCTAATCTTAAATGAGATTTTTTCCACTGAAAGAGAATTTGAAGACCTCCAATTGGTAGAAATTTCACCACTATTGCACTTACAATGAGAGAGTTATGGAGGTTTTAATTTTGGGTGATGTTTAACACACTTTATAAAACGGAATACAACTCTCTCACCCCAATGAATTGTGAAACGAGATTTCACTCTCCTGAAAGAAAATTTGAAGAATTCCGATTGGTAGAAATTTCACCACTTCTGGACTTAAAGTGAGAGAGTTATAGAGGTTTTAATTTTGGTTGACGTTTCGCACACTCTTTATAAAATGGACTACAACTCTCATCCCAACAAATTTTGAAATGAGATTTCTTTCCCTGAAATAGAATCTTAGGACCTCCGATTGGTAGAAATTTCACCACTTTTGGACTTAAAATTAGAGAGTTATGGAGGTTTTAATTTTGGGTGACGTTTCGCACACTTTAAAAAATAGACCAAAACGCTCTCACCCCACCTAATCTTAAATGAGATTTTTTCCACTGAAAGAGAATTTGAAGACCTCCAATTGGTAGAAATTTCACCACTTTTGCACTTAAAATGAGAGAGTTATGGAGGTTTTAATTTTTGGTGATGTTTATCACACTCTTTATAAACCGGACTACAACTCTCTCACCGCAATGAATTTTGGAATGAGATTTCCTTCCCCTGAAAGGGTATCTTAAGACCACCGATTGGTAGAAATTTCACCACTTTTAGACTTTAAAGGCGAGACTTATTGAGGTTTTAATTTTGAGTGACGTTTCACACACTCTTTATAAAACAGACTACAACTCTCTAACCCCAATGAATTTTGAAACGTCATTTCTGTCCCCTGAAAGAGAATTTGAAGACCTCCGATTGGTAGAAATTTAACCACTTTTGGACATAAAGTGAGAGAGAGAGTTATAGAGGTTTTAATTTTGGGTGACGTGGCACACACTCTTTATAAAATGGACTATAACTCGCTCATCCCAACAAATTTTGAAATTAGATTTCTTTCCCCTGAAATAGAATCTTATGACCTCCGATTGGTAGAAATTTCAACACTTTTGGACTTAAAATGAGAGAGTTATGGTGCTTTTAATTTTGGGTGATGTTTCACACACTCTTTATAAAATGGACAAAAAGTCCCTCATCCCACCGAATTTTTAAATGAGATTTTTTCCGTTAAAAGAGAATTTGAAGACATCCAATTGGTAGAAATTTCACCCCTTTTTTACTTAAAGTGAGAGAGAGTTCTTTCCCAACAAATTTTGAAATGAGATTTCTTTCCCTGAAATAGAATCTTAGGACCTCCGATTGGTAGAAATTTCACCACTTTTGGACTTAAAATGCTAGAGTTTGGGTGATGTTTAACACACTCTTTATAAAACAGACTACAACTCTCTCACCCCAATGTATTTTGGAATGAGATTTCTTTCCCCTGATATGGAATCTTAGGACCTCCGATTGGTAGAAACTTCACCACATTTGGACTTAAAAGGCGAGACTTATTGAGGTTTTAATTTTGGGTGACGTTTCACACACTCTTTATAAAATGGACAAAAAAGAGAATTTGAAGACATCCAGTTGGTAGAAATTTCACCACTTTTTTACTTAAAGTGAGAGAGAGTTCTTTCCCAACAAATTTTGAAATGAGATTTCTTTCCCTGAAATAGAATCTTAGGACCTCCGATTGGTAGAAATTTCACCACTTTTGGACTTAAAATGCTAGAGTTTGGGTGATGTTTAACACACTCTTTATAAAACAGACTACAACTCTCTCACCCCAATGTATTTTGGAATGAGATTTCTTTCCCCTGAAATGGAATCTTAGGACCTCCGATTGGTAGAAACTTCACCACATTTGGACTTAAAAGGCGAGACTTATTGAGGTTTTAATTTTGGGTGACGTTTCACACACTCTTTATAAAATGGACAAAAAAGAGAATTTGAAGACATCCAGTTGGTAGAAATTTCACCACTTTTGGACTTAAAATGAGACTTATGGTGCTTTTAATTTTAGGTGACGTTTCGAACACTCTTTACAAAATGGACTACAACTCTCTCACCCCAACAAATTTTGAAACGAGATTTCTTTCCCCTGAAAGAGAATTTGAAGACCTCCGATTGGTAGAAATTTCACCGCTTTTGAACCTAAAATGAAAGAGTTGTGTAGGTTTAAATTTTGGGTGACGTTTCGCACTCATTATAAAATGGGCCAAAACGCTCCCACCCCACTAAATGTACCAAGATTTTTTCCATTGAAAGAGAATTTGAAGACCTCCAATTGGTAGAAATTTCACCCCTTTTGCACTTAAAATGAGAGAGTTATGGAGGTTTTAATTTTGGTGTCATTTAACACACACTATTTATAAAACGGGCTACAACCCTCTCACCCCAATGAATTTTGAAACGAGATTTCTCTCCCCTGGAAGAAAATTTGAAGACCTTTGATAGGCAGAAATTTCACCACTTTTGGACTTAAAGTGAGAGAGTTATAGAGGTTTTAATTTTGGGTGACTTTTCGCACACACTTTATAAAATGGACTACAACTCTCATCCCAACAAATTTTGGAATGAGATTTCTTTCCCTGAAATAGAATCTTAGGACCTCCGATTGGTAGAAATTTCACCACTTTTGGACTTAAAATGCTAGAGTTTGGGTGATGTTTAACACACTCTTTATAAAACAGACTACAACTCTCTCACCCCAATGTATTTTGGAATGAGATTTCTTTCCCCTGAAATGGAATCTTAGGACCTCCGATTGGTAGAAACTTCACCACATTTGGACTTAAAAGGCGAGACTTATTGAGGTTTTAATTTTGGGTGACGTTTCACACACTTTTTATAAAATGGACAAAAAAGAGAATTTGAAGACATCCAGTTGGTAGAAATTTCACCACTTTTGGACTTAAAATGAGACTTATGGTGCTTTTAATTTTAGGTGACGTTTCGAACACTCTTTACAAAATGGACTACAACTCTCTCACCCCAACAAATTTTGAAACGAGATTTCTTTCCCCTGAAAGAGAATTTGAAGACCTCCGATTGGTAGAAATTTCACCGCTTTTGAACCTAAAATGAAAGAGTTGTGTAGGTTTAAATTTTGGGTGACGTTTCGCACTCATTATAAAATGGGCCAAAACGCTCCCACCCCACTAAATGTACCAAGATTTTTTCCATTGAAAGAGAATTTGAAGACCTCCAATTGGTAGAAATTTCACCACTTTTGCACTTAAAATGAGAGAGTTATGGAGGTTTTAATTTTGGTGTCATTTAACACACACTATTTATAAAACGGGCTACAACCCTCTCACCCCAATGAATTTTGAAACGAGATTTCTCTCCCCTAGAAGAAAATTTGAAGACCTTTGATAGGCAGAAATTTCACCACTTTTGGACTTAAAGTGAGAGAGTTATAGAGGTTTTAATTTTGGGTGACTTTTCGCACACACTTTATAAAATGGACTACAACTCTCATCCCAACAAATTTTGGAATGAGATTTCTTTCCCTGAAATAGAATCTTAGGACCTCCGATTGGTAGAAATTCCACCACTTTTGGACTTAAAATGAGAGAGTTATGGAGGTTTTAATTTTGGGTGACGTTTCGCACACTTTAAAAAATGGACCAAAACGCTCTCACCCCACCTAATCTTAAATGAGATTTTTTCCACTGAAAGAGAATTTGAAGACCTCCAATTGGTAGAAATTTCACCACTATTGCACTTACAATGAGAGAGTTATGGAGGTTTTAATTTTGGGTGATGTTTAACACACTTTATAAAACGGAATACAACTCTCTCACCCCAATGAATTGTGAAACGAGATTTCACTCTCCTGAAAGAAAATTTGAAGAATTCCGATTGGTAGAAATTTCACCACTTCTGGACTTAAAGTGAGAGAGTTATAGAGGTTTTAATTTTGGTTGACGTTTCGCACACTCTTTATAAAATGGACTACAACTCTCATCCCAACAAATTTTGAAATGAGATTTCTTTCCCTGAAATAGAATCTTAGGACCTCCGATTGGTAGAAATTTCACCACTTTTGGACTTAAAATTAGAGAGTTATGGAGGTTTTAATTTTGGGTGACGTTTCGCACACTTTAAAAAATAGACCAAAACGCTCTCACCCCACCTAATCTTAAATGAGATTTTTTCCACTGAAAGAGAATTTGAAGACCTCCAATTGGTAGAAATTTCACCACTTTTGCACTTAAAATGAGAGAGTTATGGAGGTTTTAATTTTTGGTGATGTTTATCACACTCTTTATAAACCGGACTACAACTCTCTCACCGCAATGAATTTTGGAATGAGATTTCCTTCCCCTGAAAGGGTATCTTAAGACCACCGATTGGTAGAAATTTCACCACTTTTAGACTTAAAAGGCGAGACTTATTGAGGTTTTAATTTTGAGTGACGTTTCACACACTCTTTATAAAACAGACTACAACTCTCTAACCCCAATGAATTTTGAAACGTGATTTCTGTCCCCTGAAAGAGAATTTGAAGACCTCCGATTGGTAGAAATTTAACCACTTTTGGACATAAAGTGAGAGAGAGAGTTATAGAGGTTTTAATTTTGGGTGACGTGGCACACACTCTTTATAAAATGGACTATAACTCGCTCATCCCAACAAATTTTGAAATTAGATTTCTTTCCCCTGAAATAGAATCTTATGACCTCCGATTGGTAGAAATTTCAACACTTTTGGACTTAAAATGAGAGAGTTATGGTGCTTTTAATTTTGGGTGATGTTTCACACACTCTTTATAAAATGGACAAAAAGTCCCTCATCCCACCGAATTTTTAAATGAGATTTTTTCCGTTAAAAGAGAATTTGAAGACATCCAATTGGTAGAAATTTCACCCCTTTTTTACTTAAAGTGAGAGAGAGTTCTTTCCCAACAAATTTTGAAATGAGATTTCTTTCCCTGAAATAGAATCTTAGGACCTCCGATTGGTAGAAATTTCACCACTTTTGGACTTAAAATGCTAGAGTTTGGGTGATGTTTAACACACTCTTTATAAAACAGACTACAACTCTCTCACCCCAATGTATTTTGGAATGAGATTTCTTTCCCCTGATATGGAATCTTAGGACCTCCGATTGGTAGAAACTTCACCACATTTGGACTTAAAAGGCGAGACTTATTGAGGTTTTAATTTTGGGTGACGTTTCACACACTCTTTATAAAATGGACAAAAAAGAGAATTTGAAGACATCCAGTTGGTAGAAATTTCACCACTTTTTTACTTAAAGTGAGAGAGAGTTCTTTCCCAACAAATTTTGAAATGAGATTTCTTTCCCTGAAATAGAATCTTAGGACCTCCGATTGGTAGAAATTTCACCACTTTTGGACTTAAAATGCTAGAGTTTGGGTGATGTTTAACACACTCTTTATAAAACAGACTACAACTCTCTCACCCCAATGTATTTTGGAATGAGATTTCTTTCCCCTGAAATGGAATCTTAGGACCTCCGATTGGTAGAAACTTCACCACATTTGGACTTAAAAGGCGAGACTTATTGAGGTTTTAATTTTGGGTGACGTTTCACACACTCTTTATAAAATGGACAAAAAAGAGAATTTGAAGACATCCAGTTGGTAGAAATTTCACCACTTTTGGACTTAAAATGAGACTTATGGTGCTTTTAATTTTAGGTGACGTTTCGAACACTCTTTACAAAATGGACTACAACTCTCTCACCCCAACAAATTTTGAAACGAGATTTCTTTCCCCTGAAAGAGAATTTGAAGACCTCCGATTGGTAGAAATTTCACCGCTTTTGAACCTAAAATGAAAGAGTTGTGTAGGTTTAAATTTTGGGTGACGTTTCGCACTCATTATAAAATGGGCCAAAACGCTCCCACCCCACTAAATGTACCAAGATTTTTTCCATTGAAAGAGAATTTGAAGACCTCCAATTGGTAGAAATTTCACCCCTTTTGCACTTAAAATGAGAGAGTTATGGAGGTTTTAATTTTGGTGTCATTTAACACACACTATTTATAAAACGGGCTACAACCCTCTCACCCCAATGAATTTTGAAACGAGATTTCTCTCCCCTGGAAGAAAATTTGAAGACCTTTGATAGGCAGAAATTTCACCACTTTTGGACTTAAAGTGAGAGAGTTATAGAGGTTTTAATTTTGGGTGACTTTTCGCACACACTTTATAAAATGGACTACAACTCTCATCCCAACAAATTTTGGAATGAGATTTCTTTCCCTGAAATAGAATCTTAGGACCTCCGATTGGTAGAAATTCCACCACTTTTGGACTTAAAATGAGAGAGTTATGGAGGTTTTAATTTTGGGTGACGTTTCGCACACTTTAAAAAATGGACCAAAACGCTCTCACCCCACCTAATCTTAAATGAGATTTTTTCCACTAAAAGAGAATTTGAAGACCTCCAATTGGTAGAAATTTCACCACTATTGCACTTACAATGAGAGAGTTATGGAGGTTTTAATTTTGGGTGATGTTTAACACACTTTATAAAACGGAATACAACTCTCTCACCCCAATGAATTGTGAAACGAGATTTCACTCTCCTGAAAGAAAATTTGAAGAATTCCGATTGGTAGAAATTTCACCACTTTTGGACTTAAAGTGAGAGAGTTATAGAGGTTTTAATTTTGGTTGACGTTTCGCACACTCTTTATAAAATGGACTACAACTCTCATCCCAACAAATTTTGAAATGAGATTTCTTTCCCTGAAATACAATCTTAGGACCTCCGATTGGTAGAAATTTCACCACTTTTGGACTTAAAATTAGAGAGTTATGGGGGTTTTAATTTTGGGTGACGTTTCGCACACTTTAAAAAATGGACCAAAACGCTCTTACCCCACCTAATCTTAAATGAGATTTTTTCCACTGAAAGAGAATTTGAAGACCTCCAATTGGTAGAAATTTCACCACTTTTGCACTTACAATGAGAGAGTTATGGAGGTTTTAATTTTTGGTGATGTTTATCACACTCTTTATAAACCGGACTACAACTCTCTCACCGCAATGAATTTTGGAATGAGATTTCCTTCCCCTGAAAGGGTATCTTAAGACCACCGATTGGTAGAAATTTCACCACTTTTAGACTTAAAAGGCGAGACTTATTGAGGTTTTAATTTTGAGTGACGTTTCACACTCTCTTTATAAAATGGAAAAAAACTCCGTCATCCCACCGAATTTTTAAATGAGATTTTTTCCGGTAAAAGAGAATTTGAAGACCTCCTATTGGTAGAAATTTCACCACTTTTGGACTTAAAATGAGAGACTTATGGAGGTTTTAATTTTGGGTGACGTTTCGCTCTTTTTATAAAATGGATCGAAACGATCTCACCCCCGCTAATCTTGAATGAGATTTTTTCCATTGAAAGAGAATTTGTAGACATCCAATTGGTAGAAATTTTACCACTTTTGCACTTAAAATCAGAGAGTTATGGAGGTTTTAATTTTTGGTGACGTTTAACACACTCTTAATAAAACAGACTACAACTCTCTAACCCCAATGAATTTTGAAACGTGATTTCTGTCCCCTGAAAGAGAATTTGAAGACCTCCGATTGGTAGAAATTTAACCACTTTTGGACATAAAGTGAGAGAGAGAGTTATAGAGGTTTTAATTTTGGGTGACGTGGCACACACTCTTTATAAAATGGACTATAACTCGCTCATCCCAACAAATTTTGAAATGAAATTTCTTTCCCTGAAATAGAATCTTAGGACCTCCGATTGGTAGAAATTTCACCACTTTTGGACTTAAAATGCAAGAGTTTGGGTGATGTTTAACACACTCTTTATAAAACAGACTACAACTCTCTCACCCCAATGTATTTTGGAATGAGATTTCTTTCCCCTGAAATGGAATCTTAGGACCTCCGATTGGTAGAAACTTCACCACATTTGGACTTAAAAGGCGAGACTTATTGAGGTTTTAATTTTGGGTGACGTTTCACACACTCTTTATAAAATGGACAAAAAAGAGAATTTGAAGACATCCAGTTGGTAGAAATTTGACCACTTTTTTACTTAAAGTGAGAGAGAGTTCTTTCCCAACAAATTTTGAAATGAGATTTCTTTCCCTGAAATAGAATCTTAGGACCTCCGATTGGTAGAAATTTCACCACTTTTGGACTTAAAATGCTAGAGTTTGGGTGATGTTTAACACACTCTTTATAAAACAGACTACAACTCTCTCACCCCAATGTATTTTGGAATGAGATTTCTTTCCCCTGAAATGGAATCTTAGGACCTCCGATTGGTAGAAACTTCACCACATTTGGACTTAAAAAGCGAGACTTATTGAGGTTTTAATTTTGGGTGACGTTTCACACACTCTTTATAAAATGGACAAAAAAGAGAATTTGAAGACATCCAGTTGGTAGAAATTTCACCACTTTTGGACTTAAAATGAGACTTATGGTGATTTTAATTTTAGGTGACGTTTCGAACACTCTTTACAAAATGGACTACAACTCTCTCACCCCAACAAATTTTGAAACGAGATTTCTTTCCCCTGAAAGAGAATTTGAAGACCTCCGATTGGTAGAAATTTCACCGCTTTTGAACCTAAAATGAAAGAGTTGTGTAGGTTTAAATTTTGGGTGACGTTTCGCACTCATTATAAAATGGGCCAAAACGCTCCCACCCCACTAAATGTACCAAGATTTTTTCCATTGAAAGAGAATTTGAAGACCTCCAATTGGTAGAAATTTCACCACTTTTGCACTTAAAATGAGAGAGTTATGGAGGTTTTAATTTTGGTGTCATTTAACACACACTATTTATAAAACGGGCTACAACCCTCTCACCCCAATGAATTTTGAAACGAGATTTCTCTCCCCTAGAAGAAAATTTGAAGACCTTTGATAGGCAGAAATTTCACCACTTTTGGACTTAAAGTGAGAGAGTTATAGAGGTTTTAATTTTGGGTGACTTTTCGCACACACTTTATAAAATGGACTACAACTCTCATCCCAACAAATTTTGGAATGAGATTTCTTTCCCTGAAATAGAATCTTAGGACCTCCGATTGGTAGAAATTCCACCACTTTTGGACTTAAAATGAGAGAGTTATGGAGGTTTTAATTTTGGGTGACGTTTCGCACACTTTAAAAAATGGACCAAAACGCTCTCACCCCACCTAATCTTAAATGAGATTTTTTCCACTGAAAGAGAATTTGAAGACCTCCAATTGGTAGAAATTTCACCACTATTGCACTTACAATGAGAGAGTTATGGAGGTTTTAATTTTGGGTGATGTTTAACACACTTTATAAAACGGAATACAACTCTCTCACCCCAATGAATTGTGAAACGAGATTTCACTCTCCTGAAAGAAAATTTGAAGAATTCCGATTGGTAGAAATTTCACCACTTTTGGACTTAAAGTGAGAGAGTTATAGAGGTTTTAATTTTGGTTGACGTTTCGCACACTCTTTATAAAATGGACTACAACTCTCATCCCAACAAATTTTGAAATGAGATTTCTTTCCCTGAAATAGAATCTTAGGACCTCCGATTGGTAGAAATTTCACCACTTTTGGACTTAAAATTAGAGAGTTATGGAGGTTTTAATTTTGGGTGACGTTTCGCACACTTTAAAAAATGGACCAAAACGCTCTCACCCCACCTAATCTTAAATGAGATTTTTTCCACTGAAAGAGAATTTGAAGACCTCCAATTGGTAGAAATTTCACCACTTTTGCACTTAAAATGAGAGAGTTATGGAGGTTTTAATTTTTGGTGATGTTTATCACACTCTTTATAAACCGGACTACAACTCTCTCACCGCAATGAATTTTGGAATGAGATTTCCTTCCCCTGAAAGGGTATCTTAAGACCACCGATTGGTAGAAATTTCATCACTTTTAGACTTAAAAGGCGAGACTTATTGAGGTTTTAATTTTGAGTGACGTTTCACACACTCTTTATAAAACAGACTACAACTCTCTAACCCCAATGAATTTTGAAACGTGATTTCTGTCCCCTGAAAGAGAATTTGAAGACCTCCGATTGGTAGAAATTTAACCACTTTTGGACATAAAGTGAGAGAGAGAGAGTTATAGAGGTTTTAATTTTGGGTGACGTGGCACACACTCTTTATAAAATGGACTATAACTCGCTCATCCCAACAAATTTTGAAATGAGATTTCTTTCCCCTGAAATAGAATCTTAGGACCTCCGATTGGTAGAAATTTCAACACTTTTGGACTTAAAATGAGAGAGTTATGGTGCTTTTAATTTTGGGTGATGTTTCACACACTCTTTATAAAATGGACAAAAAGTCCCTCATCCCACCGAATTTTTAAATGAGATTTTTTCCGTTAAAAGAGAATTTGAAGACATCCAATTGGTAGAAATTTCACCCCTTTTTTACTTAAAGTGAGAGAGAGTTCTTTCCCAACAAATTTTGAAATGAGATTTCTTTCCCTGAAATAGAATCTTAGGACCTCCGATTGGTAGAAATTTCACTACTTTTGGACTTAAAATGCTAGAGTTTGGGTGATGTTTAACACACTCTTTATAAAACAGACTACAACTCTCTCACCCCAATGTATTTTGGAATGAGATTTCTTTCCCCTGATATGGAATCTTAGGACCTCCGATTGGTAGAAACTTCACCACATTTGGACTTAAAAGGCGAGACTTATTGAGGTTTTAATTTTGGGTGACGTTTCACACACTCTTTATAAAATGGACAAAAAAGAGAATTTGAAGACATCCAGTTGGTAGAAATTTACCCACTTTTTTACTTAAAGTGAGAGAGAGTTCTTTCCCAACAAATTTTGAAATGAGATTTCTTTCCCTGAAATAGAATCTTAGGACCTCCGATTGGTAGAAATTTCACCACTTTTGGACTTAAAATGCTAGAGTTTGGGTGATGTTTAACACACTCTTTATAAAACAGACTACAACTCTCTCACCCCAATGTATTTTGGAATGAGATTTCTTTCCCCTGAAATGGAATCTTAGGACCTCCGATTGGTAGAAACTTCACCACATTTGGACTTAAAAGGCGAGACTTATTGAGGTTTTAATTTTGGGTGACGTTTCACACACTCTTTATAAAATGGACAAAAAAGAGAATTTGAAGACATCCAGTTGGTAGAAATTTCACCACTTTTGGACTTAAAATGAGACTTATGGTGCTTTTAATTTTAGGTGACGTTTCGAACACTCTTTACAAAATGGACTACAACTCTCTCACCCCAACAAATTTTGAAACGAGATTTCTTTCCCCTGAAAGAGAATTTGAAGACCTCCGATTGGTAGAAATTTCACCGCTTTTGAACCTAAAATGAAAGAGTTGTGTAGGTTTAAATTTTGGGTGACGTTTCGCACTCATTATAAAATGGGCCAAAACGCTCCCACCCCACTAAATGTACCAAGATTTTTTCCATTGAAAGAGAATTTGAAGACCTCCAATTGGTAGAAATTTCACCACTTTTGCACTTAAAATGAGAGAGTTATGGAGGTTTTAATTTTGGTGTCATTTAACACACACTATTTATAAAACGGGCTACAACCCTCTCACCCCAATGAATTTTGAAACGAGATTTCTCTCCCCTGGAAGAAAATTTGAAGACCCCTGATAGGCAGAAATTTCACCACTTTTGGACTTAAAGTGAGAGAGTTATAGAGGTTTTAATTTTGGGTGACTTTTCGCACACACTTTATAAAATGGACTACAACTCTCATCCCAACAAATTTTGGAATGAGATTTCTTTCCCTGAAATAGAATCTTAGGACCTCCGATTGGTAGAAATTTCACCACTTTTTGACTTAAAATGAGAGAGTTATGGAGGTTTTAATTTTGGGTGACGTTTCGCACACTTTAAAAAATGGACCAAAATGCTCTCACCCCACCTAATCTTAAATGAGATTTTTTCCACTGAAAGAGAATTTCAAGCCCTCCAATTGGTAGAAATTTCACCACTATTGCACTAACAATGAGAGAGTTATGGAGGTTTTAATTTTGGGTGATGTTTAACACACTTGATAAAACGGAATAGAACTCTCTCACCCCAATGAATTGTGAAACGAGATTTCACTCTCCTGAAAGAAAATTTGAAGAATTCCGATTGGTAGAAATTTCACCACTTTTGGACTTAAAGTGAGAGAGTTATAGAGGTTTTAATTTTGGTTGACGTTTCGCACACTCTTTATAAAATGGACTACAACTCTCATCCCAACAAATTTTGAAATGAGATTTCTTTCCCTGAAATAGAATCTTAGGACCTCCGATTGGTAGAAATTTCACCACTTTTGGACTTAAAATTAGAGAGTTATGGAGGTTTTAATTTTGGGTGGCGTTTCACACACTTTAAAAAATGGACCAAAACGCTCTTATCCCACCTAATCTTAAATGAGATTTTTTCCACAGAAAGAGAATTTGAAGACCTCCAATTGGTAGAAATTTCACCACTTTTGCACTTAAAATGAGAGAGTTATGGAGATTTTAATTTTGGTGTCATTTAACACACACTATTTATAAAACGGGCTACAACCCTCTCACCCCAATGAATTTTGAAACGAGATTTCTCTCCCCTGGAAGAAAATTTGAAGACCTCTGATAGGCAGAAATTTCACCACTTTTGGACTTAAAGTGAGAGAGTTATAGAGGTTTTAATTTTGGGTGACTTTTCACACACACTTTATAAAATGGACTACAACTCTCATCCCAACAAATTTTGAAATGAGATTTCTTTCCCTGAAATAGAATCTTAGGACCTCCGATTGGTAGAAATTTCACCACTTTTGGACTTAAAATGCTAGAGTTTGGGTGATGTTTAACACACTCTTTATAAAACAGACTACAACTCTCTCACCCTAATGTATTTTGGAATGAGATTTCTTTCCCCTGAAATGGAATCTTAGGACCTCCGATTGGTAGAAACTTCACCACATTTGGACTTAAAAGGCGAGACTTATTGAGGTTTTAATTTTGGGTGACGTTTCACACACTCTTTATAAAATGGACAAAAAAGAGAATTTGAAGACATCCAGTTGGTAGAAATTTCACCACTTTTGGACTTAAAATGAGATTTATGGTGCTTTTAATTTTGGGTGACGTTTCGAACAATCTTTACAAAAAGGACTACAACTCTCTCACCCCAACAAATTTTGAAACGAGATTTCGTTCCCCTGTAAGAGAATTTGAAGACCTCCGATTGGTAGAAATTTCACCACTTTTGAACCTAAAATGAAAGAGTTGTGAAGGTTTAAATTTTGGGTGACGTTTCGCACTCATTATAAAATGGGCCAAAACGCTCCCACCCCACTAAATCTTAACCAAGATTTTTTCCATTGAAAGAGAATTTGAAGACCTCCAATTGGTAGAAATTTCACCACTTTTGCACTTAAAATGAGAGAGTTATGGAGGTTTTAATTTTGGTGTCATTTAACACACAGTATTTATAAAACGGGCTACAACCCTCTCACCCCAATGAATTTTGAAACGAGATTTCTCTCACCTGGAAGAAAATTTGAAGACCTCTGATAGGCAGAAATTTCACCACTTTTGGACTTAAAGTGAGAGAGTTATAGAGGTTTTAATTTTGGGTGACTTTTCGCACACACTTTATAAAATGGACTACAACTCTCATTCCAACAAATTTTGGAATGAGATTTCTTTCCCTGAAATAGAATCTTAGGACCTCCGATTGGTAGAAATTTCACCACTTTTTGTCTTAAAATGAGAGCGTTATGGAGGTTTTAATTTTGGGTGACGTTTCGCACACTTTAAAAAATGGACCAAAATGCTCTCACCCCACTAATCTTAAATGAGATTTTTTCCACTGAAAGAGAATTTCAAGACCTCCAATTGGTAGAAATTTCACCACTATTGCACTTACAATGAGAGAGTTTTGGAGGTTTTAATTTTGGGTGATGTTTAACACACTTTATAAAACGGAATACAACTCTCTCACCCCAATGAATTGTGAAACGAGATTTCACTCTCCTGAAAGAAAATTTGAAGAATTCCGATTGGTAGAAATTTCACCACTTTTGGACTTAAAGTGAGAGAGTTATAGAGGTTTTAATTTTGGTTGACGTTTCGCACACTCTTTATAAAATGGACTACAACTCTCATCCCAACAAATTTTGAAATGAGATTTCTTTCCCTCAAATAGAATCTTAGGACCTCCGATTGGTAGAAATTTCACCACTTTTGGACTTAAAATTAGAGAGTTATGGAGGTTTTAATTTTGGGTGACGTTTCGCACACTTTAAAAAATGGACCAAAACGCTCTTACCCCACCTAATCTTAAATGAGATTTTTTCCACTGAAAGAGAATTTGAAGACCTCCAATTGGTAGAAATTTCACCACTTTTGCACTTAAAATGAGAGAGTTATGGAGGTTTTACTTTTTGGTGATGTTTATCACACTCTTTATAAACCGGACTACAACTCTCTCACCGCAATGAATTTTGGAATGAGATTTCCTTCCCCTGAAAGGGTATCTTAAGACCACCGATTGGTAGAAATTTCACCACTTTTAGACTTAAAAGGCGAGACTTATTGAGGTTTTAATTTTGAGTGACGTTTCACACACTCTTTATAAAATGGAAAAAAACTCCGTCATCCCACCGAATTTTTAAATGAGATTTTTTCCGGTAAAAGAGAATTTGAAGACCTCCTATTGGTAGAAATTTCACCACTTTTGGACTTAAAATGAGAGACTTATGGAGGTTTTAATTTTGGGTGACGTTTCGCTCTTTTTATAAAATGGACCGAAACGATCTCACCCCCGCTAATCTTGAATGAGATTTTTTCCATTGAAAGAGAATTTGAAGACCTCCAATTGGTAGAAATTTTACCACTTTTGCACTTAAAATCAGAGAGTTATGGAGGTTTTAATTTTTGGTGACGTTTAACACACTCTTTATAAAACAGACTACAACTCTCTAACCCCAATGAATTTTGAAACGTGATTTCTGTCCCCTGAAAGAGAATTTGAAGACCTCCGATTGGTAGAAATTTAACCACTTTTGGACATAAAGTGAGAGAGAGAGTTATAGAGGTTTTAATTTTGGGTGACGTGGCACACACTCTTTATAAAATGGACTATAACTCGCTCATCCCAACAAATTTTGAAATGAGATTTCTTTCCCCTGAAATAGAATCTTAGGACCTCCGATTGGTAGAAATTTCAACACTTTTGGACTTAAAATGAGAGAGTTATGGTGCTTTTAATTTTGGGTGATGTTTCACACACTCTTTATAAAATGGACAAAAAGTCCCTCATCCCACCGAATTTTTAAATGAGATTTTTTCCGTTGAAAGAGAATTTGAAGACATCCAATTGGTAGAAATTTCACCCTTTTTTTACTTAAACTGAGAGAGAGTTCTTTCCCAACAAATTTTGAAATGAGATTTCTTTCCCTGAAATAGAATCTTAGGACCTCCGATTGGTAGAAATTTCACCACTTTTGGACTTAAAATGCTAGAGTTTGGGTGATGTTTAACACACTCTTTATAAAACAGACTACAACTCTCTCACCCCAATGTATTTTGGAATGAGATTTCTTTCCCCTGAAATGGAATCTTAGGACCTCCGATTGGTAGAAACTTCACCACATTTGGACTTAAAAGGCGAGACTTATTGAGGTTTTAATTTTGGGTGACGTTTCACACACTCTTTATAAAATGGACAAAAAAGAGAATTTGAAGACATCCAGTTGGTAGACATTTCACCACTTTTTTACTTAAAGTGAGAGAGAGTTCTTTCCCAACAAATTTTGAAATGAGATTTCTTTCCCTGAAATAGAATCTTAGGACCTCCGATTGGTAGAAATTTCACCACTTTTGGACTTAAAATGCTAGAGTTTGGGTGATGTTTAACACACTCTTTATAAAACAGACTACAACTCTCTCACCCCAATGTATTTTGGAATAAGATTTCTTTCCCCTGAAATGGAATCTTAGGACCTCCGATTGGTAGAAACTTCACCACATTTGGACTTAAAAGGCGAGACTTATTGAGGTTTTAATTTTGGGTGACGTTTCACACACTCTTTATAAAATGGACAAAAAAGAGAATTTGAAGACATCCAGTTGGTAGAAATTTCACCACTTTTGGACTTAAAATGAGACTTATGGTGCTTTTAATTTTAGGTGACGTTTCGAACACTCTTTACAAAATGGACTACAACTCTCTCACCCCAACAAATTTTGAAACGAGATTTCTTTCCCCTGAAAGAGAATTTGAAGACCTCCGATTGGTAGAAATTTCACCGCTTTTGAACCTAAAATGAAAAAGTTGTGTAGGTTTAAATTTTGGGTGACGTTTCGCACTCATTATAAAATGGGCCAAAACGCTCCCACCCCACTAAATGTTAACCAAGATTTTTTCCATTGAAAGAGAATTTGAAGACCTCCAATTGGTAGAAATTTCACCACTTTTGCACTTAAAATGAGAGAGTTATGGAGGTTTTAATTTTGGTGTCATTTAACACACACTATTTATAAAACGGGCTACAACCCTCTCACCCCAATGAATTTTGAAACGAGATTTCTCTCCCCTAGAAGAAAATTTGAAGACCTTTGATAGGCAGAAATTTCACCACTTTTGGACTTAAAGTGAGAGAGTTATAGAGGTTTTAATTTTGGGTGACTTTTCGCACACACTTTATAAAATGGACTACAACTCTCATCCCAACAAATTTTGGAATGAGATTTCTTTCCCTGAAATAGAATCTTAGGACCTCCGATTGGTAGAAATTTCACCACTTTTGGACTTAAAATGAGAGAGTTATGGAGGTTTTAATTTTGGGTGACGTTTCACACACTTTAAAAAATGGACCAAAACGCTCTCACCCCACCTAATCTTAAATGAGATTTTTTCCACTGAAAGAGAATTTGAAGACCTCCAATTGGTAGAAATTTCACCACTATTGCACTTACAATGAGAGAGTTATGGAGGTTTTAATTTTGGGTGATGTTTAACAGACTTTATAAAACGGAATAGAACTCTCTCACCCCAATGAATTGTGAAACGAGATTTCAGTCTCCTGAAAGAAAATTTGAAGAATTCCGATTGGTAGAAATTTCACCACTTTTGGACTTAAAGTGAGAGAGTTATAGAGGTTTTAATTTTGGTTGACGTTTCGCACACTCTTTATAAAATGGACTACAACTCTCATCCCAACAAATTTTGAAATGAGATTTCTTTCCCTGAAATAGAATCTTAGGACCTCCGATTGGTAGAAATTGCACCACTTTTGGACTTAAAATTAGAGAGTTATGGAGGTTTTAATTTTGGGTGACGTTTCGCACACTTTAAAAAATGGACCAAAACGCTCTTACCCCACCTAATTGTAAGCCCAAGGGTTCCCCAAGGATTCCCCATGGGTTCATTCAATCACCTTGTTTTGATGATTAACAAACACAAATTGATTAGTCGTTTATGGACTGATCAGTTGCCTTGAGTGTTGTGTCTTAGACAGGAACTTGACATGCTTGACATGTCATATCGCCATTACACAATGCAACACAACACATGCTTGAGGATCAACATGCAAAGGAGCTTGAACACATTGGTGGCATCATCCTTGGAAGATGTTAAAGCAAGGAGCTCAAGTGAAGATCCCACAAGCAATCCAAGAACCACATTGAAGATCAAATGAAGATTGGCTCAAGAGTTCATTCAAGAGAGTGTTCAAAAGGGTAGTATGTATCACCTTTCTCTCTTGTGTTTTCTCTTGATCAAGGCACATCTTAAATCCCCTAAAATATGTTTTTCAAAGAGACTAACACACCCTTTAAGGAATTAAATGGATAAGTGAATGGCCATGGTGGTGTACCAACATGTTGGGACCCATATGGCATTCAACACAAGAATGAACAAAACAGAGTTCCGAAGCAACAACCTGGACCAGCAACTAAATCCTATCAAAACTTATTTAAAACATTTTCAAATATTTTTGAAAATATTTTTAACATATAGCTCTCATTTTTCTCATATCCGTAGAATATAGGAACGTCAAAATCCGAAGAGAAATGAGGGAGATATGAATTTTACAAGTTCGACACTGTTTGCTGGAAACCAGTCTCGGAACTCCGAGAATTATTCTCGGAGCTCCGATCTCGGAACTCCGAGAAAATTCTCGGAGCTCCGAGAAATGCACCAGGTTCTTAAACTTAAATCTCTGTTTGGTTTCTCGGAACTCCGAGAAACCCTCAGAGCTCCGAGCTCGGAACTCCGAGAAAACTCTCGGAACTCCGAGAAGTGTATTTTCTCAAAAAATTATAGCCGTTGGAGGCCCAACGGCTAGTTGATTTTTTGACCCAGTTTTGACTGTTTTACCCCCCAAACGGTCACATGGAGTTGGGACTTCATATATACCCATCTAATGGGTCTAAAACAAGAGAGGAACATTGTCCAACTTCAACAAACCATAGAAAATCATTTGTGAACTATTTTTGGTTAAATTCTCTCACCAACCAAACTCTTTGTGCCTTGATTTGAGAAAATCTTTTGAGATTGGTTTAGGCTTAAACTTGTTTATTCTTGAGAGCATCTTTGGAGCTTCAACTTGCATTGTAGCCTACATAGAGGCAAAGCTTTTATCTTCTTCTTTATTCTATCGGTGGCAAGGGCATCCGTGTTTAATTCCCTTGGGAGAAAGCGCTTAGAACTCGGCAGAGAAGGAGAGTCATTGTAAAGGTGGAAGGGCATCCTTATCTAATTCCCTTGGAGTGTAAAAGCCTCGGAGCCGGGCGTCGTGGAGGTCTCAATAGTGGAAATCCTCAAGTGCGACCTTGAGTAGAGTGGAGTAGGCCGTTTGCCGAACCACTATAAATCTTTGTGTCACTTGTGTTGGTATTTCTCTATCTTTCTCTCCCTCTCACTTTCTTATTTATTTATGCTTGCATTCTTACATATTTGGAATTGAGTGAGTAGTTAGCATTTTGGTTTTGATTGAATATTGGTACCTTGCTAACTAGGCTATAAATCACCTAATTAAGTTTGCTAATCAACAAGGGTTTTTGAACTTATATTAATTTGTAATATTGTTTAAGTTCAACTATTTCAAACTTAATTAAACAAGGGATAAGTCTTGGGTGAAATTTTAGTAAAAGTTTTCAAAAGGTAAAAGTTTTATAAACATCCTATTCACCCCCCCTCTAGGTTGCCAAACCAAGTCACTACTTGGATTTCAATTGGTATCAGAGCTTGGGCTCTTGATTAAGACCCTAACCGGTTAAGAGTTGAACGATCTAGTTTTTTTTTGGCAACTTAAAAGATGGGATCTAGACTACCTATTTTGGATGGTTCGGATTATGGATCATGGTTGATCCATATGAAGACATACTTAAAAGGTCTAGATAAAGATATGGTAAAGATAATTGAAAATGGATTTATTTTAAATGCTAAATCTAAAGGATTAAATGAATATAATAAAAAATTATCTTTATTAAATACGAAAGCCCTAATTGCAACATGTTGTGCATTACCACCACACATTTATGAGAAGGTATCCTCATGTACTAATGCTAAAGAGATTTTAAACAAACTTGAAAAATCTTGTCAAAGTGAAATCCTATGCTTAAGTGGAATAATTGAGAAATCTAATGAAAATGCTTTGGAAAATATTGATTTCACATTTGAAGAACTACATTGTGCTTTTCAAGATTTGAATAAGAAACTTGAGGATCAACTAACTAAGAATTCAAACTTGAAAAATAATTTAGCTAGTATTCACAAGGAGTTTAGGTCACTAGAAATAGACCATGCACATCTTAGTGAAGAGAATGAAATGTTTGAAAATAATTTTATCGAACTAAGTGAAACCATTAAATCACTAAGAGAAGAAAATGAACTCCTTAAAGAAGAAGAAGATAAAATCAAGAATTCCTCATCTCTTGAAACAAATAACTTCAAAATGGAAATCAATGATTTGAAAATCAAGAATGAGAAACTTGAGTTGGAAAATTACAAACTACAAGAAAGTGTAAAACATAATTGCCATCATGACCATTCTTGTAGATCATCATGTTCATCCCGTCCATCTACCTACTCATATATGTCTTGTGATTTTTGTGGTAGATTTGGACATTACAAATCTAAATGTATGTTTAGATTTGTAAAAAGCAGTAAGTTTGTTTGGGTTAAAAAGGACTTATCACCTAGAGCAAACTTGCTTGGAACCAAGATGGTTTGGGTTCCAAAATCCCCTACTTGAATCACATCATATGATTAGTAGATTTAGGGGTAATGAGCTTAAAATGAAATATCTTTTGATAGATTTGTTTGTGTAGATACCATGTACTTATTCTTGTTTGATTCTCATGTATCTATACGTTCTACTCTAAGTGCACACACTATGATTTAGATCTTATTGCACTTAGTATTCATCCACATTCATGCCACTATAGAATTTAATGTGAAAACCATAATTTGATCCTAATAGAATATACAACCACATCACTTGCCCATGTGTTCAAATTAAATCTACAAGTATATCCTTAGCATTTGAACCCATATTGGTAGTTGCTAGTAATTACATTAAATGATCACATCTTTCTAGCAAAACCAAAGGAAACCCATAGGTTTAAGACTTGAACCTAAATGGTTTTAAAATCCTTGGTCTCTTCCCAAAATTCATAAAAGGATATAATTTGTAAGGAAGTTGAAAATATGCCTAGATTCAATGTATCACTTGAAATGAAAATATCATAGGAATCTAGAATCATATTTGGGCATTTACTCACTTGAGTAAAATTAAAATTCACTATGGTGATTGTGTACACTAGATTATGATGAGAACATATATCTCCCACACATCTTGGTTTTCAATGGGCTTATGCACTATGTGCTTAATGCCTTATCTTTACATTTGTGGTATGTGAATGTAGGAAGAAGATGTTTGGACCATGTACCTTATGTATCATGATCATTGTGTCCAAACATGGTAGACTATCTATGGAAGCTTTGATATAGATCATATCTTCCTCATGATTACCCATAGTGGTATACTCTCACTCATGAGCCATGGATGTCTCTCTTAGACATGGTTCTTTAATGTCCATTCTTCTATGTCTAAGTTCTATAGAATCAAGTCAAATTGGAATTCTTATATATATATATATTCTATAGATATCACCCCTTGGTTGATTATATCTACATGTATGAGATGTCAAACTTTAACTTAAAAGTCACTCAATTGGTGCCCTTAGCCTTCTTAGATTCTAAGAGGGAGATGGTACACTCACCGTAATTAAAATATTTAACAAATTGGCATTGTGCCTACCTCTCAAACATGAATAGGTATACATTTACATGTGATCTCCCTAGCTAGTTATATATGTTGCATACTTAGGGAAGTAAAACTTAAATTTGAAAAATATTATATCACATTTAGGGGGAGCATGAGCCAAAGATTGAACATCTTTTGTGCTATGCTTGTTTATCATGATGAGCTAGACTATGACTATCATTTTATCATGATAAACCGACACTTGGAGAGTAAAGTATCTTCGTAGCCCAAGGGTTGATCTAAAATCATTCATTTGAAGATCCTTAGAGTCTATGTTAGGACTACACTTTGGATTCATGCATTGCATGACTCTCTTTCAAAGGGGGAGCTTAAAGGTCAAGATTTGTCCTTAGTGGCTTATCATATGATACTCAATGTATATATCATTTGGATTATGATAAGTACACCCATTAGGAACCATGATTGCTCCATATGTGGTTAGTTCGGGCTTGTCTTATGCTCCTAAATTGGTATCATCTAGCATGTGACTGTTTTAAGACAAAAAGCCCATAGCCTAGGACTTAAAGTCATATCTTTTAGGCTTTTAGACTTATCTTGGATGATCTAGATTGATATCATCTATTCCAAGAATAAGTTTTGATGGCCAAGCATTCAATTGTCATATCTTTGGCCTATTGTGTAATGTCATACCTTGTTTTTATATAAGGCAAATGACAAATACAAAGGGGAGAGATTACCTTTGCTATATTCATGTTTAAAATGACTATAATGACTTGCTTATATAGTTCATTTTTTCATTCCCCACCTATATGTGCTTATATGTTCATACTTTAACAAAAAAAACAAAAACAAAAAAAACAAAAAAAAGGCTTAAATGTTCATCTTTTTGAATTTTGTGCTCAATCTTGAATATCTTTCTTGTTTCCCATTCATAGGAGAAAATTATACTTTGTAATCTTAATCTCTATGAATTTGATTGCTTATCATGTGTACTTTCACTTGAAAATTTGTATTTTCATGATAAGTTTCACTGTCATGCCATATATCCTAATAGTTAGCCATATTAGGATCAAATGTCCATTTCTATGCATGACAATTTAAGAATATATTTTTAACTTGAAATATATATATTCTTGCTTATCATGATGAGTCTATACTTACACATCACCTCATGATAAGATTCTAATAGGAATTTTAAAAACAAAAGGGGGCTTATCATGCTAAGTCTAAAACTTGCTTAATTTCTTTCATGATAAGTAAAATATAAACTTTAACTTGCTAATCTATTACTATATTTTGGGTCATAGGGTAGATTTATATTGGAATTATATATATACTAAGATATACCCTAAAAAGTTGTGCTAAATTTGGAATGTCTCTTTGTTTTTCCAACATAGGCTTGATTTGTTTTGTGTCATTCCTTTCCTATGTTGATTATATCTTATCATGCCATATATACATTAATTTAATTGGTAAATCATGATAAGAAACTAGGGGGAGCATCATATTCTCATTGTATATCTTGATGCTTTATGTATTGTGCTTAAGTGCTTAATTCTTCCTTTTTGCTTATGCCAAAAGGGGGAGAATTTGTATAATTGATTAGATCCATTATCATATGCATTCTTGTATTATACCTTGTTGAATATATCTCATGCATATGTTGAGGGGGAGTAGTCATGATTAAATTGTCCATCTAATCCTCATAAGAGGTTCCTCCCACCTATCTAATCAATTTGGTTTGTCATCATCAAAAAGGGGGAGATTGTAAGCCCAAGGGTTCCCCAAGGATTCCCCATGGGTTCATTCAATCACCTTGTTTTGATGATTAACAAACACAAATTGATTAGTCGTTTATGGACTGATCAGTTGCCTTGAGTGTTGTGTCTTAGACAGGAACTTGACATGCTTGACATGTCATATCGCCATTACACAATGCAACACAACACATGCTTGAGGATCAACATGCAAAGGAGCTTGAACACATTGGTGGCATCATCCTTGGAAGATGTTAAAGCAAGGAGCTCAAGTGAAGATCCCACAAGCAATCCAAGAACCACATTGAAGATCAAATGAAGATTGGCTCAAGAGTTCATTCAAGAGAGTGTTCAAAAGGGTAGTATGTATCACCTTTCTCTCTTGTGTTTTCTCTTGATCAAGGCACATCTTAAAACCCCTAAAATATGTTTTTCAAAGAGACTAACACACCCTTTAAGGAATTAAATGGATAAGTGAATGGCCATGGTGGTGTACCAACATGTTGGGACCCATATGGCATTCAACACAAGAATGAACAAAACAGAGTTCCGAAGCAACAACCTGGACCAGCAACTAAATCCTATCAAAACTTATTTAAAACATTTTCAAATATTTTTGAAACTATTTTTAACAGATAGCTCTCATTTTTCTCATATCCGTAGAGTATAGGAACGTCAAAATCCGAAGAGAAATGAGGGAGATATGAATTTTACAAGTTCGACACTGTTTGCTGGAAACCAGTCTCGGAACTCCGAGAAAATTCTCGGAGCTCCGAGAAATGCACCAGGTTCTTAAACTTAAATCTCTGTTTGGTTTCTCGGAACTCCGAGAAACCCTCGGAGCTCCGAGCTCGGAACTCCGAGAAAACTCTCGGAGCTCCGAGAAGTGTATTTTCTCAAAAAATTATAGCCGTTGGAGGCCCAACGGCTAGTTGATTTTTTGACCCAGTTTTGACTGTTTTACCCCCCAAACGGTCACATGGAGTTGGGACTTCATATATACCCATCTAATGGGTCTAAAACAAGAGAGGAACATTGTCCAACTTCAACAAACCATAGAAAATCATTTGTGAACTATTTTTGGTTAAATTCTCTCACCAACCAAACTCTTTGTGCCTTGATTTGAGAAAATCTTTTGAGATTGGTTTAGGCTTAAACTTGTTTATTCTTGAGAGCATCTTTGGAGCTTCAACTTGCATTGTAGCCTACATAGAGGCAAAGCTTTTATCTTCTTCTTTATTCTATCGATGGCAAGGGCATCCGTGTTTAATTCCCTTGGGAGAAAGCGCTTAGAACTCGGCGGAGAAGGAGAGTCATTGTAAAGGTGGAAGGGCATCCTTATCTAAATCCCTTGGAGTGTAAAAGCCTCGGAGCCGGGCGTCGTGGAGGTCTCAATAGTGGAAATCCTCAAGTGCGACCTTGAGTAGAGTGGAGTAGGCCGTTTGCCGAACCACTATAAATCTTTGTGTCACTTGTGTTGGTATTTCTCTATCTTTCTCTCCCTCTCACTTTCTTATTTATTTATGCTTGCATTCTTACATATTTGGAATTGAGTGAGTAGTTAGCATTTTGGTTTTGATTGAATATTGGTACCTTGCTAACTAGGCTATAAATCACCTAATTAAGTTTGCTAATCAACAAGGGTTTTTGAACTTATATTAATTTGTAATATTGTTTAAGTTCAACTATTTCAAACTTAATTAAACAAGGGATAAGTCTTGGGTGAAATTTTAGTAAAAGTTTTCAAAAGGTAAAAGTTTTATAAACATCCTATTCACCCCCCCTCTAGGTTGCCAAACCAAGTCACTACTTGGATTTCACTAATCTTAAATGATATTTTTTCCACTGAAAGAGAATTTGAAGACCTCCAATTGGTAGAAATTTCACCACTTTTGCACTTACAATGAGAGAGTTATGGAGGTTTTAATTTTTGGTGATGTTTATCACACTCTTTATAAACCGGACTACAACTCTCTCATCGCAATGAATTTTGGAATGAGATTTCCTTCCCCTGAAAGGGTATCTTAAGACCACCGATTGGTAGAAATTTCACCACTTTTAGACTTAAAAGGCGAGACTTATTGAGGTTTTAATTTTGAGTGACGTTTCACACACTCTTTATAAAATGGAAAAAAACTCCGTCATCCCACCGAATTTTTAAATGAGATTTTTTTCCGGTAAAAGAGAATTTGAAGACCTCCTATTGGTAGAAATTTCACCATTTTTGGACTTAAAATGAGAGACTTATGGAGGTTTTAATTTTGGGTGACGTTTCGCTCTTTTTATAAAATGGACCGAAACGCTCTCACCCCCGCTAATCTTGAATGAGATTTTTTCCATTGAAAGAGAATTTGAAGACCTCCAATTGGTAGAAATTTTACCACTTTTGCACTTAAAATCAGAGAGTTATGGAGGTTTTAATTTTTGGTGACGTTTAACACACTCTTTATAAAACAGACTACAACTCTCTAACCCCAATGAATTTCGAAACGTGATTTCTGTCCCCTGAAAGAGAATTTGAAGACCTCCGATTGGTAGAAATTTAACCACTTTTGGACATAAAGTGAGAGAGAGAATTATAGAGGTTTTAATTTTGGGTGACGTGGCACACACTCTTTATAAAATGGACTATAACTCGCTCATCCCAACAAATTTTGAAATGAGATTTCTTTCCCCTCAAATAGAATCTTAGGACCTCCGATTGGTAGAAATTTCAACACTTTTGGACTTAATATGAGAGAGTTATGGTGCTTTTAATTTTGGGTGATGTTTCACACACTCTTTATAAAATGGACAAAAAGTCCCTCATCCCACAGAATTTTTAAATGAGATTTTTTCCGTTGAAAGAGAATTTGAAGACATCCAATTGGTAGAAATTTCACCCCTTTTTTACTTAAAGTGAGAGAGAGTTCTTTCCCAACAAATTTTGAAATGAGATTTCTTTCCCTGAAATAGAATCTTAGGACCTCCGATTGGTAGAAATTTCACCACTTTTGGACTTAAAATGCTAGAGTTTGGGTGATGTTTAACACACTCTTTATAAAACAGACTACAACTCTCTCACCCCAATGTATTTTGGAATGAGATTTCTTTCCCCTGAAATGGAATCTTAGGACCTCCGATTGGTAGAAACTTCACCACATTTGGACTTAAAAGGAGAGACTTATTGAGGTTTTAATTTTGGGTGACGTTTCACACACTCTTTATAAAATGGACAAAAAAGAGAATTTGAAGACATCCAGTTGGTAGAAATTTCACCACTTTTGGACTTAAAATGAGACTTATGGTGCTTTTAATTTTGGGTGACGTTTCGAACACCCTTTACAAAATGGACTACAACTCTCTCACCCCAACAAATTTTGAAACGAGATTTCTTTCCCCTGAAAGAGAATTTGAAGACCTCCGATTGGTAGAAATTTCACCGCTTTTGAACCTAAAATGAAAGAGTTGTGAAGGTTTAAATTTTGGGTGACGTTTCGCACTCATTATAAAATGGGCCAAAACGCTCCCACCCCACTAAATGTTAACCAAGATTTTTTCCATTGAAAGATAATTTGAAGACCTCCAATTGGTAGAAATTTCACCACTTTTGCACTTAAAATGAGAGAGTTATGGTGGTTTTAATTTTGGTGTCATTTAACACACACTATTTATAAAACGGGCTACAACCCTGTCACCCCAATGAATTTTGAAACGAGATTTCTCTCCCCTGGAAGAAAATTTGAAGACCTCTGATAGGCAGAAATTTCACCACTTTTGGACTTAAAGTGAGAGAGTTATAGAGGTTTTAATTTTGGGTGACTTTTCGCACACACTTTATAAAATGGACTACAACTCTCATCCCAACAAATTTTGGAATGAGATTTCTTTCCCTGAAATAGAATCTTAGGACCTCCGATTGGTAGAAATTTCACCACTTTTTGACTTAAAATGAGAGAGTTATGGAGGTTTTAATTTTGGGTGACGTTTCGCACACTTTAAAAAATGGACCAAAATGCTCTCACCCCACTAATCTTAAATGAGATTTTTTCCACTGAAAGAGAATTTCAAGACCTCCAATTGGTAGAAATTTCACCACTATTGCACTTACAATGAGAGAGTTATGGAGGTTTTAATTTTGGGTGATGTTTAACACACTTGATAAAACGGAATAGAACTCTCTCACCCCAATGAATTGTGAAACGAGATTTCACTCTCCTGAAAGAAAATTTGAAGAATTCCGATTGGTAGAAATTTCACCACTTTTGGACTTAAAGTGAGAGAGTTATAGAGGTTTTAATTTTGGTTGACGTTTCGCACACTCTTTATAAAATGGACTACAACTCTCATCCCAACAAATTTTGAAATGAGATTTCTTTCCCTGAAATAGAATCTTAGGACCTCCGATTGGTAGAAATTTCACCACTTTTGGACTTAAAATTAGAGAGTTATGGAGGTTTTAATTTTGGGTGACGTTTCGCACACTTTAAAAAATGGACCAAAACGCTCTTACCCCACCTAATCTTAAATGAGATTTTTTCCACTGAAAGAGAATTTGAAGACCTCCAATTGGTAGAAATTTCAGCACTTTTGCACTTAAAATGAGAGAGTTATGGAGGTTTTAATTTTTGGTGATGTTTATCACACTCTTTATAAACCGGACTACAACTCTCTCACCGCAATGAATTTTGGAATGAGATTTCCTTCTCCTGAAAGGGTATCTTAAGACCACCGATTGGTAGAAATTTCACCACTTTTAGACTTAAAAGGCGAGACTTATTGAGGTTTTAATTTTGAGTGACGTTTCACACACTCGTTATAAAATGGAAAAAAACTCCGTCATCCCACCGAATTTTTAAATGAGATTTTTTCCGGTAAAAGAGAATTTGAAGACCTCCTATTGGTAGAAATTTCACCACTTTTGGACTTAAAATGAGAGACTTATGGAGGTTTTAATTTTGGGTGACGTTTCGCTCTTTTTATAAAATGGACCGAAACGATCTCACCCCCGCTAATCTTGAATGAGATTTTTTCCATTGAAAGAGAATTTGAAGACCTCCAATTGGTAGAAATTTTACCACTTTTGCACTTAAAATCAGAGAGTTCTTTCCCAACAAATTTTGAAATGAGATTTCTTTCCCTGAAATAGAATCTTAGGACCTCCGATTGGTAGAAATTTCACCACTTTTGGACTTAAAATGCTAGAGTTTGGGTGATGTTTAACACACTCTTTATAAAACAGACTACAACTCTCTCACCCCAATGTATTTTGGAATGAGATTTCTTTCCCCTGAAATGGAATCTTAGGACCTCCGATTGGTAGAAACTTCACCAGATTTGGACTTAAAAGGCGAGACTTATTGAGGTTTTAATTTTGGGTGACGTTTCACACACTCTTTATAAAATGGACAAAAAAGAGAATTTGAAGACATCCAGTTGGTAGAAATTTCACCACTTTTGGACTTAAAATGAGACTTATGGTGCTTTTAATTTTAGGTGACGTTTCGAACACTCTTTACAAAATGGACTACAACTCTCTCACCCCAACAAATTTTGAAACGAGATTTCTTTCCCCTGAAAGAGAATTTGAAGACCTCCGATTGGTAGAAATTTCACCGCTTTTGAATCTAAAATGAAAAAGTTGTGTAGGTTTAAATTTTGGGTGACGTTTCGCACTCATTATAAAATGGGCCAAAACGCTCCCACCCCACTAAATGTTAACCAAGATTTTTTCCATTGAAAGAGAATTTGAAGACCTCCAATTGGTAGAAATTTCACCACTTTTGCACTTAAAATGAGAGAGTTATGGAGGTTTTAATTTTGGTGTCATTTAACACACACTATTTATAAAACGGGCTACAACCCTCTCACCCCAATGAATTTTGAAACGAGATTTCTCTCCCCTAGAAGAAAATTTGAAGACCTGTGATAGGCAGAAATTTCACCACTTTTGGACTTAAAGTGAGAGAGTTATAGAGGTTTTAATTTTGGGTGACTTTTCGCACACACTTTATAAAATGGACTACAACTCTCATCCCAACAAATTTTGGAATGAGATTTCTTTCCCTGAAATAGAATCTTAGGACCTCCGATTGGTAGAAATTTCACCACTTTTGGACTTAAAATGAGAGAGTTATGGAGGTTTTAATTTTGGGTGACGTTTCGCACACTTTAAAAAATAGACCAAAACGCTCTCACCCCACCTAATCTTAAATGAGATTTTTTCCACTGAAAGAGAATTTCAAGACCTCCAATTGGTAGAAATTTCACCACTATTGCACTTACAATGAGAGTGTTATGGAGGTTTTAATTTTGGGTGATGTTTAACACACTTTAAAAAACGGAATACAACTCTCTCACCCCAATGAATTGTGAAACGAGATTACACTCTCCTGAAAGAAAATTTGAAGAATTCCGATTGGTAGAAATTTCACCACTTTTGGACTTAAAGTGAGAGAGTTATAGAGGTTTTAATTTTGGTTGACGTTTCGCATACTCTTTATAAAATGGACTACAACTCTCATCCCAACAAATTTTGAAATGAGATTTCTTTCCCTGAAATAGAATCTTAGGACCTCCGATTGGTAGAAATTTCACCACTTTTGGACTTAAAATTAGAGAGTTATGGAGGTTTTAATTTTGGGTGACGTTTCGCACACTTTAAAAAATGGACCAAAACGCTCTTACCCCACCTAATCTTAAATGAGATTTTTTCCACTGAAAGAGAATTTGAAGACCTCCAATTGGTAGAAATTTCACCACTTTTGCACTTACAATGAGAGAGTTATGGAGGTTTTAATTTTTGGTGATGTTTATCACACTCTTTATAAACAGGACTACAACTCTCTCATCGCAATGAATTTTGGAATGAGATTTCCTTCCCCTGAAAGGGTATCTTAAGACCACCGATTGGTAGAAATTTCACCACTTTTAGACTTAAAAGGCGAGACTTATTGAGGTTTTAATTTTGAGTGACGTTTCACACACTCTTTATAAAATGGAAAAAAACTCCGTCATCCCACCGAATTTTTAAATGAGATTTTTTTCCGGTAAAAGAGAATTTGAAGACCTCCTATTGGTAGAAATATCACCACTTTTGGACTTAAAATGAGAGACTTATGGAGGTTTTAATTTTGGGTGACGTTTCGCTCTTTTTATAAAATGGACCGAAACGCTCTCACCCCCGCTAATCTTGAATGAGATTTTTTCCATTGAAAGAGAATTTGAAGACCTCCAATTGGTAGAAATTTTACCACTTTTGCACTTAAAATCAGAGAGTTATGGAGGTTTTAATTTTTGGTGACGTTTAACACACTCTTTATAAAACAGACTACAACTCTCTAACCCCAATGAATTTTGAAACGTGATTTCTGTCCCCTAAAAGAGAATTTGAAGACCTCCGATTGGTAGAAATTTAACCACTTTTGGACATAAAGTGAGAGAGAGAGTTATAGAGGTTTTAATTTTGGGTGAAGTGGCACACACTCTTTATAAAATGGATTATAACTCGCTCATCCCAACAAATTATGAAATGAGATTTCTTTCCCCTGAAATAGAATCTTAGGACCTCCGATTGGTAGAAATTTCAACACTTTTGGACTTAAAATGAGAGAGTTATGGTGCTTTTAATTTTGGGTGATGTTTCACACACTCTTTATAAAATGGACAAAAAGTCCCTCATCCCACCGAATTTTTAAATGAGATTTTTTCCGTTGAAAGAGAATTTGAAGACATCCAATTGGTAGAAATTTCACCCATTTTTTACTTAAAGTGAGAAGAGTTCTTTGCCAACAAATTTTGAAATGAGATTTCTTTCCCTGAAATAGAATCTTAGGACCTCCGATTGGTAGAAATTTCACCACTTTTGGACTTAAAATGCTAGAGTTATGGAGGTTTTAATTTTGGGTGACGTTTCGCACTCTTTATAAAATGCGCCAAAACAGTCCCAGCCCACCTAATCTTAAACAAGATTTCTTCCATTGAAAGAGAATTTGAAGACCTCCAATTGCAATAAATTTCACCACTTTTGCACTTAAAATGCGAAACTTATGGAGGTTTTAATTTTGGTGACGTTTAACTCTTTATAAATCGGACTACAACTCACTCACCCCAATGAATTTTGAAACGAGATTTCTCTCTCCTGAAAGAGAATTTGAAGACCTCCAATTGGTAGAAATTTCACCACTTTTGGAATTAAAATGCGAGAGTTATGGAGGTTTTAATTTTGGGTGACGTTTCACACTCTTTATAAAATGGACCAAAACGCTCTCGCCCCCGCTAATTTTAAATGAGATTTTTTCGATTGAAATAGAATTTGAAGACCTCCAATTTGTAGAAATTTCACCACTTTTGCAATTAAAATGAGAGAGTTATGGGGATTTTAATTTTTGGTGACATTTAACACATTCTTTATAAAACGGACTACAACTCTCTCACCCCAATGAATTTTGAAACGAGATTTCTCTCCCCTGAAAGAAATTTGAAGACCTCCGATTGGTAGAAATTTCACGACTTTTGGACTTAAAGTGAGAGAGAGTTATAGAGGTTTTAATTTTTGGTGACGTTCCGCACAGACTTTATAAAATGGACTACAACTCTCATCCCAACAAATTTTGAAATCAGATTTCTGTCCCTGAAATAGAATCTTAGGACCTCCGATTGGTAGAAATTTCACCACTTTTGGACTTAAAATGCGAGAGTTATGGTGGTTTTAATTTTGGGTGACGTTTCGCACACTCTTTATAAAATGGACTACAACTCTCATCCCAACAAATTTTGAAATGAGATTTCTTTCCCTGAAATAGAATCTTAGGACCTCCGATTGGTAGAAATTTCACCACTTTTGGACCTAAAATGCGAGAGTTATGGAGGTTTTAATTTTGGGTGACGTTTCGCACTCTTAAAAAAATGGACCAAAACGCTCTCACCCCACCTAATCTTAAATGAGGTTTTTCCATTGAAAGAGAATTTGAAGACCTCCAATTGGTAGAAATTTCACCACTTTTGCACTTAAAATGAGAGAGTTATGGAGGTTTAAATTTTGGGTGATGTTTAACACACTCTTTATAAAACAGACTACAACTCTCTCACCCCAATGTATTTTGGAATGAGATTTCTTTCCCCTGAAATGGAATCTTAGGACCTCCGATTGGTAGAAACTTCACCACATTTGGACTTAAAATGCGAGACTTATTGAGGTTTTAATTTTGGGTGACGTTTCACACACTCTTTATAAAATGGACAAAAAAGAGAATTTGAAGACATCCAGTTGGTAGAAATTTCACCAATTTTGGACTTAAAATGAGACTTATGGTGCTTTTAATTTTGTGTGACGTTTCGAGCACTCTTTACAAAATGGACTACAACTCTCTCACCCCAACAAATTTTGAAACGAGCTTTCTTTCCCCTGAAAGAGAATTTGAAGACCTCCGATTGGTAGAAATTTCACCACTTTTGAACCTAAAATGAAAGAGTTGTGAAGGTTTAAATTTTGGGTGACGTTTCGCACTCATTATAAAATGGGCCAAAACGCTCCCACCCCACTAAATCTTAACAAAGATTTTTTCCATTGAAAGAGAATTTGAAGACCTCCAATTGGTAGAAATTTCACCACTTTTGCACTTAAAATGAGAGAGTTATGGAGGTTTTAATTTTGGTGTCATTTAACACACACTATTTATAAAACGGGCTACAACCCTCCCAACCCAATGAATTTTGAAACGAGATTTCTCTCCCCTGGAAGAAAATTTAAAGACCTCTGATAGGCAGATATTTCACCACTTTTGGACTTAAAGTGAGAGAGTTATAGAGGTTTTAATTTTGGGTGACTTTTCGCACACACTTTATAAAATGGACTACAACTCTCATCCCAACAAATTTTGGAATGAGATTTCTTTCCCTGAAATAGAATCTTAGGACCTCCGATTGGTAGAAATTTCACCACTTTTGGACTTAAAATGAGAGAGTTATGGAGGTTTTAATTTTGGGTGACGTTTCGCACTCTTTAAAAAATGGACCAAAACGCTCTCACCCCACCTAATCTTAAATGAGATTTTTTCCACTGAAAGAGAATTTGAAGACCTCCAATTGGTAGAAATTTCACCACTATTGCACTTACAATGAGAGAGTTATGGAGGTTTTAATTTTGGGTGATGTTTAACACACTTTATAAAACGGAATACAACTCTCTCACCCCAATGAATTGTGGAACGAGATTTCACTCTCCTGAAAGAAAATTTGAAGAATTCCGATTGGTAGAAATTTCACCACTTTTGGACTTAAAGTGAGAGAGTTATAGCGGTTTTAATTTTGGTTGACATTTCGCACACTCTTTATAAACTGGACTACAACTCTCATCCCAACAAATTTTGAAATGAGATTTCTTTCCCTGAAATAGAATCTTAGGACCTCCGATTGGTAGAAATTTCACCACTTTTGGACTTAAAATGAGAGAGTTATGGAGGTTTTAATTTTGGGTGACGTTTCGCACTCTTTAAAAAATGGACCAAAACGCTCTCACCCCACCTAATCTTAAATGAGATTTTTTCCACTGAAAGAGAATTTGAAGACCTCCAATTGGTAGAAATTTCACCACTATTGCACTTACAATGAGAGAGTTATGGAGGTTTTAATTTTGGGTGATGTTTAACACACTTTATAAAACGGAATACAACTCTCTCACCCCAATGAATTGTGGAACGAGATTTCACTCTCCTGAAAGAAAATTTGAAGAATTCCGATTGGTAGAAATTTCACCACTTTTGGACTTAAAGTGAGAGAGTTATAGAGGTTTTAATTTTGGTTGACGTTTCGCACACTCTTTATAAACTGGACTACAACTCTCATCCCAACAAATTTTGAAATGAGATTTCTTTCCCTGAAATAGAATCTTAGGACCTCCGATTGGTAGAAATTTCACCACTTTTGGACTTAAAATTAGAGAGTTATGGAGGTTTTAATTTTGGGTGACGTTTCGCACACTTTAAAAAATGGACCAAAACGCTCTTACCCCACCTAATCTTAAATGAGATTTTTTCCACTGAAAGAGAATTTGAAGACCTCCAATTGGTAGAAATTTCACCACTTTTGCACTTACAATGAGAGAGTTATGGAGGTTTTTATTTTTGGTGATATTTATCACACTCTTTATAAACCGGACTACAACTCTCTCACCGCAATGAATTTTGGAATGAGATTTCCTTCCCCTGAAAGGGTATCTTAAGACCACCGATTGGTAGAAATTTCACCACTTTTAGACTTAAAAGGCGAGACTTATTGAGGTTTTAATTTTGAGTGACGTTTCACACACTCTTTATAAAATGGAAAAAAACTCCGTCATCTCACCGAATTTTTAAATGAGATTTTTTTCCGGTAAAAGAGAATTTGAAGACCTCCTATTGGTAGAAATTTCACCACTTTTGGACTTAAAATCAGAGACTTATGGAGGTTTTAATTTTGGGTGACGTTTCGCTCTTTTTATAAAATGGACCGAAACGCTCTCACCCCCGCTAATCTTGAATGAGATTTTTTCCATTGAAAGAGAATTTGAAGACCTCCAATTGGTAGAAATTTCACCACTTTTGCACTTAAAATGAGAGAGTTATGGAGGTTTTAATTTTTGGTGATATTTATCACACTCTTTATAAACCGGACTACAACTCTCTCACCGCAATGAATTTTGGAATGAGATTTCCTTCCCCTGAAATGGTATCTTAAGACCACCGATTGGTAGAAATTTCACCACTTTTAGACTTAAAAGGCGAGACTTATTGAGGTTTTAATTTTGAGTGACGTTTCACACACTCTTTATAAAATGGACAAAAACTCCGTCATCCCACCGAATTTTTAAATGAGATTTTTTTCCGGTAAAAGAGAATTTGAAGACCTCCTATTGGTAGAAATTTCACCACTTTTGAAGCTAAAATGAGAGACTTATGGAGGTTTTAATTTTGGGTGACGTTTCGCTCTTTTTATAAAATGGACCGAAACGCTCTCACCCCCGCTAATCTTGAATAAGATTTTTTCCATTTAAAGAGAATTTGAAGACCTCAAATTGGTAGAAATTTTACCACTTTTGCAATTAAAATCAGAGAGTTATGGAGGTTTTAATTTTTGGTGACGTTTAACACACTCTTTATAAAACAGACTACAACTCTCTAACCCCAATGAATTTTGAAACGTGATTTCTGTCCCCTGAAAGAGACTTTGAAGACCTCCGATTGGTAGAAATTTAACCACTTTTGGACATAAAGTGAGAGAGAGAGTTATAGAGGTTTTAATTTTGGGTGACGTGGCACACACTCTTTATAAAATGGACTATAACTCGCTCATCCCAACAAATTTTGAAATGAGATTTCTTTCCCCTGAAATAGAATCTTAGGACCTCCGATTGGTAGAAATTTCTACACTTTTGGACTTAAAATGAGAGAGTTATGGTGCTTTTAATTTTGGGTGACGTTTGACACACTCTTTATAAAATGGACAAAAAGTTCCTCATCCCACCGAATTTTTAAATGAGATTTTTTCCGTTGAAAGAGAATTTGAAGACATCCGATTGGTAGAAATTTCACACCTTTTTTACTTAAAGTGAGAGAGAGTTCTTTCCCAACAAATTTTGAAATGAGATTTCTTTCCCTGAAATAGAATCTTAGGACCTCCGATTGGTAGAAATTTCACCACTTTTGGACTTAAAATGCTAGAGTTATGGAGGTTTTAATTTTGGGTGACGTTTCGCACTCATTATAAAATGCGCCAAAACAGTCCCAGCCCACCTAATCTTAAACAAGATTTCTTCCATTGAAAGAGAATTTGAAGACCTCAAATTGCAATAAATTTCACCAATTTTACACTTAAAATGCGAAAGTTATGGAGGATTTAATTTTGGTGACGTTTAACTCTTTATAAAACGGACTACAACTCACTGACCCCAATGAGTTTTGAAACGAGATTTCTCTCTCCTGAAAGAGAATTTGAAGACCTCCGATTGGTAGAAATTTCACCACTTTTGAAATTAAAATGCGAGAGTTATGGAGGTTTTAATTTTGGGTGACGTTTCACACTCTTTATAAAATGGACCAAAACGCTCTCGCCCCCACTAATTTTAAATGAGATTTTTTCGATTGAAATAGAATTTGAAGACCTCCAATTTGTAGAAATTTCACCACTTTTGCAATTAAAATGAGAGAGTTATGGAGATTTTAATTTTTGGTGACATTTAACACACTCTTTATAAAACGGACTACAACTCTCTCACCCCAATGAATTTTGAAACGAGATTTCTCTCCCCTGAAAGAAATTTGAAGACCTCCGATTGGTAGAAATTTCACGACTTTTGGACATAAAGTGAGAGAGAGTTATAGAGGTTTTAATTTTGGGTGACGTTCCGCACAAAATTTATAAAATGGACTACAACTCTCATCCCAACAAATTTTGAAATCAGATTTCTGTCCCTGAAATAGAATCTTAGGACCTCCGATTGGTAGAAATTTCACCACGTTTGGACTTAAAATGCGAGAGTTATGGTGGTTTTAATTTTGGGTGACGTTTCGCACACTCTTTATAAAACGGACTTCAACTCTCATCCCAACAAATTTTGAAATGAGATTTCTTTCCCTGAAGTAGAATCTTAGGACCTCCGATTGGTAGAAATTTCACCACTTTTGGACCTAAAATGCGAGAGTTATGGAGGTTTTAATTTTGGGTGACGTTTCGCACTCTTAAAAAAATGGACCAAAATGCTCTCACCCCACCTAATCTTAAATGAGGTTTTTTCCATTGAAAGAGAATTTGAAGACCTCCAATTGGTAGAAATTTCACCACTTTTGCACTTAAAATGAGAGAGTTATGGAGGTTTTAATTTTGGGTGATGTTTAACACACTCTTTATAAAACAGACTACAACTCTCTCACCCCAATGTATTTTGGAATGAGATTTCTTTCCCCTGAAATGGAATCTTAGGACCTCCGATTGGTAGAAACTTCACCACATTTGGACTTAAAAGGCGAGACTTATTGAGGTTTTAATTTTGGGTGACGTTTCACACACTCTTTATAAAATGGACAAAAAAGAGAATTTAAAGACATCCAGTTGGTAGAAATTTCACCACCTTTGGACTTAAAATGAGACTTATGGTGCTTTTAATTTTGGGTGACGTTTCGAACACTCTTTACAAAATGGACTACAACTCTCTCACCCCAACAAATTTTGAAACGAGATTTCTTTCCCCTGAAAGAGAATTTGAAGACCTCCGATTGGTAGAAATTTCACCACTTTTAAACCTAAAATGAAAGAGTTGTGAAGGTTTAAATTTTGGGTGACGTTTCGCACTCATTATAAAATGGGCCAAAACGCTCCCACCCCACTAAATCTTAGCCAAGATTTTTTCCATTGAAAGAGAATTTGAAGACCTCCAATTGGTAGAAATTTCAGCACTTTTGCACTTAAAATGAGAGAGTTATGGAGGTTTTAATTTTGGTGTCATTTAACACACACTATTTATAAAACGGGCTACAACCCTCTCACGCCAATGAATTTTGAAACGAGATTTCTCTCCCCTGGAAGAAAATTTGAAGACCTCTGATAGGCAGAAATTTCACCACTTTTGGACTTAAAGTGAGAGAGTTATAGAGGTTTTAATTTTGGGTGACTTTTCGCACACACTTTATAAAATGGACTACAACTCTCATCCCAACAAATTTTGGAATGAGATTTCTTTCCCTGAAATAGAATCTTAGGACCTCCGATTGGTAGAAATTTCACCACTTTTGGACTTAAAATGAGAGAGTTATGGAGGTTTTAATTTTGGGTGACGTTTCGCACACTTTAAAAAATGGACCAAAACGCTCTCACCCCACCTAATCTTAAATGAGATTTTTTCCACTGAAAGAGAATTTGAAGACCTCCAATTGGTAGAAATTTCACCACTTTTGCACTTAAAATGAGAGAGTTATGGAGGTTTTAATTTTTGGTGATGTTTATCACACTCTTTATAAACCGGACTACAACTCTCTCACCGCAATGAATTTTGGAATGAGATTTCCTTCCCCTGAAAGGGTATCTTAAGACCACCGATTGGTAGAAATTTCACCACTTTTAGACTTAAAAGGCGAGACTTATTGAGGTTTTAATTTTGAGTGACGTTTCACACACTCTTTATAAAATGGAAAAAAATTCCGTCATCTCACCGAATTTTTAAATGAGATTCTTTTCCGGTAAAAGAGAATTTGAAGACCTCCTATTGGTAGAAATTTCACCACTTTTGGACTTAAAATGAGAGACTTATGGAGGTTTTAATTTTGGGTGACGTTTCGCTCTTTTTATAAAATGGACCGAAACGCTCTCACCCCCGCTAATCTTGAATGAGATTTTTTCCATTGAAAGAGAATTTGAAGACCTCCAATTGGTAGAAATTTCACCACTTTTGCACTTAAAATGAGAGAGTTATGGAGGTTTTAATTTTTGGTGATGTTTATCACACTCTTTATAAACCGGACTACAACTCTCTCACCGCAATGAATTTTGGAATGAGATTTCCTTTCCCTGAAATGGTATCTTAAGACCACCGATTGGTAGAAATTTCACCACTTTTAGACTTAAAAGGCGAGACTTATTGAGGTTTTAATTTTGAGTGACGTTTCACACACTCTTTATAAAATGGACAAAAACTCCGTCATCCCACCGAATTTTTAAATGAGATTTTTTTCCGGTAAAAGAGAATTTGTAGACCTCCTATTGGTAGAAATTTCACCACTTTTGAAGCTAAAATGAGAGACTTATGGAGGTTTTAATTTTGGGTGACGTTTCGCTCTTTTTATAAAATGGACCGAAACGCTCTCACCCCCGCTAATCTTGAATGAGATTTTTTCCATTGAAAGAGAATTTGAAGACCTCAAATTGGTAGAAATTTTACCACTTTTGCACTTCAAATCAGAGAGTTATGGAGGTTTTAATTTTTGGTGACGTTTAACACACTCTTTATAAAACAGACTACAACTCTCTAACCCCAATGAATTTTGAAACGTGATTTCTGTCCCCTGAAAGAGAATTTGAAGACCTCCGATTGGTAGAAATTTAACCACTTTTGGACATAAATTGAGAGAGAGAGTTATAGAGGTTTTAATTTTGGGTGACGTGGCACACATTCTTTATAAAATGGACTATAACTCGCTCATCCCAACAAATTTTGAAATGAGATTTCTTTCCCCTGAAATAGAATCTTAGGACCTCCGATTGGTAGAAATTTCTACACTTTTGGACTTAAAATGAGAGAGTTATGGTGCTTTTAATTTTGGGTGATGTTTCACACACTCTTTATAAAATGGACAAAAAGTCCCTCATCCCACCGAATTTTTAAATGAGATTTTTTCCGTTGAAAGAGAATTTGAAGACATCCGATTGGTAGAAATTTCACCCCTTTTTTACTTAAAGGGAGAGAGAGTTCTTTCCCAACAAATTTTGAAATGAGATTTCTTTCCCTGAAATAGAATCTTAGGACCTCCGATTGGTAGAAATTTCACCACTTTTGGACTTAAAATGCTAGAGTTATGGAGGTTATAATTTTGGGTGACGTTTCGCACTCTTTATAAAATGCACCAAAACAGTCCCAGCCCACCTAATCTTAAACAAGATTTCTTCCATTGAAAGAGAATTTGAAGACCTCAAATTGCAATAAATTTCACCAATTTTACACTTAAAATGCGAAAGTTATGGAGGATTTAATTTTGCTGACGTTTAACTCTTTATAAAACGGACTACAACTCACTCACCCCAATGAATTTTGAAACGAGATTTCTCTCTCCTGAAAGAGAATTTGAAGACCTCCGATTGGTAGAAATTTCACCACTTTTGGAATTAAAATGCGAGAGTTATGGAGGTTTTAATTTTGGGTGACGTTTCACACTCTTTATAAAATGGGCCAAAAGGCTCTCGCCCCCACTAATTTTAAATGAGCGTTTTTCGATTGAAATAGAATTTGAAGACCTCCAATTTGTAGAAATTTCACCACTTTTGCAATTAAAATGAGAGAGTTATGGAGATTTTAATTTTTGGTGACATTTAACACACTCTTTATAAAACGGACTACAACTCTCTCACCCCAATGAATTTTGAAACGAGATTTCTCTCCCCTGAATGAAATTTGAAGACCTCCGATTGGTAGAAATTTCAAGACTTTTGGACTTAAAGTGAGAGAGAGTTATAGAGGTTTTAATTTTGGGTGACGTTCCGCACAGACTTTATAAAATGGACTACAACTCTCATCCCAACAAATTTTGAAATCAGATTTCTGTCCCTGAAATAGAATCTTAGGACCTCCGATTGGTAGAAATTTCACCACTTTTGGACTTAAATGCGAGAGTTATGGTGGTTTTAATTTTGGGTGACGTTTCGCACACTCTTTATAAAATGGACTAAAACTCTCATCCCAACAAATTTTGAAATGAGATTTCTTTCCCTGAAGTAGAATCTTAGGACCTCCGATTGGTAGAAATTTCACCACTTTTGGACCTAAAATGCGAGAGTTATGGAGGTTTTAATTTTGGGTGACGTTTCGCACTCTTAAAAAAATGGACCAAAACGCTCTCACCCCACCTAATCTTAAATGAGGTTTTTTCCATTGAAAGAGAATTTGAAGACCTCCAATTGGTAGAAATTTCACCACTTTTGCACTTAAAATGAGAGAGTTATGGAGGTTTTAATTTTGGGTGATGTTTAACACACTCTTTATAAAACAGACTACAACTCTCTCACCCCAATGTATTTTGGAATGAGATTTCTTTCCCCTGAAATGGAATCTTAGGACCTCCGATTGGTAGAAACTTCACCACATTTGGACTTAAAAGGCGAGACTTATTGAGGTTTTAATTTTGGGTGACGTTTCACACACTCTTTATAAAATGGACAAAAAAGAGAATTTAAAGACATCCAGTTGGTAGAAATTTCACCACCTTTGGACTTAAAATGAGACTTATGGTGCTTTTAATTTTGGGTGACGTTTCGAACACTCTTTACAAAATGGACTACAACTCTCTCACCCCAACAAATTTTGAAACGAGATTTCTTTCCCCTGAAAGAGAATTTGAAGACCTCCGATTGGTAGAAATTTCACCACTTTTAAACCTAAAATGAAAGAGTTGTGAAGGTTTAAATTTTGGGTGACGTTTCGCACTCATTATAAAATGGGCCAAAACGCTCCCACCCCACTAAATCTTAGCCAAGATTTTTTCCATTGAAAGAGAATTTGAAGACCTCCAATTGGTAGAAATTTCAGCACTTTTGCACTTAAAATGAGAGAGTTATGGAGGTTTTAATTTTGGTGTCATTTAACACACACTATTTATAAAATGGGCTACAACCCTCTCACGCCAATGAATTTTGAAACGAGATTTCTCTCCCCTGGAAGAAAATTTGAAGACCTCTGATAGGCAGAAATTTCACCACTTTTGGACTTAAAGTGAGAGAGTTATAGAGGTTTTAATTTTGGGTGACTTTTCGCACACACTTTATAAAATGGACTACAACTCTCATCCCAACAAATTTTGGAATGAGATTTCTTTCCCTGAAATAGAATCTTAGGACCTCCGATTAGTAGAAATTTCACCACTTTTGGACTTAAAATGCTAGAGTTATGGAGGTTTTAATTTTGGGTGACGTTTCGCACTCTTTATAAAATGTGCCAAAACAGTCCCAGCCCACCTAATCTTAAACAAGATTTCTTCCATTGAAAGAGAATTTGAAGACCTCCAATTGCAATAAATTTCACCACTTTTGCACTTAAAATGCGAAACTTATGGAGGTTTTAATTTTGGTGACGTTTAACTCTTTATAAAACGGACTACAACTCACTCACCCCAATGAATTTTGAAACGAGATTTCTCTCTCCTGAAAGAGAATTTGAAGACCTCCGATTGGTAGAAATTTCACCACTTTTGGAATTAAAATGCGAGAGTTATGGAGGTTTTAATTTTGGGTGACGTTTCACACTCTTTATAAAATGGACCAAAACGCTCTCGCCCCCACTAATTTTAAATGAGATTTTTTCGATTGAAATAGAATTTGAAGACCTCCAATTTGTAGAAATTTCACCACTTTTGCAATTAAAATGAGAGAGTTATGGAGATTTTAATTTTTGGTGACATTTAACACACTCTTTATAAAACGGACTACAACTCTCTCACCCCAATGAATTTTGAAACGAGATTTCTCTCCCCTGAGAGAAATTTGAAGACATCCGTTTGGTAGAAATTTCACCACTTTTAAACCTAAAATGAAAGAGTTGTGAAGGTTTAAATTTTGGGTGACGTTTCGCACTCATTATAAAATGGGCCAAAACGCTCCCACCCCACAAAATCTTAACCAAGATTTTTTCCAATGAAAGAGAATTTGAAGACCTCCAATTGGTAGAAATTTCACCACTTTTGCACTTAAAATGAGAGAGTTATGGAGGTTTTAATTTTGGTGTCATTTAACACACACTATTTATAAAACGGGCTACAACCCTCTCACCCCAATGAATTTTGAAACGAGATTTCTCTCCCCTGGAAGAAAATTTGAAGACCTCTGATAGGCAAAAATTTCACCACTTTTGGACTTAAAGTGAGAGAGTTATAGAGGTTTTAATTTTGGGTGCCTTTTCGCACACACTTTATAAAATGGACTACAACTCTCATCCCAACAAATTTTGGAATGAGATTTCTTTCCCTGAAATAGAATCTTAGGACCTCCGATTGGTAGAAATTTCACCACTTTTGGACTTAAAATGAGAGAGTTATGGAGGTTTTAATTTTGGGTGACGTTTCGCACACTTTAAAAAATGGACCAAAACGCTCTCACCCCACCTAATCTTAAATGAGATTTTTTCCACTGAAAGAGAATTTGAAGACCTCCAATTGGTAGAAATTTCACCACTATTGCACTTACAATGAGAGAGTTATGGAGGTTTTAATTTTGGGTGATGTTTAACACACTTTATAAAACAGAATACAACTCTCTCACCCCAATGAATTGTGAAACGAGATTTCACTCTCCTGAAAGAAAATTTCAAGAATTCCGATTGGTAGAAATTTCACCACTTTTGGACTTAAAGTGAGAGAGTTATAGAGGTTTTAATTTTGGGTGACTTTTCGCACACACTTTATAAAATGGACTACAACTCTCATCCCAACAAATTTTGGAATGAGATTTCTTTCCCTGAAATAGAATCTTAGGACCTCCGATTGGTAGAAATTTCACCACTTTTGGACTTAAAAAGATAGAGTTATGGAGGTTTTAATTTTGGGTGACGTTTCGCACACTTTAAAAAATGGAGCAAAACGCTCTCACCCCACCTAATCTTAAATGAGATTTTTTCCACTGAAAGAGAATTTGAAGACCTCCAATTGGTAGAAATTTCACCACTTTTGCACTTAAAATGAGAGAGTTATGGAGGTTTTAATTTTTGGTGATGTTTATCACACTCTTTATAAACCGGACTACAACTCTCTCACCGTAATGAATTTTGGAATGAGATTTCCTTCCCCTGAAATGGTATCTTAAGACCACCGATTGGTAGAAATTTCACCACTTTTAGACTTAAAAGGCGAGACTTATAGAGGTTTTAATTTTGAGTGACGTTTCACACACTCTTTATAAAATGGACCAAAACTCCGTCATCCCACCGAATTTTTAAATGAGATTTTTTTCCGGTAAAAGAGAATTTGAAGACCTCCAATTGGAGGTTTTAATTTTGGGTATCGTTTTGCACTCTTTATAAAATGCGCCAAAACAGTCCCAGTCCACCTAATCTTAAACAAGATTTCTTCCATTGAAAATGAATTTGAAGACCTCCAATTGAAATAAATTTCACCACTTTTGCACTTAAAATGCGAAAGTTATGGAGGTTTTAATTTTGGTGACGTTTAACTCTTTATAAAACGGACTACAACTCACTCACCCCAATGAATTTTGAAATGGGATTTCTCTCTCCTGAAAGAGAATTTGAAGACCTCCGATTGGTAGAAATTTCACCACTTTTGGAATTAAAATGCGAGAGTTATGGAGGTTTTAATTTTGGGTGACGTTTCACACTCTTTATAAAATGGACCAAAACGCACTCGCCCCCACTAATTTTAAATGAGATTTTTTCGATTGAAATAGAATTTGAAGACCTCCAATTTGTAGAAATTTCACCACTTTTGCAATTAAAATGAGAGAGTTATGGAGATTTTAATTTTTGGTGACATTTAACACACTCTTTATAAAACGGACTACAACTCTCTCACCCCAATGAATTTTGAAACGAGATTTCTCTCCCCTGAAAGAAATTTGAAGACCTCCGATTGGTAGAAATTTCACGACTTTTGGACTTAAAGTGAGAGAGAGTTATAGAGGTTTTAATTTTGTTGACGTTCCGCACAGACTTTATAAAATGGACTACAACTCTCATCCCAACAAATTTTGAAATCAGATTTCTGTCCCTGAAATAGAATCTTAGGACCTCCGATTGGTAGAAATTTCACCACTTTTGGAATTAAAATGCGAGAGTTATGGAGGTTTTAATTTTGGGTGACGTTTCACACTCTTTATAAAATGGACCAAAACGCACTCGCCCCCACTAATTTTAAATGAGATTTTTTCGATTGAAATAGAATTTGAAGACCTCCAATTTGTAGAAATTTCACCACTTTTGCAATTAAAATGAGAGAGTTATGGAGATTTTAATTTTCGGTGACATTTAACACACTCTTTATAAAACGGACTACAACTCTCTCACCCCAATGAATTTTGAAACGAGATTTCTCTCCCCTGAAAGAAATTTGAAGACCTCCGATTGGTAGAAATTTCACGACTTTTGGACTTAAAGTGAGAGAGAGTTATAGAGGTTTTAATTTTGGGTGACGTTCCGCACAGACATTATAAAATGGACTACAACTCTCATCCCAACAAATTTTGAAATCAGATTTCTGTCCCTGAAATAGAATCTTAGCACCTCCGATTGATAGAAATTTCACCACTTTTGGACTTAAAATGCGAGAGTTATGGTGGTTTTAATTTTGGGTGACGTTTCGCACACTCTTTATAAAATGGACTACAACTCTCACCCCAACAAATTTTGAAACGAGATTTCTTTCCCCTGAAAGAGAATTTGAAGACCTCCGATTCGTAGAAATTTCACCACTTTTGAACCTAAAATGAAAGAGTTGTGAAGGTTTAAATTTTGGGTGACATTTCTCACTCATTATAAAATGGGCCAAAACGCTCCCACCCCACTAAATCTTAACCAAGATTTTTTCCATTGAAAGAGAATTTGAAGACCTCCAATTGGTAGAAATTTCACCACTTTTGCACTTAAAATGAGAGAGTTATGGAGGTTTTAATTTTGGTGTCATTTAACACACACTATTTATAAAACGGGCTACAACCCTCTCACCTCAATGAATTCTGTAACGAGATTTCTCTCCCCTGGAAGAAAATTTGAAAACCTCTAATAGGCAGAAATTTCACCACTTTTGGACTTAAAGTGAGAGAGTTATAGAGGTTTTAATTTTGGGTGACTTTTCGCACACACTTTATAAAATGGACTACAACTCTCATCCCAACAAATTTTGGAATGAGATTTCTTTCCCTGAAATAGAATCTTAGGACCTCCGATTGGTAGAAATTTCACCAGTTTTGCACTTAAAATGAGAGAGTTATGGAGGTTTTAATTTTGGGTGACGTTTCGCACACTTTAAAAAATGGACCAAAACGCTCTCACCCCACCTAATCTTAAATGAGATTTTTTCCACTGAAAGAGAATTTGAAGACCTCCAATTGGTAGAAATTTCACCACTATTGCACTTACAATGAGAGAGTTATGGAGGTTTTAATTTTGGGTGATGTTTAACACACTTTATAAAACGGAATACAACTCTCTCACCCCAATGAATTGTGAAACGAGATTTCACTCTCCTGAAAGAAAATTTGAAGAATTCCGATTGGTAGAAATGTCACCACTTTTGGACTTAAAGTGAGAGAGTTATAGAGGTTTTAATTTTGGTTGACGTTTCGCACACTCTTTATAAAATGAACTACAACTCTCATCCCAACAAATTTTGAAATGAGATTTCTTTCCCTGAAATAGAATCTTAGGACCTCCGATTGGTAGAAATTTCACCACTTTTGGACTTAAAATTAGAGAGTTATGGAGGTTTTAATTTTGGGTGACGTTTCGCACACTTTAAAAAATGGACCAAAACGCTCTCACCCCACCTAATCTTAAATGAGATTTTTTCCACTGAAAGAGAATTTGAAGACCTCCAATTGGTAGAAATTTCACCACTTTTGCACTTAAAATGAGAGAGTTATGGAGGTTTTAATTTTTGGTGACGTTTAACACACTCTTTATAAAACAGACTACAACTCTCTAGCCCCAATGAATTTTGAAACGTGATTTCTGTCCCCTGAAAGAGAATTTGAAGACCTCCGATTGGTAGAAATTTAACCACTTTTGGACATAAAGTGAGAGAGAGAGTTATAGAGGTTTTAATTTTGGGTGACGTGGCACACACTCTTTATAAAATGGACTATAACTCGCTCATCCCAACAAATTTTGAAATGAGATTTCTTTCCCCTGAAATAGAATCTTAGGACCTCCGATTGGTAGAAAATTCAACACTTTTGGACTTAAAATGAGAGAGTTATGGTGCTTTTAATTTTGGGTGATGTTTCACACACTCTTTATAAAGTGGACAAAAAGTCCCTCATCCCACCGAATTTTTAAATGAGATTTTTTCCGTTGAAAGAGAATTTGAAGACATCCAATTGGTAGAAATTTCACCCCTTTTTTACTTAAAGTGAGAAGAGTTCTTTCCCAACAAATTTTGAAATGAGATTTCTTTCCCTGAAATAGAATCTTAGGACCTCCGATTGGTAGAAATTTCACCACTTTTGGACTTAAAATGCTAGAGTTATGGAGGTTTTAATTTTGGTGACGTTTAACTCTTTATAAAACGGACTACAAATCACTCACCCCAATGAATTTTGAAACGAGATTTCTCTCTCCTGAAAGAGAATTTGAAGACCTCCGATTGGTAGAAATTTCACCACTTGTGGAATTAAAATGCGAGAGTTATGGAGGTTTTAATTTTGGGTGACGTATCACACTCTTTATAAAATGGACCAAAACGCTCTCGCCCCCACTAATTTTAAATGAGATTTTTTCGATTGAAATAGAATTTGAAGACCTCCAATTTGTACAAATTTCACCACTTTTGCAATTAAAATGAGAGAGTTATGGAGATTTTAATTTTTGGTGACATTTAACACACTCTTTATAAAGCGGACTACAACTCTCTCACCCCAATGAATTTTGAAACGAGATTTCTCTCCCCTGAAAGAAATTTGAAGACCTCCGATTGGTAGAAATTTCACGACTTTTGGACTTAAAGTGAGAGAGAGTTATAGAGGTTTTAATTTTGGGTGACGTTCCGCACAGACTTTATAAAATGGACTACAACTCTCATCCCAACAAATTTTGAAATCAAATTTCTGTCCCTGAAATAGAATCTTAGGACCTCCGATTGGTAGAAATTTCACCACTTTTGGACTTAAAATGCGAGAGTTATGGTGGTTTTAATTTTGGGTGACGTTTCGCACACTCTTTATAAAATGGACTACAACTCTCATCCCAACAAATTTTGAAATGAGATTTCTTTCCCTGAAGTAGAATCTTAGGACCTCCGATTGGTAGAAATTTCACCACTTTTGGACCTAAAATGCGAGAGTTATGGAGCTTTTAATTTTGGGTGACGTTTCGCACTCTTAAAAAAATGGACCAAAACGCTCTCACCCCACCTAATCTTAAATGAGGTTTTTTCTATTGAAAGAGAATTTGAAGACCTCCAATTGGTAGAAATTTCACCACTTTTGCACTTAAAATGAGAGAGTTATGGAGGTTTTAATTTTGGGTGATGTTTAACACACTCTTTATAAAACAGACTACAACTCTCTCACCCCAATGTATTTTGGAATGAGATTTCTTTCCCCTTAAATGGAATCTTTGGACCTCCGATTGGTAGAAACTTCACCACATTTGGACTTAAAAGGCGAGACTTATTGAGGTTTTAATTTTGGGTGACGTTTCACACACTCTTTATAAAATGGACAAAAAAGAGAATTTAAAGACATCCAGTTGGTAGAAATTTCACCACTTTTGGACTTAAAATGAGACTTATGGTGCTTTTAATTTTGGGTGACGTTTCGAACACTCTTTACAAAATGGACTACAACTCTCTCACCCCAACAAGTTTTGAAACGAGATTTCTTTCCCCTGAAAGAGAATTTGAAGACTTCCGATTGGTAGAAATTTCACCACTTTTGAACCTAAAATGAAAGAGTTGTGAAGGTTTAAATTTTGGGTGACGTTTCGCACTCATTATAAAATGGGCCAAAACGCTCCCACCCCACTAAATCTTAACCAAGATTTTTTCCATTGAAAGAGAATTTGAAGACCTCCAATTGGTAGAAATTTCACCACTTTTGCACTTAAAATGAGAGAGTTATGGAGGTTTTAATTTTGGTGTCATTTAACACACACTATTTATAAAACGGGCTACAACCCTCTCACCCCAATGAATTTTGAAACGAGATTTCTCTCCCCTGGAAGAAAATTTGAAGACCTCTGATAGGCAGAAATTTCACCACTTTTGGACTTAAAGTGAGAGAGTTATAGAGGTTTTAATTTTGGGTGACTTTTCGCACACACTTTATAAAATGGACTACAACTCTCATCCCAACAAATTTTGGAATGAGATTTCTTTCCCTGAAATAGAATCTTAGGACCTCCGATTGGTAGAAATTTCACCACTTTTGGACTTAAAATGAGAGAGTTATGGAGGTTTTAATTTTGGGTGACGTTTCGCACACTTTAAAAAATGGACCAAAACGCTCTCACCCCACCTAATCTTAAATAAGATTTTTTCCACTGAAAGAGAATTTGAAGACCTCCAATTGGTAGAAATTTCACCACTATTGCACTTACAATGAGAGAGTTATGGAGGTTTTAATTTTGGGTGATGTTTAACACACTTTATAAAACGGAATACAACTCTCTCACCCCAATGAATTGTGAAACGAGATTTCACTCTCCTGAAAGAAAATTTGAAGAATTCCGATTGGTAGAAATTTCACCACTTTTGGACTTAAAGTGAGAGAGTTATAGAGGTTTTAATTTTGGTTGACGTTTCGCACACTCTTTATAAAATGGACTACAACTCTCATCCCAACAAATTTTGAAATGAGATTTCTTTCCCTGAAATAGAATCTTAGGACCTCCGATTGGTAGAAATTTCACCACTTTTGGACTTAAAATTAGAGAGTTATGGAGGTTTTAATTTTGGGTGACGTTTCGCACACTTTAAAAAATGGACCAAAACGCTCTCACCCCACCTAATCTTAAAGGAGATTTTTTCCACTGAAAGAGAATTTGAAGACCTCCAATTGGTAGAAATTTCACCACTTTTGCACTTAAAATGAGAGAGTTATGGAGGTTTTAATTTTTGGTGATGTTTATCACACTCTTTATAAACCGGACTACAACTCTCTCACCGCAATGAATTTTGGAATGAGATTTCCTTCCCCTGAAATGGTATCTTAAGACCACCGATTGGTAGAAATTTCACCACTTTTAGACTTAAAAGGCGAGACTTATTTAGGTTTTAATTTTGAGTGACGTTTCACACACTCTTTATAAAATGGACAAAAACTCTGTCATCCCACCGAATTTTTAAATGAGATTTTTTTCCGGTAAAAGAGAATTTGAAGACCTCCTATTGGTAGAAATTTCACCACTTTTGAAGCTAAAATGAGAGACTTATGGAGGTTTTAATATTGGGTGACGTTTCGCTCTTTTTATAAAATGGACCGAAACGCTCTCACCCCCGCTAATCTTGAATGAGATTTTTCCATTGAAAGAGAATTTGAAGACCTCCAATTGGTAGAAATTTTACCACTTTGGCACTTAAAATCAGAGAGTTATGGAGGTTTTAATTTTTGGTGACGTTTAACACACTCTTTATAAAACAGACTACAACTCTCTAACCCCAATGAATTTTGAAACGTGATTTCTGTCCCCTGAAAAAGAATTTGAAGACCTCCGATTGGTAGAAATTTAACCACTTTTGGACATAAAGTGAGAGAGAGAGTTATAGAGGTTTTAATTTTGGGTGACGTGGCACACACTCTTTATAAAATGGACTATAACTCGCTCATCCCAACAAATTTTGAAATGAGATTTCTTTCCCCTGAAATAGAATCTTAGGACCTCCGATTGGTAGAAATTTCAACACTTTTGGACTTAAAATGAGAGAGTTATGGTGCTTTTAATTTTGGGTGATGTTTCACACACTCTTTATAAAATGGACAAAAAGTCCCTCATACCACCGAATTTTTAAATGAGATTTTTTCCGTTGAAAGAGAATTTGAAGACATCCAATTGGTAGAAATTTCACCCCTTTTTTACTTAAAGTGAGAAGAGTTCTTTCCCAACAAATTTTGAAATGAGATATCTTTCCCTGAAATAGAATCTTAGGACCTCCGATTGGTAGAAATTTCACCACTTTTGTTCTTAAAATGCTAGAGTTATGGAGGTTTTAATTTTGGGTGACGTTTCACACTCTTTATAAAATGCGCCAAAACAGTCCCAGACCACCTAATCTTAAACAAGATTTCTTCCATTGAAAGAGAATTTGAAGACCTCCAATTGCAATAAATTTCACCACTTTTGCACTTAAAATGCGAAAGTTATGGAGGTTTTAATTTTGGTGACGTTTAACTCTTTATAAAACGGACTACAACTCACTCACCCCAATGAATTTTGAAACGAGATTTCTCTCTCCTGAAAGAGAATTTGAAGACCTCCGATTGGTAGAAATTTCACCACTTTTGGAATTAAAATGCGAGAGTTATGGAGGTTTTAATTTTGGGTGACGTTTCACACTCTTTATAAAATGGACCAAAACGCTCTCGCCCCCACTAATTTTAAATGAGATTTTTTCGATTGAAATAGAATTTGAAGACCTCCAATTTGTAGAAATTTCACCACTTTTGCAATTAAAATGAGAGAGTTATGGAGATTTTAATTTTTGGTGACATTTAACACACTCTTTATAAAACGGACTACAACTCTCTCACCCCAATGAATTTTGAAACGAGATTTCTCTCCCCTGAAAGAAATTTGAAGACCTCCGATTGGTAGAAATTTCACGACTTTTGGACTTAAAGTGAGAGAGAGTTATAGAGGTTTTAATTTTGGGTGACGTTCCGCACAGACTTTATAAAATGGACTACAACTCTCATCCCAACAAATTTTGAAATCAAATTTCTGTCCCTGAAATAGAATCTTAGGACCTCCGATTGGTAGAAATTTCACCACTTTTGGACTTAAAATGCGAGAGTTATGGTGGTTTTAATTTTGGGTGACGTTTCGCACACTCTTTATAAAATGGACTACAACTCTCATCCCAACAAATTTTGAAATGAGATTTCTTTCCCTGAAGTAGAATCTTAGGACCTCCGATTGGTAGAAATTTCACCACTTTTGGACCTAAAATGCGAGAGTTATGGAGGTTTTAATTTTGGGTGACGTTTCGCACTCTTAAAAAAATGGACCAAAACGCTCTCACCCCACCTAATCTTAAATGAGGTTTTTTCCATTGAAAGAGAATTTGAAGACCTCCAATTGGTAGAAATTTCACCACTTTTGCACTTAAAATGAGAGAGATATGGAGGTTTTAATTTTGGGTGATGTTTAACACACTCTTTATAAAACAGACTACAACTCTCTCACCCCAATGTATTTTGGAATGAGATTTCTTTCCCCTTAAATGGAATCTTAGGACCTCCGATTGGTAGAAACTTCACCACATTTGGACTTAAAAGGCGAGACTTATTGAGGTTTTAATTTTGGGTGACGTTTCACACACTCTTTATAAAATGGACAAAAAAGAGAATTTAAAGACATCCAGTTGGTAGAAATTTCACCACTTTTGGACTTAAAATGAGACTTATGGTGCTTTTAATTTTGGGTGACGTTTCGAATACTCTTTACAAAATGGACTACAACTCTCTCACCCCAACAAATTTTGAAACGAGATTTCTTTCCCCTGAAAGAGAATTTGAAGACCTCCGATTGGTAGAAATTTCACCACTTTTGAACCTAAAATGAAAGAGTTGTGAAGGTTTAAATTTTGGGTGACGTTTCGCACTCATTATAAAATGGGCCAAAACGCTCCCACCCCACTAAATCTTAACCAAGATTTTTTCCATTGAAAGAGAATTTGAAGACCTCCAATTGGTAGTAATCTCACCACTTTTGCACTTAAAATGAGAGAGTTATGGAGGTTTTAATTTTGGTGTCATTTAACACACACTATTTATAAAACGGGCTACAACCCTCTCACCCAATGAATTTTGAAACGAGATTTCTCTCCCCTGGAAGAAAATTTGAAGACCTCTGATAGGCAGAAATTTCACCACTTTTGGACTTAAAGTGAGAGAGTTATAGAGGTTTTAATTTTGGGTGACTTTTCGCACACACTTTATAAAATGGACTACTAGTCTCATCCCAACAAATTTTAGAATGAGATTTCTTTCCCTGAAATAGAATCTTAGGACCTCCGATTGGTAGAAATTTCACCACTTTTGGACTTAAAATGAGACTTATGGTGCTTTTAATTTTGGGTGACGTTTCGAACACTCTTTACAAAATGGACTACAACTCTCTCACCCCACCAAATTTTGAAACGAGATTTCTTTCCCCTGAAAGAGAATTTGAAGACCTCCGATTGGTAGAAATTTCACCACTTTTTAACCTAAAATGAAAGAGTTGTGAAGGTTTAAATTTTGGGTGACGTTTCGCACTCATTATAAAATGGGCCAAAACGCTCCCACCCCACTAAATCTTAACCAAGATTTTTTCCATTGAAAGAGAATTTGAAGACCTCCAATTGGTAGAAATTTCACCACTTTTGCACTTAAAATGAGAGAGTTATGGAGGTTTTAATTTTGGTGTCATTTAACACACACTATTTATAAAACGGGCTACAACCCACTCACCCCAATGAATTTGGAAACGAGATTTCTCTCCCCTGGAAGAAAATTTGAAGACCTCTGATAGGCAGAAATTTCACCACTTTTGGACTTAAAGTAAGAGAGTTATAGAGGTTTTAATTTTGGGTGACTTTTCGCACACACTTTATAAAATGGACTACAACTCTCTCCCAACAAATTTTGGAATGAGATTTCTTTCCCTGAAATAGAATCTTAGGACCTCCGATTGGTAGAAATTTCACCACTTTTGGACTTAAAATGAGAGAGTTATGGAGGTTTTAATTTTGGGTGACGTTTCGCACACTTTAAAAAATGGACCAAAACGCTCTCACCCCACCTAATCTTAAATGAGATTTTTTCCACTGAAAGAGAATTTGAAGACCTCCAATTGGTAGAAATTTCACCACTATTGCACTTACAATGAGAGAGTTATGGATGTTTTAATTTTGGGTGATGTTTAACACACTTTATAAAACGGAATACAACTCTCTCACCCCAATGAATTGTGAAACGAGATTTCACTCTCCTGAAAGAAAATTTGAAGAATTCCGATTGGTAGAAATTTCACCACTTTTGGACTTAAAGTGAGAGAGTTATAGAGGTTTTAATTTTGGTTGACGTTTCGCACACTCTTTATAAAATGGACTACAACTCTCATCCCAACAAATTTTGAAATGAGATTTCTTTCCCTGAAATAGAATCTTAGGACCTCCGATTGGTAGAAATTTCACCACTTTTGGACTTAAAATTAGAGAGTTATGGAGGTTTTAATTTTGGGTGACGTTTCGCACACTTTAAAAAATGGACCAAAACGCTCTCACCCCAGCTAATCTTAAATGAGATTTTTTCCACTGAAAGAGAATTTGAAGACCTCCAATTGGTAGAAATTTCACCACTTTTGCACTTAAAATGAGAGAGTTATGGAGGTTTTAATTTTTGGTGATGTTTATCACACTCTTTATAAACCGGACTACAACTCTCTCACCGCAATGAATTTTGGAATGAGATTTCCTTCCCCTGAAATGGTATCTTAAGACCACCGATTGGTAGAAATTTCACCACTTTTAGACTTAAAAGGCGAGACTTATTGAGGTTTTAATTTTGAGTGACGTTTCACACACTCTTTATAAAATGGACAAAAACTCTGTCATCCCACCGAATTTTTAAATGAGATTTTTTTCCGGTAAAAGAGAATTTGAAGACCTCCTATTGGTAGAAATTTCACCACTTTTGAAGCTAAAATGAGAGACTTATGGAGGTTTTAATTTTGGGTGACGTTTCGCTCTTTTTATAAAATGGACCGAAACGCTCTCACCCCCGCTAATCTTGAATGAGATTTTTTCCATTGAAAGAGAATTTGAAGACCTCCAATTGGTAGAAATTTTACCACTTTTGCAATTAAAATCAGAGAGTTATGGAGGTTTTAATTTTTGGTGACGTTTAACACACTCTTTATAAAACAGACTACAACTCTCTAACCCCAATGAATTTTGAAACGTGATTTCTGTCCCCTGAAAGAGAATTTGAAGACCTCCGATTGGTAGAAATTTAACCACTTTTGGACATAAAGTGAGAGAGAGAGTTATAGAGGTTTTAATTTTGGGTGACGTGGCACACACTCTTTATAAAATGGACTATAACTCGCTCATCCCAACATATTTTGAAATGAGATTTCTTTCCCCTGAAATAGAATCTTAGGACCTCCGATTGGTAGAAATTTCAACACTTTTGGACTTAAAATGAGAGAGTTATGGTGCTTTTAATTTTGGGTGATGTTACACACACTCTTTATAAAATGGACAAAAAGTCCCTCATACCACCGAATTTTTAAATGAGATTTTTTCCGTTGAAAGAGAATTTGAAGACATCCAATTGGTAGAAATTTCACCCCTTTTTTACTTAAAGTGAGAAGAGTTCTTTCCCAACAAATTTTGAAATGAGATTTCTTTCCCTGAAATAGAATCTTAGGACCTCCGATTGGTAGAAATTTCACCACTTTTGGACTTAAAATGCTAGAGTTATGGAGGTTTTAATTTTGGGTGACGTTTCGCACTCTTTATAAAATGCGCCAAAACAGTCCCAGCCCACCTAATCTTAAACAAGATTTCTTCCATTGAAAGAGAATTTGAAGACCTCCAATTGCAATAAATTTCACCACTTTTGCACTTAAAATGCGAAAGTTATGGAGGTTTTAATTTTGGTGACGTTTAACTCTTTATAAAACGGACTACAACTCACTCACCCCAATGAATTTTGAAACGAGATTTCTCTCTCCTGAAAGAGAATTTGAAGACCTCCGATTGGTAGAAATTTCACCACTTTTGGAATTAAAATGCGAGAGTTATGGAGGTTTTAATTTTGGGTGACCTTTCACACTCTTTATAAAATGGACCGAAACGCTCTCGCCCCCACTAATTTTAAATGAGATTTTTTCGATTGAAATAGAATTTGAAGACCTCCAATTTGTAGAAATTTCACCACTTTTGCAATTAAAATGAGAGAGTTATGGAGATTTTAATTTTTTGTGACATTTAACACACTCTTTATAAAACGGACTACAACTCTCTCACCCCAATGAATTTTGAAACGAGATTTCTCTCCCCTGAAAGAAATTTGAAGACCTCCGATTGGTAGAAATTTCACGACTTTTGGACTTAAAGTGAGAGAGAGTTATAGAGGTTTTAATTTTGTGTGACGTTCCGCACAGACTTTATAAAATGGACTACAACTCTCATCCCAACAAATTTTGAAATCAAATTTCTGTCCCTGAAATAGAATCTTAGGACCTCCGATTGGTAGAAATTTCACCACTTTTGGACTTAAAATGCGAGAGTTATGGTGGTTTTAATTTTGGGTGACGTTTTGCACACTCTTTATAAAATGGACTACAACTCTCATCCCAACAAATTTTGAAATGAGATTTCTTTCCCTGAAGTAGAATCTTAGGACCTCCGATTGGTAGAAATTTCACCACTTTTGGACCTAAAATGCGAGAGTTATGGAGGTTTTAATTTTGGGTGACGTTTCGCACTCTTAAAAATATGGACCAAAACGCTCTCACCCCACCTAATCTTAAATGAGATTTTTTCCACTGATAGAGAATTTAAAGACCTCCAATTGGTAGAAATTTCACCACTATTGCACTTACAATGAGAGAGTTATGGAGGTTTTAATTTTGGGTGATGTTTAACACACTTTATAAAACGGAATACAACTCTCTCACCCCAATGAATTGTGAAACGAGATTTCACTCTCCTGAAAGAAAATTTGAAGAATTCCGATTGGTAGAAATTTCACCACTTTTGGACTTAAAGTGAGAGAGTTATAGAGGTTTTAATTTTGGTTGACGTTTCGCACACTCTTTATAAAATGGACTACAACTCTCATCCCAACAAATTTTGAAATGAGATTTCTTTCCCTGAAATAGAATCTTAGGACCTCCGATTGGAAAAAATTTCACCACTTTTGGACTTAAAATTAGAGAGTTATGGAGGTTTTAATTTTGGGTGACGTTTCGCACACTTTAAAAAATGGACCAAAACGCTCTCACCCCACCTAATCTTAAATGAGATTTTTTCCACTGAAAGAGAATTTGAAGACCTCCAATTGGTAGAAATTTCACCACTTTTGCACTTAAAATGAGAGAGTTATGGAGGTTTTAATTTTTCGTGATGTTTATCACACTCTTTATAAACCGGACTACAACTCTCTCACCGCAATGAATTTTGGAATAAGATTTCCTTCCCCTGAAATGGTATCTTAAGACCACCGATTGGTAGAAATTTCACCACTTTTAGACTTAAAAGGTGAGACTTATTGAGGTTTTAATTTTGAGTGATGTTTCACACACTCTTTATAAAATGGACAAAAACTCTGTCATCCCACCGAATTTTTAATTGAGATTTTTTTCCGGTAAAAGAGAATTTGAAGACCTCCTATTGGTAGAAATTTCACCACTTTTGAAGCTAAAATGAGAGACTTATGGAGGTTTTAATTTTGGGTGACGTTTCGCTCTTTCTATAAAATGGACCGAAACGCTCTCACCCCCGCTAATCTTGAATGAGATTTTTTCCATTGAAAGAGAATTTGAAGACCTCCAATTGGTAGAAATTTTACCACTTTTGCAATTAAAATCAGAGAGTTATGGAGGTTTTAATTTTTGGTGATGTTTAACACACTCTTTATAAAACAGACTACAACTCTCTAACCCCAATGAATTTTGAAACGTGATTTCTGTCCCCTGAAAGAGAATTTGAAGACCTCCGATTGGTAGAAATTTAACCACTTTTGGACATAAAGTGAGAGAGAGAGTTATAGAGGTTTTAATTTTGGGTGACGTGGCACACACTCTTTATAAAATGGACTATAACTCGCTCATCCCAACAAATTTTGAAATGAGATTTCTTTCCCCTGAAATAGAATCTTAGGACCTCCGATTGGTAGAAATTTCAACACTTTTGGACTTAAAATGAGAGAGTTATGGTGCTTTTAATTTTGGGTGATGTTTCACACACTCTTTATAAAATGGACAAAAAGTCCCTCATCCCACCGAATTTTTAAATGAGATTTTTTCCGTTGAAAGAGAATTTGAAGACCTCCAATTGGTAGAAATTTCACCACTTTTGCACATAAAATGAGAGAGTTATGGAGGTTTTAATTTTTGGTGACGTTTAACACACTCTTTATAAAACAGACTACAACTCTCTAACCCCAATGAATTTTGAAACGTGATTTCTGTCCCCTGAAAGAGAATTTGAAGACCTCCGATTGGTAGAAATTTAACCACTTTTGGACATAAAGTGAGAGAGAGAGTTATAGAGGTTTTAATTTTGGGTGACGTGGCACACACTCTTTATAAAATGGACTATAACTCGCTCATCCCAACGAATTTTGAAATGAGATTTCTTTCCCCTGAAATAGAATCTTAGGAGCTCCGATTGGTAGAAATTTCAACACTTTTGGACTTAAAATGAGAGAGTTATGGTGCTTTTAATTTTGGGTGATGTTTCACACACTCTTTATAAAATGGTCAAAAAGTCCCTCATCCCACCGAATTTTTAAATGAGATTTTTTCCGTTGAAAGAGAATTTGAAGACATCCAATTGGTAGAAATTTCACCCCATTTTTACTTAAAGTGAGAAGAGTTCTTTCCCAACAAATTTTGAAATGAGATTTCTTTCCCTGAAATAGAATCTTAGGACCTCCGATTGGTAGAAATTTCACCACTTTTGGACTTAAAATGCTAGAGTTATGGAGGTTTTAATTTTGGGTGACGTTTCGCACTCTTTATAAAAGGCGCCAAAACAGTCCCAGCCCACCTAATCTTAAACAAGATTTCTTCCATTGAAAGAGAATTTGAAGACCTCCAATTGCAATAAATTTCACCACTTTTGCACTTAAAATGCGAAAGTTATGGAGGTTTTAATTTTGGTGACGTTTAACTCTTTATAAAACGGACTACAACTCACTCACCCCAATGAATTTTGAAATGAGATTTCTCTCTCCTGAAAGAGAATTTGAAGACCTCCGATTGGTAGAAATTTCACCACTTTTGGAATTAAAATGCGAGAGTTATGGAGGTTTTAATTTTGGGTGACGTTTCACACTCTTTATAAAATGGACCAAAACGCTCTCGCCCCCACTAATTTTAAATGAGATTTTTTCGATTGAAATAGAATTTGAAGACCTCCAATTTGTAGAAATTTCACCACTTTTGCAATTAAAATGAGAGAGTTATGGGGATTTTAATTTTTGGTGACATTTAACACACTCTTTATAAAACGGACTACAACTCTCTCACCCGAATGAATTTTGAAACGAGATTTCTCTCCCCTAAAAGAAATTTGAAGACCTCCGATTGGTAGAAATTTCACGACTTTTGGACTTAAAGTGAGAGAGAGTTATAGAGGTTTTAATTTTGGGTGACGTTCCGCACAGACTTTATAAAATGGACTACAACTCTTATCCCAACAAATTTTGAATTCAAATTTCTGTCCCTGAAATAGAATCTTAGGACCTCCGATTGGTAGAAATTTCACCACTTTTGGACTTAAAATGCGAGAGTTATGGTGGTTTTAATTTTGGGTGACGTTTCGAACACTCTTTACAAAATGGACTACAACTCTCTCACCCCACGAAATTTTGAAACGAGATTTCTTTCCCCTGAAAGAGAATTTGAAGACCTCCAATTGGTAGAAATTTCACCACTTTTGCGCTTAAAATGAGAGAGTTATGGAGGTTTTAATTTTGGTGTCATTTAACACACACTATTTATAAAACGGGCTACAACCCTCTCACCCCAATGAATTTTGAAACGAGATTTCTCTCCCCTGGAAGAAAATTTGAAGACCTCTGATAGGCAGAAATTTCACCACTTTTGGACTTAAAGTGAGAGAGTTATAGAGGTTTTAATTTTGGGTGACTTTTCGCACACACTTTATAAAATGGACTACAACTCTCATCCCAACAAATTTTGGAATGAGATTTCTTTCCCTGAAATAGAATCTTAGGACCTCCGATTGGTAGAAATTTCACCACTTTTGGACTTAAAATGAGAGAGTTATGGAGGTTTTAATTTTGGGTGACGTTTCGCACACTTTAAAAAATGGACCAAAACGCTCTCACCCCACCTAATCTTAAATGAGATTTTTTCCACTGAAAGAGAATTTGAAGACCTCCAATTGGTAGAAATTTCACCACTATTGCACTTACAATGAGAGAGTTAGGGAGGTTTTAATTTTGGGTGATGTTTAACACACTTTGTAAAACGGAATACAACTCTCTCACCCCAATGAATTGTGAAACGAGATTTAACTCTCCTGAAAGAAAATTTGAAGAATTCCGATTGGTAGAAATTTCACCACTTTTGGACTTAAAGTGAGAGAGTTATAGAGGTTTTAATTTTGGTTGACGTTTCGCACACTCTTTATAAAATGGACTACAACTCTCATCCCAACAAATTTTGAAATGAGATTTCTTTCCCTGAAATAGAATCTTAGGACCTCCGATTGGTAGAAATTTCACCACTTTTGGACTTAAAATTAGAGAGTTATGGAGGTTTTAATTTTGGGTGACGTTTCGCACACTTTAAAAAATGGACCAAAACGCTCTCACCCCACCTAATCTTAAATGAGATTTTTTCCACTGAAAGAGAATTTGAAGACCTCCAATTGGTAGAAATTTCACCACTTTTGCACTTAAAATGAGAGAGTTATGGAGGTTTTAATTTTTGGTGATGTTTATCACACTCTTTATAAACCGGACTACAACTCTCTCACCGCAATGAATTTTGGAATGAGATTTCCTTCCCCTGAAATGGTATCTTAAGACCACCGATTGGTAGAAATTTCACCACTTTTAGACATAAAAGGCGAGACTTATTGAGGTTTTAATTTTGAGTGACGTTTCACACACTCTTTATAAAATGGACAAAAACTCTGTCATCCCACCGAATTTTTAAATGAGATTTTTTTCCGGTAAAAGAGAATTTGAAGACCTCCTATTGGTAGAAATTTCACCACTTTTGAAGCTAAAATGAGAGACTTATGGAGGTTTTAATTTTGGGTGACGTTTCGCTCTTTTTATAAAATGGACCGAAACGCTCTCACCCCCGCTAATCTTGAATGAGATTTTTTCCATTGAAAGAGAATTTGAAGACCTCCAATTGGTAGAAATTTTACCACTTTTGCAATTAAAATCAGAGAGTTATGGAGGTTTTAAGTTTTGGTGACGTTTAACACACTCTTTATAAAACAGACTACAACTCTCTAACCCCAATGAATTTTGAAACGTGATTTCTGTCCCCTGAAAGAGAATTTGAAGACCTCCGATTGGTAGAAATTTAACCACTTTTGGACATAAAGTGAGAGAGAGAGTTATAGAGGTTTTAATTTTGGGTGACGTGGCACACACTCTTTATAAAATGGACTATAACTCGCTCATCCCAACAAATTTTGAAATGAGATTTCTTTCCCCTGAAATAGAATCTTAGGACCTCCGATTGGTAGAAATTTCAACACTTTTGGACTTAAAATGGGAGAGTTATGGTGCTTTTAATTTTGGGTGATGTTTCACACACTCTTTATAAAATGGACAAAAAGTCCCTCATCCCACCGAATTTTTAAATGAGATTTTTTCCGTTGAAAGAGAATTTGAAGACATCCAATTGGTAGAAATTTCACCCCTTTTTTACTTAAAGTGAGAAGAGTTCTTTCCCAACAAATTTTGAAATGAGATTTCTTTCCCTGAAATAGAATCTTAGGACCTCCGATTGGTAGAAATTTCACCGCTTTTGGACTTAAAATGCTAGAGTTATGGAGGTTTTAATTTTGGGTGACGTTTCGCACTCTTTATAAAAGGCGCCAAAACAGTCCCAGCCCACCTAATCTTAAACAAGATTTCTTCCATTGAAAGAGAATTTGAAGACCTCCAATTGCAATAAATTTCACCACTTTTGCACTTAAAATGCGAAAGTTATGGAGGTTTTAATTTTGGTGACGTTTAACTCTTTATAAAACGGACTACAACTCACTCACCCCAATGAATTTTGAAATGAGATTTCTCTCTCCTGAAAGAGAATTTGAAGACCTCCGATTGGTAGAAATTTCACCACTTTTGGAATTAAAATGCGAGAGTTATGGAGGTTTTAATTTTGGGTGACGTTTCACACTCTTTATAAAATGGACCAAAACGCTCTCGCCCCCACTAATTTTAAATGAGATTTTTTCGATTGAAATAGAATTTGAAGACCTCCAATTTGTAGAAATTTCACCACTTTTGCAATTAAAATGAGAGAGTTATGGGGATTTTAATTTTTGGTGACATTTAACACACTCTTTATAAAACGGACTACAACTCTCTCACCCGAATGAATTTTGAAACGAGATTTCTCTCCCCTAAAAGAAATTTGAAGACCTCCGATTGGTAGAAATTTCACGACTTTTGGACTTAAAGTGAGAGAGAGTTATAGAGGTTTTAATTTTGGGTGACGTTCCGCACAGACTTTATAAAATGGACTACAACTCTTATCCCAACAAATTTTGAAATCAAATTTCTGTCCCTGAAATAGAATCTTAGGACCTCCGATTGGTAGAAATTTCACCACTTTTGGACTTAAAATGCGAGAGTTATGGTGGTTTTAATTTTGGGTGACGTTTCGAACACTCTTTACAAAATGGACTACAACTCTCTCACCCCACGAAATTTTGAAACGAGATTTCTTTCCCCTGAAAGAGAATTTGAAGACCTCCAATTGGTAGAAATTTCACCACTTTTGCGCTTAAAATGAGAGAGTTATGGAGGTTTTAATTTTGGTGTCATTTAACACACACTATTTATAAAACGGGCTACAACCCTCTCACCCCAATGAATTTTGAAACGAGATTTCTCTCCCCTGGAAGAAAATTTGAAGACCTCTGATAGGCAGAAATTTCACCACTTTTGGACTTAAAGTGAGAGAGTTATAGAGGTTTTAATTTTGGGTGACTTTTCGCACACACTTTATAAAATGGACTACAACTCTCATCCCAACAAATTTTGGAATGAGATTTCTTTCCCTGAAATAGAATCTTATGACCTCCGATTGGTAGAAATTTCACCACTTTTGGACTTAAAATGAGAGAGTTATGGAGGTTTTAATTTTGGGTGACGTTTCGCACACTTTAAAAAATGGACCAAAACGCTCTCACCCCACCTAATCTTAAATGAGATTTTTTCCACTGAAAGAGAATTTGAAGACCTCCAATTGGTAGAAATTTCACCACTATTGCACTTACAATGAGAGAGTTAGGGAGGTTTTAATTTTGGGTGATGTTTAACACACTTTGTAAAACGGAATACAACTCTCTCACCCCAATGAATTGTGAAACGAGATTTAACTCTCCTGAAAGAAAATTTGAAGAATTCCGATTGGTAGAAATTTCACCACTTTTGGACTTAAAGTGAGAGAGTTATAGAGGTTTTAATTTTGGTTGACGTTTCGCACACTCTTTATAAAATGGACTACAACTCTCATCCCAACAAATTTTGAAATGAGATTTCTTTCCCTGAAATAGAATCTTAGGACCTCCGATTGGTAGAAATTTCACCACTTTTGGACTTAAAATTAGAGAGTTATGGAGGTTTTAATTTTGGGTGACGTTTCGCACACTTTAAAAAATGGACCAAAACGCTCTCACCCCACCTAATCTTAAATGAGATTTTTTCCACTGAAAGAGAATTTGAAGACCTCCAATTGGTAGAAATTTCACCACTTTTGCACTTAAAATGAGAGAGTTATGGAGGTTTTAATTTTTGGTGATGTTTATCACACTCTTTATAAACCGGACTACAACTCTCTCACCGCAATGAATTTTGGAATGAGATTTCCTTCCCCTGAAATGGTATCTTAAGACCACCGATTGGTAGAAATTTCACCACTTTTAGACATAAAAGGCGAGACTTATTGAGGTTTTAATTTTGAGTGACGTTTCACACACTCTTTATAAAATGGACAAAAACTCTGTCATCCCACCGAATTTTTAAATGAGATTTTTTTCCGGTAAAAGAGAATTTGAAGACCTCCTATTGGTAGAAATTTCACCACTTTTGAAGCTAAAATGAGAGACTTATGGAGGTTTTAATTTTGGGTGACGTTTCGCTCTTTTTATAAAATGGACCGAAACGCTCTCACCCCCGCTAATCTTGAATGAGATTTTTTCCATTGAAAGAGAATTTGAAGACCTCCAATTGGTAGAAATTTTACCACTTTTGCAATTAAAATCAGAGAGTTATGGAGGTTTTAAGTTTTGGTGACGTTTAACACACTCTTTATAAAACAGACTACAACTCTCTAACCCCAATGAATTTTGAAACGTGATTTCTGTCCCCTGAAAGAGAATTTGAAGACCTCCGATTGGTAGAAATTTAACCACTTTTGGACATAAAGTGAGAGAGAGAGTTATAGAGGTTTTAATTTTGGGTGACATGGCACACACTCTTTATAAAATGGACTATAACTCGCTCATCCCAACAAATTTTGAAATGAGATTTCTTTCCCCTGAAATAGAATCTTAGGACCTCCGATTGGTAGAAATTTCAACACTTTTGGACTTAAAATGGGAGAGTTATGGTGCTTTTAATTTTGGGTGATGTTTCACACACTCTTTATAAAATGGACAAAAAGTCCCTCATCCCACCGAATTTTTAAATGAGATTTTTTCCGTTGAAAGAGAATTTGAAGACATCCAATTGGTAGAAATTTCACCCCTTTTTTACTTAAAGTGAGAAGAGTTCTTTCCCAACAAATTTTGAAATGAGATTTCTTTCCCTGAAATAGAATCTTAGGACCTCCGATTGGTAGAAATTTCACCGCTTTTGGACTTAAAATGCTAGAGTTATGGAGGTTTTAATTTTGGGTGACGTTTCGCACTCTTTATAAAAGGCGCCAAAACAGTCCCAGCCCACCTAATCTTAAACAAGATTTCTTCCATTGAAAGAGAATTTGAAGACCTCCAATTGCAATAAATTTCACCACTTTTGCACTTAAAATGCGAAAGTTATGGAGGTTTTAATTTTGGTGACGTTTAACTCTTTATAAAACGGACTACAACTCACTCACCCCAATGAATTTTGAAATGAGATTTCTCTCTCCTGAAAGAGAATTTGAAGACCTCCGATTGGTAGAAATTTCACCACTTTTGGAATTAAAATGCGAGAGTTATGGAGGTTTTAATTTTGGGTGACGTTTCACACTCTTTATAAAATGGACCAAAACGCTCTCGCCCCCACTAATTTTAAATGAGATTTTTTCGATTGAAATAGAATTTGAAGACCTCCAATTTGTAGAAATTTCACCACTTTTGCAATTAAAATGAGAGAGTTATGGGGATATTAATTTTTGGTGACATTTAACACACTCTTTATAAAACGGACTACAACTCTCTCACCCGAATGAATTTTGAAACGAGATTTCTCTCCCCTAAAAGAAATTTGAAGACCTCCGATTGGTAGAAATTTCACGACTTTTGGACTTAAAGTGAGAGAGAGTTATAGAGGTTTTAATTTTGGGTGACGTTCCGCACAGACTTTATAAAATGGACTACAACTCTTATCCCAACAAATTTTGAAATCAAATTTCTGTCCCTGAAATAGAATCTTAGGACCTCCGATTGGTAGAAATTTCACCACTTTTGGACTTAAAATGCGAGAGTTATGGTGGTTTTAATTTTGGGTGACGTTTCGAACACTCTTTACAAAATGGACTACAACTCTCTCACCCCACGAAATTTTGAAACGAGATTTCTTTCCCCTGAAAGAGAATTTGAAGACCTCCAATTGGTAGAAATTTCACCACTTTTGCGCTTAAAATGAGAGAGTTATGGAGGTTTTAATTTTGGTGTCATTTAACACACACTATTTATAAAACGGGCTACAACCCTCTCACCCCAATGAATTTTGAAACGAGATTTCTCTCCCCTGGAAGAAAATTTGAAGACCTCTGATAGGCAGAAATTTCACCACTTTTGGACTTAAAGTGAGAGAGTTATAGAGGTTTTAATTTTGGGTGACTTTTCGCACACACTTTATAAAATGGACTACAACTCTCATCCCAACAAATTTTGGAATGAGATTTCTTTCCCTGAAATAGAATCTTAGGACCTCCGATTGGTAGAAATTTCACCACTTTTGGACTTAAAATGAGAGAGTTATGGAGGTTTTAATTTTGGGTGACGTTTCGCACACTTTAAAAAATGGACCAAAACGCTCTCACCCCACCTAATCTTAAATGAGATTTTTTCCACTGAAAGAGAATTTGAAGACCTCCAATTGGTAGAAATTTCACCACTATTGCACTTACAATGAGAGAGTTAGGGAGGTTTTAATTTTGGGTGATGTTTAACACACTTTGTAAAACGGAATACAACTCTCTCACCCCAATGAATTGTGAAACGAGATTTCACTCTCCTGAAAGAAAATTTGAAGAATTCCGATTGGTAGAAATTTCACCACTTTTGGACTTAAAGTGAGAGAGTTATAGAGGTTTTAATTTTGGTTGACGTTTCGCACACTCTTTATAAAATGGACTACAACTCTCATCCCAACAAATTTTGAAATGAGATTTCTTTCCCTGAAATAGAATCTTAGGACCTCCGATTGGTAGAAATTTCACCACTTTTGGACTTAAAATTAGAGAGTTATGGAGGTTTTAATTTTGGGTGACGTTTCGCACACTTTAAAAAATGGACCAAAACGCTCTCACCCCACCTAATCTTAAATGAGATTTTTTCCACTGAAAGAGAATTTGAAGACCTCCAATTGGTAGAAATTTCACCACTTTTGCACTTAAAATGAGAGAGTTATGGAGGTTTTAATTTTTGGTGATGTTTATCACACTCTTTATAAACCGGACTACAACTCTCTCACCGCAATGAATTTTGGAATGAGATTTCCTTCCCCTGAAATGGTATCTTAAGACCACCGATTGGTAGAAATTTCACCACTTTTAGACATAAAAGGCGAGACTTATTGAGGTTTTAATTTTGAGTGACGTTTCACACACTCTTTATAAAATGGACAAAAACTCTGTCATCCCACCGAATTTTTAAATGAGATTTTTTTCCGGTAAAAGAGAATTTGAAGACCTCCTATTGGTAGAAATTTCACCACTTTTGAAGCTAAAATGAGAGACTTATGGAGGTTTTAATTTTGGGTGACGTTTCGCTCTTTTTATAAAATGGACCGAAACGCTCTCACCCCCGCTAATCTTGAATGAGATTTTTTCCATTGAAAGAGAATTTGAAGACCTCCAATTGGTAGAAATTTTACCACTTTTGAAATTAAAATCAGAGAGTTATGGAGGTTTTAAGTTTTGGTGACGTTTAACACACTCTTTATAAAACAGACTACAACTCTCTAACCCCAATGAATTTTGAAACGTGATTTCTGTCCCCTGAAAGAGAATTTGAAGACCTCCGATTGGTAGAAATTTAACCACTTTTGGACATAAAGTGAGAGAGAGAGTTATAGAGGTTTTAATTTTGGGTGACGTGGCACACACTCTTTATAAAATGGACTATAACTCGCTCATCCCAACAAATTTTGAAATGAGATTTCTTTCCCCTGAAATAGAATCTTAGGACCTCCGATTGGTAGAAATTTCAACACTTTTGGACTTAAAATGGGAGAGTTATGGTGCTTTTAATTTTGGGTGATGTTTCACACACTCTTTATAAAATGGACAAAAAGTCCCTCATCCCACCGAATTTTTAAATGAGATTTTTTCCGTTGAAAGAGAATTTGAAGACATCCAATTGGTAGAAATTTCACCCCTTTTTTACTTAAAGTGAGAAGAGTTCTTTCCCAACAAATTTTGAAATGAGATTTCTTTCCCTGAAATAGAATCTTAGGACCTCCGATTGGTAGAAATTTCACCGCTTTTGGACTTAAAATGCTAGAGTTATGGAGGTTTTAATTTTGGGTGACGTTTCGCACTCTTTATAAAAGGCGCCAAAACAGTCCCAGCCCACCTAATCTTAAACAAGATTTCTTCCATTGAAAGAGAATTTGAAGACCTCCAATTGCAATAAATTTCACCACTTTTGCACTTAAAATGCGAAAGTTATGGAGGTTTTAATTTTGGTGACGTTTAACTCTTTATAAAACGGACTACAACTCACTCACCCCAATGAATTTTGGAACGAGATTTCTCTCTCCTGAAAGAGAATTTGAAGACCTCCGATTGGTAGAAATTTCACCACTTTTGGAATTAAAATGCGAGAGTTATGGAGGTTTTAATTTTGGGTGACGTTTCACACTCTTTATAAAATGGACCAAAACGCTCTCGCCCCCACTAATTTTAAATGAGATTTTTTCGATTGAAATAGAATTTGAAGACCTCCAATTTGTAGAAATTTCACCACTTTTGCAATTAAAATGAGAGAGTTATGGAGATTTTAATTTTTGGTGACATTTAACACACTCTTTATAAAGCGGACTACAACTCTCTCACCCCAATGAATTTTGAAACGAGATTTCTCTCCCCTGAAAGAAATTTGAAGACCTCCGATTGGTAGAAATTTCACGACTTTTGGACTTAAAGTGAGAGAGAGTTATAGAGGTTTTAATTTTGGGTGACGTTCCGCACAGACTTTATAAAATGGACTACAACTCTCATCCCAACAAATTTTGAAATCAAATTTCTGTCCCTGAAATAGAATCTTAGGACCTCCGATTGGTAGAAATTTCACCACTTTTGGACTTAAAATGCGAGAGTTATGGTGGTTTTAATTTTGGGTGACGTTTCGCACACTCTTTATAAAATCGACTACAACTCTCATCCCAACAAATTTTGAAATGAGATTTCTTTCCCTGAAGTAGAATCTTAGGACCTCCGATTGGTAGAAATTTCACCACTTTTGGACCTAAAATGCGAGAGTTATGGAGGTTTTAATTTTGGGTGACGTTTCGCACTCTTAAAAAAATGGACCAAAACGCTCTCACCCCACCTAATCTTAAATGAGGTTTTTTCCATTGAAAGAGAATTTGAAGACCTCCAATTGGTAGAAATTTCACCACTTTTGCACTTAAAATGAGAGAGTTATGGAGGTTTTAATTTTGGGTGATGTTTAACACACTCTTTATAAAACAGACTACAACTCTCTCACCCCAATGTATTTTGGAATGAGATTTCTTTCCCCTTAAATGGAATCTTAGGACCTCCGATTGGTAGAAACTTCACCACATTTGGACTTAAAAGGCGAGACTTATTGAGGTTTTAATTTTGGGTGACGTTTCACACACTCTTTATAAAATGGACAAAAAAGAGAATTTAAAGACATCCAGTTGGTAGAAATTTCACCACTTTTGGACTTAAAATGAGACTTATGGTGCTTTTAATTTTGGGTGACGTTTCGAACACTCTTTACAAAATGGACTACAACTCTCTCACCCCAACAAATTTTGAAACGAGATTTCTTTCCCCTGAAAGAGAATTTGAAGACCTCCGATTGGTAGAAATTTCACCACTTTTGAACCTAAAATGAAAGAGTTGTGAAGGTTTAAATTTTGGGTGACGTTTCGCACTCATTATAAAATGGGCCAAAACGCTCCCACCCCACTAAATCTTAACCAAGATTTTTTCCATTGAAAGAGAATTTGAAGACCTCCAATTGGTAGAAATTTCATCACTTTTGCACTTAAAATGAGAGAGTTATGGAGGTTTTAATTTTGGTGTCATTTAACACACACTATTTATAAAACGGGCTACAACCCTCTCACCCCAATGAATTTTGAAACGAGATTTCTCTCCCCTGGAAGAAAATTTGAAGACCTCTGATAGGCAGAAATTTCACCACTTTTGGACATAAAGTGAGAGAGTTATAGAGGTTTTAATTTTGGGTGACTTTTCGCACACACTTTATAAAATGGACAACAACTCTCATCCCAACAAATTTTGGAATGAGATTTCTTTCCCTGAAATAGAATCTTAGGACCTCCGATTGGTAGAAATTTCACCACTTTTGGACTTAAAATGAGAGAGTTATGGAGGTTTTAATTTTGGGTGACGTTTCGCACACTTTAAAAAATGGACCAAAACGCTCTCACCCCACCTAATCTTAAATGAGATTTTTTCCACTGAAAGAGAATTTGAAGACCTCCAATTGGTAGAAATTTCACCACTATTGCACTTACAATGAGAGAGTTATGGAGGTTTTAATTTTGGGTGATGTTTAACACACTTTGTAAAACGGAATACAACTCTCTCACCCCAATGAATTGTGAAACGAGATTTCACTCTCCTGAAAGAAAATTTGAAGAATTCCGATTGGTAGAAATTTCACCACTTTTGGACTTAAAGTGAGAGAGTTATAGAGGTTTTAATTTTGGTTGACGTTTCGCACACTCTTTATAAAATGGACTACAACTCTCATCCCAACAAATTTTGAAATGAGATTTCTCTCCCTGAAATAGAATCTTAGGACATCCGATTGGTAGAAATTTCACCACTTTTGGACTTAAAATTAGAGAGTTATGGAGGTTTTAATTTTGGGTGACGTTTCGCACACTTTAAAAAATGGACCAAAACGCTCTCACCCCACCTAATCTTAAATGAGATTTTTTCCACTGAAAGAGAATTTGAAGACCTCCAATTGGTAGAAATTTCACCACTTTTGCACTTAAAATGAGAGAGTTATGGAGGTTTTAATTTTTGGTGATGTTTATCACACTCTTTATAAACCGGACTACAACTCTCTCACCGCAATGAATTTTGGAATGAGATTTCCTTCCCCTGAAATGGTATCTTAAGACCACCGATTGGTAGAAATTTCACCACTTTTAGACTTAAAAGGCGAGACTTATTGAGGTTTTAATTTTGAGTGACGCTTCACACACTCTTTATAAAATGGACAAAAACTCTGTCATCCCACCGAATTTTTAAATGAGATTTTTTTCCGGTAAAAGAGAATTTGAAGACCTCCTATTGGTAGAAATTTCACCACTTTTGAAGCTAAAATGAGAGACTTATGGAGGTTTTAATTTTGGGTGACGTTTCGCTCTTTTTATAAAATGGACCGAAACGCTCTCACCCCCGCTAATCTTGAATGAGATTTTTTCCATTGAAAGAGAATTTGAAGACCTCCAATTGGTAGAAATTTTACCACTTTTGCAATTAAAATCAGAGAGTTATGGAGGTTTTAATTTTTGGTGACGTTTAACACACTCTTTATAAAACAGACTACAACTCTCTAACCCCAATGAATTTTGAAACGTGATTTCTGTCCCCTGAAAGAGAATTTGAAGACCTCCGATTGGTAGAAATTTAACCACTTTTGGACATAAAGTGAGAGAGAGAGTTATAGAGGTTTAAATTTTGCTGACGTGGCACACACTCTTTATAAAATGGACTATAACTCGCTCATCCCAACAAATTTTGAAATGAGATTTCTTTCCCCTGAAATAGAATCTTAGGACCTCCGATTGGTCGAAATTTCAACACTTTTGGACTTAAAATGAGAGAGTTATGGTGCTTTTAATTTTGGGTGATGTTTCACACACTCTTTATAAAATGGACAAAAAGTCCCTCATCCCACCGAATTTTTAAATGAGATTTTTTTCCGTTGAAAGAGAATTTGAAGACATCCAATTGGTAGAAATTTCACCCCTTTTTTACTTAAAGTGAGAAGAGTTCTTTCCCAACAAATTTTGAAATGAGATTTCTTTCCCTGAAATAGAATCTTAGGACCTCCGATTGGTAGAAATTTCACCACTTTTGGACTTAAAATGCTAGAGTTATGGAGGTTTTAATTTTGGGTGACGTTTCGTACTCTTTATAAAAGGTGCCAAAACAGTCGCAGCCCACCTAATCTTAAACAAGATTTCTTCCATTGAAAGAGAATTTGAAGACCTCCAATTGCAATAAATTTCACCACTTTTGCACTTAAAATGCGAAAGTTATGGAGGTTTAAATTTTGGTGACGTTTAACTCTTTATAAAACGGACTACAACTCACTCACCCCAATGAATTTTGAAACGAGATTTCTCTCTCCTGAAAGAGAATTTGAAGACCTCCGATTGGTAGAAATTTCACCACTTTTGGAATTAAAATGCGAGAGTTATGGAGGTTTTAATTTTGGGTGACGTTTCACACTCTTTATAAAATGGACCAAAACGCTCTCGCCCCCACTAATTTTAAATGAGATTTTTTCGATTGAAATAGAATTTGAAGACCTCCAATTTGTAGAAATTTCACCACTTTTGCAATTAAAATGAGAGAGTTATGGAGATTTTAATTTTTGGTGACATTTAACACACTCTTTATAAAGCGGACTACAACTCTCTCACCCCAATGAATTTTGAAACGAGATTTCTCTCCCCTGAAAGAAATTTGAAGACCTCCGATTGGTAGAAATTTCACGACTTTTGGACTTAAAGTGAGAGAGAGTTATAGAGGTTTTAATTTTGGGTGACGTTCCGCACAGACTTTATAAAATGGACTACAACTCTCATCCCAACAAATTTTGAAATCAAATTTCTGTCCCTCAAATAGAATCTTAGGACCTCCGATTGGTAGAAATTTCACCACTTTTGGACTTAAAATGCGAGAGTTATGGTGGTTTTAATTTTGGGTGACGTTTCGCACACTCTTTATAAAATGGACTACAACTCTCATCCCAACAAATTTTGAAATGAGATTTCTTTCCCTGAAGTAGAATCTTAGGACCTCCGATTGGTAGAAATTTCACCACTTTTGGACCTAAAATGCGAGAGTTATGGAGGTTTTAATTTTGGGTGACGTTTCTCACTCTTAAAAAAATGGACCAAAACGCTCTCACCCCACCTAATCTTAAATGAGGTTTTTTCCATTGAAAGAGAATTTGAAGACCTCCAATTGGTAGAAATTTCACCACTTTTGCACTTAAAATGAGAGAGTTATGGAGGTTTTAATTTTGGGTGATGTTTAACACACTCTTTATAAAACAGACTACAACTCTCTCACCCCAATGTATTTTGGAATGAGATTTCTTTCCCCTTAAATGGAATCTTAGGACCTCCGATTGGTAGAAACTTCACCACATTTGGACTTAAAAGGCGAGACTTATTGAGGTTTTAATTTTGGGTGACGTTTCACACACTCTTTATAAAATGGACAAAAAAGAGAATTTAAAGACATCCAGTTGGTAGAAATTTCACCACTTTTGGACTTAAAATGAGACTTATGGTGCTTTTAATTTTGGGTGACGTTTCGAACACTCTTTACAAAATGGACTACAACTCTCTCACCCCAACAAATTTTGAAACGAGATTTCTTTCCCCTGAAAGAGAATTTGAAGACCTCCGATTGGTAGAAATTTCATCACTTTTGAACCTAAAATGAAAGAGTTGTGAAGGTTTAAATTTTGGGTGACGTTTCGCACTCATTATAAAATGGGCCAAAACGCTCCCACCCCACTAAATCTTAACCAAGATTTTTTCCATTGAAAGAGAATTTGAAGACCTCCAATTGGTAGAAATTTCACCACTTTTGCACTTAAAATGAGAGAGTTATGGAGGTTTTAATTTTGGTGTCATTTAACACACACTATTTATAAAACGGGCTACAACCCTCTCACCCCAATGAATTTTGAAACGAGATTTCTCTCCCCTGGAAGAAAATTTGAAGACCTCTGATAGGCAGAAATTTCACCACTTTTGGACTTAAAGTGCGAGAGTTATAGAGGTTTTAATTTTGGGTGACTTTTCGCACACACTTTATAAAATGGGCTACAACTCTCATCCCAACAAATTTTGGAATGAGATTTCTTTCCCTGAAATAGAATCTTAGGACCTCCGATTGGTAGAAATTTCACCACTTTTGGACTTAAAATGAGAGAGTTATGGAGGTTTTAATTTTGGGTGACGTTTCGCACACTTTAAAAAATGGACCAAAACGCTCTCACCCCACCTAATCTTAAATGAGATTTTTTCCACTGAAAGAGAATTTGAAGACCTCCAATTGGTAGAAATTTCACCACTATTGCACTTACAATGAGAGAGTTATGGAGGTTTTAATTTTGGGTGATGTTTAACACACTTTGTAAAACGGAATACAACTCTCTCACCCCAATGAATTGTGAAACGAGATTTCACTCTCCTGAAAGAAAATTTGAAGAATTCCGATTGGTAGAAATTTCACCACTTTTGGACTTAAAGTGAGAGAGTTATAGAGGTTTTAATTTTGGTTGACGTTTCGCACACTCTTTATAAAATGGACTACAACTCTCATCCCAACAAATTTTGAAATGAGATTTCTTTCCCTGAAATAGAATCTTAGGACCTCCGATTAGTAGAAATTTCACCACTTTTGGACTTAAAATTAGAGAGTTATGGAGGTTTTAATTTTGGGTGACGTTTCACACACTTTAAAAAATGGACCAAAACGCTCTCACCCCACCTAATCTTAAATGAGATTTTTTCCACTGAAAGAGAATTTGAAGACCTCCAATTGGTAGAAATTTCACCACTTTTGCACTTAAAATGAGAGAGTTATGGAGTTTTAATTTTTGGTGATGTTTATCACACTCTTTATAAACCGGACTACAACTCTCTCACCGCAATGAATTTTGGAATGAGATTTCCTTCCCCTGAAATGGTATCTTAAGACCACCGATTGGTAGAAATTTCACCACTTTTAGACTTAAAAGGCGAGACTTATTGAGGTTTTAATTTTGAGTGACGTTTCACACACTCTTTATAAAATGGACAAAAACTCTGTCATCCCACCGAATTTTTAAATGAGATTTTTTTCTGGTAAAAGAGAATTTGAAGACCTCCTATTGGTAGAAATTTCACCACTTTTGAAGCTAAAATGAGAGACTTATGGAGGTTTTAATTTTGGGTGACGTTTCGCTCTTTTTATAAAATGGACCGAAACGCTCTCACCCCCGCTAATCTTGAATGACATTTTTTCCATTGAAAGAGAATTTGAAGACCTCCAATTGGTAGAAATTTTACCACTTTTGCAATTAAAATCAGAGAGTTATGGAGGTTTTAAGTTTTGGTGACGTTTAACACACTCTTTATAAAACAGACTACAACTCTCTAACCCCAATGAATTTTGAAACGTGATTTCTGTCCCCTGAAAGAGAATTTGAAGACCTCCGATTGGTAGAAATTTAACCACTTTTGGACATAAAGTGAGAGAGAGAGTTATAGAGGTTTTAATTTTGGGTGACGTGGCACACACTCTTTATAAAATGGACTATAACTCGCTCATCCCAACAAATTTTGAAATGAGATTTCTTTCCCCTGAAATAGAATCTTAGGACCTCCGATTGGTAGAAATTTCAACACTTTTGGACTTAAAATGAGAGAGTTATGGTGCTTTTAATTTTGGGTGATGTTTCACACACTCTTTATAAAATGGACAAAAAGTCCCTCATCCCACCGAATTTTTAAATGAGATTTTTTCCGTTGAAAGAGAATTTGAAGACATCCAATTGGTAGAAATTTCACCCCTTTTTTACTTAAAGTGAGAAGAGTTCTTTCCCAACAAATTTTGAAATGAGATTTCTTTCCCTGAAATAGAATCTTAGGACCTCCGATTGGTAGAAATTTCACCACTTTTGGACTTAAAATGCTAGAGTTATGGAGGTTTTAATTTTGGGTGACGTTTCGCACTCTTTATAAAAGGCGCCAAAACAGTCCCAGCCCACCTAATCTTAAACAAGATTTCTTCCATTGAAAGAGAATTTGAAGACCTCCAATTGCAATAAATTTCACCACTTTTGCACTTAAAATGCGAAAGTTATGGAGGTTTTAATTTTGGTGACGTTTAACTCTTTATAAAACGGACTACAACTCACTCACCCCAATGAATTTTGAAACGAGATTTCTCTCTCCTGAAAGAGAATTTGAAGACCTCCGATTGGTAGAAATTTCACCACTTTTGGAATTAAAATGCGAGAGTTATGGAGGTTTTAATTTTGGGTGACGTTTCACACTCTTTATAAAATGGACCAAAACGCTCTCGCCCCCACTAATTTTAAATGAGATTTTTTCGATTGAAATAGAATTTGAAGACCTCCAATTTGTAGAAATTTCACCACTTTTGCAATTAAAATGAGAGAGTTATGGAGATTTTAATTTTTTGTGACATTTAACACACTCTTTATAAAGCGGACTACAACTCTCTCACCCCAATGAATTTTGAAACGAGATTTCTCTCCCCTGAAAGAAATTTGAGGACCTCCGATTGGTAGAAATTTCACGACTTTTGGACTTAAAGTGAGAGAGAGTTATAGAGGTTTTAATTTTGGGTGACGTTCCGCACAGACTTTATAAAATGGACTACAACTCTCATCCCAACAAATTTTGAAATCAAATTTCTGTCCCTGAAATAGAATCTTAGGACCTCCGATTGGTAGAAATTTCACCACTTTTGGACTTAAAATGCGAGAGTTATGGTGGTTTTAATTTTGGGTGACGTTTCGCACACTCTTTATAAAATCGACTACAACTCTCATCCCAACAAATTTTGAAATGAGATTTCTTTCCCTGAAGTAGAATCTTAGGACCTCCGATTGGTAGAAATTTCACCACTTTTGGACCTAAAATGCGAGAGTTATGGAGGTTTTAATTTTGGGTGACGTTTCGCACTCTTAAAAAAATGGACCAAAACGCTCTCACCCCACCTAATCTTAAATGAGGTTTTTTCCACTGAAAGAGAATTTGAAGACCTCCAATTGGTAGAAATTTCACCACTTTTGCACTTAAAATGAGAGAGTTATGGAGGTTTTACTTTTGGGTGATGTTTAACACACTCTTTATAAAACAGACTACAACTCTCTCACCCCAATGTATTTTGGAATGAGATTTCTTTCCCCTTAAATGGAATCTTAGGACCTCCGATTGGTAGAAACTTCACCACATTTGGACTTAAAAGACGAGACTTATTGAGGTTTTAATTTTGGGTGACGTTTCACACACTCTTTATAAAATGGACAAAAAAGAGAATTTAAAGACATCCAGTTGGTAGAAATTTCACCACTTTTGGACTTAAAATGAGACTTATGGTGCTTTTAATTTTGGGTGACGTTTCGAACACTCTTTACAAAATGGACTACAACTCTCTCACCCCAACAAATTTTGAAACGAGATTTCTTTCCCCTGAAAGAAAATTTGAAGAATTCCGATTGGTAGAAATTTCACCACTTTTGGACTTAAAGTGAGAGAGTTATAGAGGTTTTAATTTTGGTTGACGTTTCGCACACTCTTTATAAAATGGACTACAACTCTCATCCCAACAAATTTTGAAATGAGATTTCTTTCCCTGAAATAGAATCTTAGGACCTCCGATTAGTAGAAATTTCACCACTTTTGGACTTAAAATTAGAGAGTTATGGAGGTTTTAATTTTGGGTGACGTTTCACACACTTTAAAAAATGGACCAAAACGCTCTCACCCCACCTAATCTTAAATGAGATTTTTTCCACTGAAAGAGAATTTGAAGACCTCCAATTGGTAGAAATTTCACCACTTTTGCACTTAAAATGAGAGAGTTATGGAGTTTTAATTTTTGGTGATGTTTATCACACTCTTTATAAACCGGACTACAACTCTCTCACCGCAATGAATTTTGGAATGAGATTTCCTTCCCCTGAAATGGTATCTTAAGACCACCGATTGGTAGAAATTTCACCACTTTTAGACTTAAAAGGCGAGACTTATTGAGGTTTTAATTTTGAGTGACGTTTCACACACTCTTTATAAAATGGACAAAAACTCTGTCATCCCACCGAATTTTTAAATGAGATTTTTTTCCAGTAAAAGAGAATTTGAAGACCTCTTATTGGTAGAAATTTCACCACTTTTGAAGCTGAAATGAGAGACTTATGGAGGTTTTAATTTTGGGTGACGTTTCGCTCTTTTTATAAAATGGACCGAAACGCTCTCACCCCCGCTAATCTTGAATGAGATTTTTTCCATTGAAAGAGAATTTGAAGACCTCCAATTGGTAGAAATTTTACCACTTTTGCAATTAAAATCAGAGAGTTATGGAGGTTTTAATTTTTGGTGACGTTTAACACACTCTTTATAAAACAGACTACAACTCTCTAACCCCAATGAATTTTGAAACGTGATTTCTGTCCCCTGAAAGAGAATTTGAAGACCTCCGATTGGTAGAAATTTAACCACTTTTGGACATAAAGTGAGAGAGAGAGTTATAGAGGTTTAAATTTTGCTGACGTGGCACACACTCTTTATAAAATGGACTATAACTCGCTCATCCCAACAAATTTTGAAATGAGATTTCTTTCCCCTGAAATAGAATCTTAGGACCTCCGATTGGTCGAAATTTCAACACTTTTGGACTTAAAATGAGAGAGTTATGGTGCTTTTAATTTTGGGTGATGTTTCACACACTCTTTATAAAATGGACAAAAAGTCCCTCATCCCACCGAATTTTTAAATGAGATTTTTTCCGTTGAAAGAGAATTTGAAGACATCCAATTGGTAGAAATTTCACCCCTTTTTTACTTAAAGTGAGAAGAGTTCTTTCCCAACAAATTTTGAAATGAGATTTCTTTCCCTGAAATAGAATCTTAGGACCTCCGATTGGTAGAAATTTCACCACTTTTAGACTTTAAATGCTAGAGTTATGGAGGTTTTAATTTTGGGTGACGTTTCGCACTCTTTATAGAATGCGCCAAAACAGTCCCAGCCCACCTAATCTTAAACAATATTTCTTCCATTGAAAGAGAATTTGAAGACCTCCAATTGCAATAAATTTCACCACTTTTGCACTTAAAATGCGAAAGTTATGGAGGTTTTAATTTTGGTGACGTTTAACTCTTTCTAAAACAGACTACAACTCACTCACCCCAATGAATTTTGAAACGAGATTTCTCTCTCCTGAAAGAGAATTTGAAGACCTCCGATTGGTAGAAATTTCACCACTTTTGGAATTAAAATGCGAGAGTTATGGAGGTTTTAATTTTGGGTGACGTTTCACACTCTTTATAAAATGGACCAAAACGCTCTCGCCCCCACTAATTTTAAATGAGATTTTTTCGATTGAAATAGAATTTGAAGACCTCCAATTTGTAGAAATTTCACCACTTTTGCAATTAAAATGAGAGAGTTATGGAGATTTTAATTTTTGGTGACATTTAACACACTCTTTATAAAGCGGACTACAACTCTCTCACCCCAATGAATTTTGAAACGAGATTTCTCTCCCCTGAAAGAAATTTGAGGACCTCCGATTGGTAGAAATTTCACGACTTTTGGACTTAAAGTGAGAGAGAGTTATAGAGGTTTTAATTTTGGGTGACGTTCCGCACAGACTTTATAAAATGGACTACAACTCTCATCCCAACAAATTTTGAAATCAAATTTCTGTCCCTGAAATAGAATCTTAGGACCTCCGATTGGTAGAAATTTCACCACTTTTGGACTTAAAATGCGAGAGTTATGGTGGTTTTAATTTTGGGTGACGTTTCGCTCACTCTTTATAAAATCGACTACAACTCTCATCCCAACAAATTTTGAAATGAGATTTCTTTCCCTGAAGTAGAATCTTAGGACCTCCGATTGGTAGAAATTTCACCACTTTTGGACCTAAAATGCGAGAGTTATGGAGGTTTTAATTTTGGGTGACGTTTCGCACTCTTAAAAAAATGGACCAAAACGCTCTCACCCCACCTAATCTTAAATGAGGTTTTTTCCATTGAAAGAGAATTTGAAGACCTCCAATTGGTAGAAATTTCACCACTTTTGCACTTAAAATGAGAGAGTTATGGAGGTTTTACTTTTGGGTGATGTTTAACACACTCTTTATAAAACAGACTACAACTCTCTCACCCCAATGTATTTTGGAATGAGATTTCTTTCCCCTTAAATGGAATCTTAGGACCTCCGATTGGTAGAAACTTCACCACATTTGGACTTAAAAGACGAGACTTATTGAGGTTTTAATTTTGGGTGACGTTTCACACACTCTTTATAAAATGGACAAAAAAGAGAATTTAAAGACATCCAGTTGGTAGAAATTTCACCACTTTTGGACTTAAAATGAGACTTATGGTGCTTTTAATTTTGGGTGACGTTTCGAACACTCTTTACAAAATGGACTACAACTCTCTCACCCCAACAAATTTTGAAACGAGATTTCTTTCCCCTGAAAGAGAATTTGAAGACCTCCGATTGGTAGAAATTTCACCACTTTTGAACCTAAAATGAAAGAGTTGTGAAGGTTTAAATTTTGGGTGACGTTTCGCACTCATTATAAAATGGGCCAAAACGCTCCCACCCCACTAAATCTTAACCAAGATTTTTTCCATTGAAAGAGAATTTGAAGACCTCCAATTGGTAGAAATTTCACCACTTTTGCAATTAAAATGAGAGAGTTATGGAGGTTTTAATTTTGGTGTCATTTAACACACACTATTTATAAAACGGGCTACAACCCTCTCACCCCAATGAATTTTGAAACGAGATTTCTCTCCCCTGGAAGAAAATTTGAAGACCTCTGATAGGCAGAAATTTCACCACTTTTGGACATAAAGTGAGAGAGTTATAGAGGTTTTAATTTTGGGTGACTTTTCGCACACACTTTATAAAATGGACAACAACTCTCATCCCAACAAATTTTGGAATGAGATTTCTTTCCCTGAAATAGAATCTTAGGACCTCCGATTGGTAGAAATTTCACCACTTTTGGACTTAAAATGAGAGAGTTATGGAGGTTTTAATTTTGGGTGACGTTTCGCACACTTTAAAAAATGGACCAAAACGCTCTCACCCCACCTAATCTTAAATGAGATTTTTTCCACTGAAAGAGAATTTGAAGACCTCCAATTGGTAGAAATTTCACCACTTTTGCACTTAAAATGAGAGAGTTATGGAGGTTTTAATTTTTGGTGATGTTTATCACACTCTTTATAAACCGGACTACAACTCTCTCACCGCAATGAATTTTGGAATGAGATTTCCTTCCCCTGAAATGGTATCTTAAGACCACCGATTGGTAGAAATTTCACCACTTTTAGACTTAAAAGGCGAGACTTATTGAGGTTTTAATTTTGAGTGACGTTTCACACACTCTTTATAAAATGGACAAAAACTCTGTCATCCCACCGAATTTTTAAATGAGATTTTTTTCCAGTAAAAGAGAATTTGAAGACCTCTTATTGGTAGAAATTTCACCACTTTTGAAGCTGAAATGAGAGACTTATGGAGGTTTTAATTTTGGGTGACGTTTCGCTCTTTTTATAAAATGGACCGAAACGCTCTCACCCCCGCTAATCTTGAATGAGATTTTTTCCATTGAAAGAGAATTTGAAGACCTCCAATTGGTAGAAATTTTACCACTTTTGCAATTAAAATCAGAGAGTTATGGAGGTTTTAATTTTTGGTGACGTTTAACACACTCTTTATAAAACAGACTACAACTCTCTAACCCCAATGAATTTTGAAACGTGATTTCTGTCCCCTGAAAGAGAATTTGAAGACCTCCGATTGGTAGAAATTTAACCACTTTTGGACATAAAGTGAGAGAGAGAGTTATAGAGGTTTAAATTTTGCTGACGTGGCACACACTCTTTATAAAATGGACTATAACTCGCTCATCCCAACAAATTTTGAAATGAGATTTCTTTCCCCTGAAATAGAATCTTAGGACCTCCGATTGGTCGAAATTTCAACACTTTTGGACTTAAAATGAGAGAGTTATGGTGCTTTTAATTTTGGGTGATGTTTCACACACTCTTTATAAAATGGACAAAAAGTCCCTCATCCCACCGAATTTTTAAATGAGATTTTTTCCGTTGAAAGAGAATTTGAAGACATCCAATTGGTAGAAATTTCACCCCTTTTTTACTTAAAGTGAGAAGAGTTCTTTCCCAACAAATTTTGAAATGAGATTTCTTTCCCTGAAATAGAATCTTAGGACCTCCGATTGGTAGAAATTTCACCACTTTTAGACTTTAAATGCTAGAGTTATGGAGGTTTTAATTTTGGGTGACGTTTCGCACTCTTTATAGAATGCGCCAAAACAGTCCCAGCCCACCTAATCTTAAACAATATTTCTTCCATTGAAAGAGAATTTGAAGACCTCCAATTGCAATAAATTTCACCACTTTTGCACTTAAAATGCGAAAGTTATGGAGGTTTTAATTTTGGTGACGTTTAACTCTTTATAAAACGGACTACAACTCACTCACCCCAATGAATTTTGAAACGAGATTTCTCTCTCCTGAAAGAGAATTTGAAGACCTCCGATTGGTAGAAATTTCACCACTTTTGGAATTAAAATGCGAGAGTTATGGAGGTTTTAATTTTGGGTGACGTTTCACACTCTTTATAAAATGGACCAAAACGCTCTCGCCCCCACTAATTTTAAATCAGATTTTTTCAATTGAAATAGAATTTAAAGACCTCCAATTTGTAGAAATTTCACCACTTTTGCAATTAAAATGAGAGAGTTATGGAGATTTTAATTTTTGGTGACATTTAACACACTCTTTATAAAGCGGACTACAACTCTCTCACCCCAATGAATTTTGAAACGCGATTTCTCTCCCCTGAAAGAAATTTGAAGACCTCCGATTGGTAGAAATTTCACGACTTTTGGACTTAAAGTGAGAGAGAGTTATAGAGGTTTTAATTTTGGGTGACGTTCCGCACAGACTTTATAAAATGGACTACAACTCTCATCCCAACAAATTTTGAAATCAAATTTCTGTCCCTGAAATAGAATCTTAGGACCTTCGATTGGTAGAAATTTCACCACTTTTGGACTTAAAATGCGAGAGCTATGGTGGTTTTAATTTTGGGTGACGTTTCGCACACTCTTTATAAAATGGACTACAACTCTCATCCCAACAAATTTTGAAATGAGATTTCTTTCCCTGAAGTAGAATCTTAGGACCTCCGATTGGTAGAAATTTCACCACTTTTGGACCTAAAATGCGAGAGTTATGGAGGTTTTAATTTTGGGTGACGTTTCTCACTCTTAAAAAAATGGACCAAAACGCTCTCACCCCACCTAATCTTAAATGAGGTTTTTTCCATTGAAAGAGAATTTGAAGACCTCCAATTGGTAGAAATTTCACCACTTTTGCACTTAAAATGAGAGAGTTATGGAGGTTTTAATTTTGGGTGATGTTTAACACACTCTTTATAAAACAGACTACAACTCTCTCACCCCAATGTATTTTGGAATGAGATTTCTTTCCCCTTAAATGGAATCTTAGGACCTCCGATTGGTAGAAACTTCACCACATTTGGACTTAAAAGGCGAGACTTATTGAGGTTTTAATTTTGGGTGACGTTTCACACACTCTTTATAAAATGGACAAAAAAGAGAATTAAAAGACATCCAGTTGGTAGAAATTTCACCACTTTTGGACTTAAAATGAGACTTATGGTGCTTTTAATTTTGGGTGACGTTTCGAACACTCTTTACAAAATGGACTACAACTCTCTCACCCCAACAAATTTTGAAACGAGATTTCTTTCCCCTGAAAGAGAATTTGAAGACCTCCGATTGGTAGAAATTTCACCACTTTTGAACCTAAAATGAAAGAGTTGTGAAGGTTTAAATTTTGGGTGACGTTTCGCACTCATTATAAAATGGGCCAAAACGCTCCCACCCCACTAAATCTTAACCAAGATTTTTTCCATTGAAAGAGAATTTGAAGACCTCCAATTGGTAGAAATGTCACCACTTTTGCACTTAAAATGAGAGAGTTATGGAGGTTTTAATTTTGGTGTCATTTAACACACACTATTTATAAAACGGGCTACAACCCTCTCACCCCAATGAATTTTGAAACGAGATTTCTCTCCCCTGGAAGAAAATTTTAAGACCTCTGATAGGCAGAAATTTCACCACTTTTGGACTTAAAGTGAGAGAGTTATAGAGGTTTTAATTTTGGGTGACTTTTCGCACACACTTTATAAAATGGACTACAACTCTCATCCCAACAAATTTTGGAATGAGATTTCTTTCCCTGAAATAGAATCTTAGGACCTCCGATTGGTAGAAATTTCACCACTTTTGGACTTAAAATGAGAGAGTTATGGAGGTTTTAATTTTGGGTGACGTTTCGCACACTTTAAAAAATGGACCAAAACGCTCTCACCCCACCTAATCTTAAATGAGATTTTTTCCACTGAAAGAGAATTTGAAGACCTCCAATTGGTAGAAATTTCACCACTATTGCACTTACAATGAGAGAGTTATGGAGGTTTTAATTTTGGGTGATGTTTAACACACTTTGTAAAACGGAATACAACTCTCTCACCCCAATGAATTGTGAAACGAGATTTCACTCTCCTGAAAGAAAATTTGAAGAATTCCGATTGGTAGAAATTTCACCACTTTTGGACTTAAAGTGAGAGAGTTATAGAGGTTTTAATTTTGGTTGACGTTTCGCACACTCTTTATAAAATGGACTACAACTCTCATCCCAACAAATTTTGAAATGAGATTTATTTCCCTGAAATAGAATCTTAGGACCTCCGATTGGTAGAAATTTCACCACTTTTGGACTTAAAATTAGAGAGTTATGGAGGTTTTAATTTTGGGTGACGTTTCGCACACTTTAAAAAATGGACCAAAACGCTCTCACCCCACCTAATCTTAAATGAGATTTTTTCCACTGAAAGAGAATTTGAAGACCTCCAATTGGTAGAAATTTCACCACTTTTGCACTTAAAATGAGAGAGTTATGGAGGTTTTAATTTTTGGTGATGTTTATCACACTCTTTATAAACCGGACTACAACTCTCTCACCGCAATGAATTTTGGAATGAGATTTCCTTCCCCTGAAATGGTATCTTAAGACCACCGATTGGTAGAAATTTCACCACTTTTGGACTTAAAATGAGAGAGTTGTGGAGGTTTTAATTTTTGGTGATGTTTATCACACTCTTTATAAACCGGACTACAACTCTCTCACCGCAATGAATTTTGGAATGAGATTTCCTTCCCCTGAAATGGTATCTTAAGACCACCGATTGGTAGAAATTTCACCACTTTTAGACTTAAAAGGCGAGACTTATTGAGGTTTTAATTTTGAGTGACGTTTCACACACTCTTTATAAAATGGACAAAAACTCTGTCATCCCACCGAATTTTTAAATGAGATTTTTTTCCGGTAAAAGAGAATTTGAAGACCTCCTATTGGTAGAAATTTCACCACTTTTGAAGCTAAAATGAGAGACTTATGGAGGTTTTAATTTTGGGTGACGTTTCGCTCTTTTTATAAAATGGACCGAAACGCTCTCACCCCCGCTAATCTTGAATGAGATTTTTTCCATTGAAAGAGAATTTGAAGACCTCCAATTGGTAGAAATTTTACCACTTTTGCAATTAAAATCAGAGAGTTATGGAGGTTTTAATTTTTGGTGACGTTTAACACACTCTTTATAAAACAGACTACAACTCTCTAACCCCAATGAATTTTGAAACGTGATTTCTGTCCCCTGAAAGAGAATTTGAAGACCTCCGATTGGTAGAAATTTAACCACTTTTGGACATAAAGTGAGAGAGAGAGTTATAGAGGTTTTAATTTTGCTGACGTGGCACACACTCTTTATAAAATGGACTATAACTCGCTCATCCCAACAAATTTTGAAATGAGATTTCTTTCCCCTGAAATAGAATCTTAGGACCTCCGATTGGTAGAAATTTCAACACTTTTGGACTTAAAATGAGAGAGTTATGGTGCTTTTAATTTTGGGTGATGTTTCACACACTCTTTATAAAATGGACAAAAAGTCCCTCATCCCACCGAATTTTTAAATGAGATTTTTTTCCGTTGAAAGAGAATTTGAAGACATCCAATTGGTAGAAAATTCACCCCTTTTTTACTTAAAGTGAGAAGAGTTCTTTCCCAACAAATTTTGAAATGAGATTTCTTTCCCTGAAATAGAATCTTAGGACCTCCGATTGGTAGAAATTTCACCACTTTTAGACTTAAAATGCTAGAGTTATGGAGGTTTTAATTTTGGGTGACGTTTCGCACTCTTTATAAAATGCGCCAAAACAGTCCCAGCCCACCTAATCTTAAACAATATTTCTTCCACTGAAAGAGAATTTGAAGACCTCCAATTGCAATAAATTTCACCACTTTTGCACTTAAAATGCGAAAGTTATGGAGGTTTTAATTTTGGTGACGTTTAACTCTTTGTAAAACGGACTACAACTCACTCACCCCAATGAATTTTGAAACGAGATTTCTCTCTCCTGAAAGAGAATTTGAAGACCTCCGATTGGTAGAAATTTCACCACTTTTGGAATTAAAATGCGAGAGTTATGGAGGTTTTAATTTTGGGTGACGTTTCACACTCTTTATAAAATGGACCAAAACGCTCTCGCCCCCACTAATTTTAAATGAGATTTTTTCAATTGAAATAGAATTTGAAGACCTCCAATTTGTAGAAATTTCACCACTTTTGCAATTAAAATGAGAGAGTTATGGAGATTTTAATTTTTGGTGACATTTAACACACTCTTTATAAAGCGGACTACAACTCTCTCACCCCAATGAATTTTGAAACGAGATTTCTCTCCCCTGAAAGAAATTTGAAGACCTCCGATTGGTAGAAATTTCACGACTTTTGGACTTAAAGTGAGAGAGAGTTATAGAGGTTTTAATTTTGGGTGACGTTCCGCACAGACATTATAAAATGGACTACAACTCTCATCCCAACAAATTTTGAATTCAAATTTCTGTCCCTGAAATAGAATCTTAGGACCTCCGATTGGTAGAAATTTCACCACTTTTGGACTTAAAATGCGAGAGTTATGGTGGTTTTAATTTTGGGTGACGTTTCGCACACTCTTTATAAAATGGACTACAACTCTCATCCCAACAAATTTTGAAATGAGATTTCTTTCCCTGAAGTAGAATCTTAGGACCTCCGATTGGTAGAAATTTCACCACTTTTGGACCTAAAATGCGAGAGTTATGGAGGTTTTAATTTTGGGTGACGTTTCGCACTCTTAAAAAAATGGACCAAAACGCTCTCACCCCACCTAATCTTAAATGAGGTTTTTCCATTGAAAGAGAATTTGAAGACCTCCAATTGGTAGAAATTTCACCACTTTTGCACTTAAAATGAGAGAGTTATGGAGGTTTTAATTTTGGGTGATGTTTAACACACTCTTTATAAAACAGACTACAACTCTCTCACCCCAATGTATTTTGGAATGAGATTTCTTTCCCCTTAAATGGAATCTTAGGACCTCCGATTGGTAGAAACTTCACCACATTTGGACTTAAAAGGCGAGACTTATTGAGGTTTTAATTTTGGGTGACGTTTCACACACTCTTTATAAAATGGACAAAAAAGAGAATTTAAAGACATCCAGTTGGTAGAAATTTCACCACTTTTGGACTTAAAATGAGACTTATGGTGCTTTTTTTTTTGGGTGACGTTTCGAACACTCTTTACAAAATGGACTACAACTCTCTCACCCCAACAAATTTTGAAACGAGATTTCTTTCCCCTGAAAGAGAATTTGAAGACCTCCGATTGGTAGAAATTTCACCACTTTTGAACCTAAAATGAAAGAGTTGTGAAGGTTTAAATTTTGGGTGACGTTTCGCACTCATTATAAAATAGGCCAAAACGCTCCTACCCCACTAAATCTTAACCAAGATTTTTTCAATTGAAAGAGAATTTGAAGACCTCCAATTGGTAGAAATTTCACCACTTTTGCACTTAAAATGAGAGAGTTATGGAGGTTTTAATTTTGGTGTCATTTAACACACACTATTTATAAAACGGGCTACAACCCTCTCACCCCAATGAATTTTGAAACGAGATTTCTCTCCCCTGGAAGAAAATTTGAAGACCTCTGATAGGCAGAAATTTCACCACTTTTGGACTTAAAGTGAGAGAGTTATAGAGGTTTTAATTTTGGGTGACTTTTCGCACACACTTTATCAAATGGACTACAACTCTCATCCCAACAAATTTTGGAATGAGATTTCTTTCCCTGAAATAGAATCTTAGGACCTCCGATTGGTAGAAATTTCACCACTTTTGGACTTAAAATGAGAGAGTTATGGAGGTTTTAATTTTGGGTGACGTTTCGCACACTTTAAAAAATGGACCAAAACGCTCTCACCCCACCTAATCTTAAATGAGATTTTTTCCACTGAAAGAGAATTTGAAGACCTCCAATTGGTAGAAATTTCACCACTTTTGCACTTAAAATGAGAGAGTTATGGAGGTTTTAATTTTTGGTGATGTTTATCACACTCTTTATAAACCGGACTACAACTCTCTCACCGCAATGAATTTTGGAATGAGATTTCCTTCCCCTGAAAGGGTATCTTAAGACCACCGATTGGTAGAAATTTCACCACTTTTAGACTTAAAAGGCGAGACTTATTGAGGTTTTAATTTTGAGTGACGTTTCACACACTCTTTATAAAATGGAAAAAAACTCCGTCATCCCACCGAATTTTTAAATGAGATTTTTTCCGGTAAAAGAGAATTTGAAGACCTCCTATTGGTAGAAATTTCACCACTTTTGGACTTAAAATGAGAGACTTATGGAGGTTTTAATTTTGGGTGACGTTTCGCTCTTTTTATAAAATGGACCGAAACGATCTCACCCCTGCTAATCTTGAATGAGATTTTTTCCATTGAAAGAGAATTTGAAGACCTCCAATTGGTAGAAATTTTACCACTTTTGCACTTAAAATCCGAGAGTTATGGAGGTTTTAATTTTTGGTGACGTTTAACACACTCTTTATAAAACAGACTACAACTCTCTAACCCCAATGAATTTTGAAACGTGATTTCTGTCCCCTGAAAGAGAATTTGAAGACCTCCGATTGGTAGAAATTTAACCACTTTTGGACATAAAGTGAGAGAGAGAGTTATAGAGGTTTTAATTTTGGGTGACGTGGCACACACTCTTTATAAAATGGACTATAACTCGCTCATCCCAACAAATTTTGAAATGAGATTTCTTTCCCCTGAAATAGAATCTTAGGACCTCCGATTGGTAGAAATTTCAACACTTTTGGACTTAAAATGAGAGAGTTACGGTGCTTTTAATTTTGGGTGATGTTTCACACACTCTTTATAAAATGGACAAAAAGTCCCTCATCCCACCGAATTTTTAAATGAGATTTTTTCCGTTGAAAGAGAATTTGAAGACATCCAATTGGTAGAAATTTCACCCCTTTTTTACTTAAAGTGAGAAAAGTTCTTTCCCAACAAATTTTGAAATGAGATTTCTTTCCCTGAAATAGAATCTTAGGACCTCCGATTGGTAGAAATTTCACCACTTTTGGACTTAAAATGCTAGAGTTATGGAGGTTTTAATTTTGGGTGACGTTTCGCACTCTTTATAAAATGCGCCAATACAGTCCCAGCCCACCTAATCTTAAACAAGATTTCTTCCATTGAAAGAGAATTTGAAGACCTCCAATTGCAATAAATTTCACCACTTTTGCACTTAAAATGCGAAAGTTATGGAGGTTTTAATTTTGGTGACGTTTAACTCTTTATAAAAGGGACTACAACTCACTCACCCCAATGAATTTTGAAACGAGATTTCTCTCTCCTGAAAGAGAATTTAAAGACCTCCGATTGGTAGAAATTTCACCACTTTTGGAATTAAAATGCGAGAGTTATGGAAGTTTTAATTTTGGGTGACGTTTCACACTCTTTATAAAATGGACCAAAACGCTCTCGCCCCCACTAATTTTAAATGAGATTTTTTCGATTGAAATAGAATTTGAAGACCTCCAATTTGTAGAAATTTCACCACTTTTGCAATTAAAATGAGAGAGTTATGGAGATTTTAATTTTTGGTGACATTTAACACACTCTTTATAAAGCGGACTACAACTCTCTCACCCCAATGAATTTTGAAACGAGATTTCTCTCCCCTGAAAGAAATTTGAAGACCTCCGATTGGTAGAAATTTCACGACTTTTGGACTTAAAGTGAGAGAGAGTTATAGAGGTTTTAATTTTGGGTGACGTTCCGCACAGACATTATAAAATGGACTACAACTCTCATCCCAACAAATTTTGAATTCAAATTTCTGTCCCTGAAATAGAATCTTAGGACCTCCGATTGGTAGAAATTTCACCACTTTTGGACTTAAAATGCGAGAGTTATGGTGGTTTTAATTTTGGGTGACGTTTCGCACACTCTTTATAAAATGGACTACAACTCTCATCCCAACAAATTTTGAAATGAGATTTCTTTCCCTGAAGTAGAATCTTAGGACCTCCGATTGGTAGAAATTTCACCACTTTTGGACCTAAAATGCGAGAGTTATGGAGGTTTTAATTTTGGGTGACGTTTCGCACTCTTAAAAAATGGACCAAAACGCTCTCACCCCACCTAATCTTAAATGAGGTTTTTTCCATTGAAAGAGAATTTGAGGACCTCCAATTGGTAGAAATTTCACCACTTTTGCACTTAAAATGAGAGAGTTATGGAGGTTTTAATTTTGGGTGATGTTTAACACACTCTTTATAAAACAGACTACAACTCTCTCACCCCAATGTATTTTGGAATGAGATTTCTTTCTCCTTAAATGGAATCTTAGGACCTCCGATTGGTAGAAACTTCACCACATTTGGACTTAAAAGGCGAGACTTATTGAGGTTTTAATTTTGGGTGACGTTTCACACACTCTTTATAAAATGGACAAAAAAGAGAATTTAAAGACATCCAGTTGGTAGAAATTTCACCACTTTTGGACTTAAAATGAGACTTATGGTGCTTTTAATTTTGGGTGACGTTTCGAACACTCTTTACAAAATGGACTACAACTCTCTCACCCCAACAAATTTTGAAACGAGATTTCTTTCCCCTGAAAGAGAATTTGAAGACCTCCGATTGGTAGAAATTTCACCACTTTTGAACCTAAAATGAAAGAGTTGTGAAGGTTTAAATTTTGGGTGACGTTTCGCACTCATTATAAAATGGGCCAAAACGCTCCCACCCCACTAAATCTTAACCAAGATTTTTTGCATTGAAAGAGAATTTGAAGACCTCCAATTGGTAGAAATTTCACCACTTTTGCACTTAAAATGAGAGAGTTATGGAGGTTTTAATTTTGGTGTCATTTAACACACACTATTTATAAAACGGGCTACAACCCTCTCACCCCAATGAATTTTGAAACGAGATTTCTCTCCCCTGGAAGAAAATTTGAAGACCTCTGATAGGCAGAAATTTCACTACTTTTGGACTTAAAGTGAGAGAGTTATAGAGGTTGTAATTTTGGGTGACTTTTCGCACACACTTTATAAAATGGACTACAACTCTCATCCCAACAAATTTTGGAATGAGATTTCTTTCCCTGAAATAGAATCTTAGGACCTCCGATTGGTAGAAATTTCACCACTTTTGGACTTAAAATGAGAGAGTTATGGAGGTTTTAATTTTGGGTGACGTTTCGCACACTTTAAAAAATGGACCAAAACGCTCTCACCCCACCTAATCTTAAATGAGATTTTTTCCACTGAAAGAGAATTTGAAGACCTCCAATTGGTAGAAATTTCACCACTATTGCACTTACAATGAGAGAGTTATGGAGGTTTTAATTTTGGGTGATGTTTAACACACTTTGTAAAACGGAATACAACTCTCTCACCCCAATGAATTGTGAAACGAGATTTCACTCTCCTGAAAGAAAATTTGAAGAATTCCGATTGGTAGAAATTTCACCACTTTTGGACTTAAAGTGAGAGAGTTATAGAGGTTTTAATTTTGGGTGACTTTTCGCACACACTTTATAAAATGGACTACAACTCTCATCCCAACAAATTTTGGAATGAGATTTCTTTCCCTGAAATAGAATCTTAGGACCTCCGATTGGTAGAAATTTCACCACTTTTGGACTTAAAATGAGAGAGTTATGGAGGTTTTAATTTTGGGTGACGTTTCGCACACTTTAAAAAATGGACCAAAACGCTCTCACCCCACCTAATCTTAAATGAGATTTTTTCCACTGAAAGAGAATTTGAAGACCTCCAATTGGTAGAAATTTTACCACTTTTGCAATTAAAATCAGAGAGTTATGGAGGTTTTATTTTTTGGTGACGTTTAACACACTCTTTATAAAAGAGACTACAACTCTCTAACCCCAATGAATTTTGAAACGTGATTTCTGTCCCCTGAAAGAGAATTTGAAGACCTCCGATTGGTAGAAATTTAACCACTTTTGGACATAAAGTGAGAGAGAGAGTTATAGAGGTTTTAATTTTGCTGACGTGGCACACACTCTTTATAAAATGGACTATAACTCGCTCATCCCAACAAATTTTGAAATGAGATTTCTTTCCCCTGAAATAGAATCTTAGGACCTCCGATTGGTAGAAATTTCAACACTTTTGGACTTAAAATGAGAGAGTTATGGTGCTTTTAATTTTGGGTGATGTTTCACACACTCTTTATAAAATGGACAAAAAGTCCCTCATCCCACCGAATTTTTAAATGAGATTTTTTTCCGTTGAAAGAGAATTTGAAGACATCCAATTGGTAGAAATTTCACCCCTTTTTTACTTAAAGTGAGAAGAGTTCTTTCCCAACAAAATTTGAAATGAGATTTCTTTCCCTGAAATAGAATCTTAGGACCTCCGATTGGTAGAAATTTCACCACTTTTGGACTTAAAATGCTAGAGTTATGGAGGTTTTAATTTTGGGTGATGTTTCGCACTCTTTATAAAATGCGCCAAAACAGTCCCAGCCCACCTAATCTTAAACAATATTTCTTCCATTGAAAGAGAATTTGAAGACCTCCAATTGCAATAAATTTCACCACTTTTGCACTTAAAATGCGAAAGTTATGGAGCTTTTAATTTTGGTGACGTTTAACTCTTTATAAAACGGACTACAACTCACTCACCCCAATGAATTTTGAAACGAGATTTCTCTCTCCTGAAAGAGAATTTGAAGACCTCCGATTGGTAGAAATTTCACCACTTTTGGAATTAAAATGCGAGAGTTATGGAGGTTTTAATTTTGGGTGACGTTTCACACTCTTTATAAAATGGACCAAAACGCTCTCGCCCCCACTAATTTTAAATGAGATTTTTTCGATTGAAATAGAATTTGAAGACCTCCAATTTGTAGAAATTTCACCACTTTTGCAATTAAAATGAGAGAGTTATGGAGATTTTAATTTTTGGTGACATTTAACACACTCTTTATAAAGCGGACTACAACTCTCTCACCCCAATGAATTTTGAAACGAGATTTCTCTCCCCTGAAAGAAATTTGAAGACCTCCGATTGGTAGAAATTTCACGACTTTTGGACTTAAAGTGAGAGAGAGTTATAGAGGTTTTAATTTTGGGTGACGTTCCTCACAGACTTTATAAAATGGACTACAACTCTCATCCCAACAAATTTTGAAATCAAATTTCTGTCCCTGAAATAGAATCTTAGGACCTCCGATTGGTAGAAATTTCACCACTTTGGACTTAAAATGCGAGAGTTATGGTGGTTTTAATTTTGGGTGACGTTTCGCACACTCTTTATAAAATGGACTACAACTCTCATCCCAACAAATTTTGAAATGAGATTTCTTTCCCTGAAGTAGAATCTTAGGACCTCCGATTGGTAGAAATTTCACCACTTTTGGACCTAAAATGCGAGAGTTATGGAGGTTTTAATTTTGGGTGACGTTTCGCACTCTTAAAAAAATGGACCAAAACGCTCTCACCCCACCTAATCTTAAATGAGGTTTTTTCCTTTGAAAGAGAATTTGAAGACCTCCAATTGGTAGAAATTTCACCACTTTTGCACTTAAAATGAGAGAGTTATGGAGGTTTTAATTTTGGGTGATGTTTAACACACTCTTTATAAAACAGACTACAACTCTCTCACCCCAATGTATTTTGGAATGAGATTTCTTTCCCCTTAAATGGAATCTTAGGACCTCCGATTGGTAGAAACTTCACCACATTTGGACTTAAAAGGCGAGACTTATTGAGGTTTTAATTTTGGGTTACGTTTCACACACTCTTTATAAAATGGACAAAAAAGAGAATTTAAAGACATCCAGTTGGTAGAAATTTCACCACTTTTGGGCTTAAAATGAGACTTATGGTGCTTTTAATTTTGGGTGACGTTTCGAACACTCTTTACAAAATGGACTACAACTCTCTCACCCCACCAAATTTTGAAACGAGATTTCTTTCCCCTGAAAGAGAATTTGAAGACCTCCGATTGGTAGAAATTTCACCACTTTTGAACCTAAAATGAAAGAGTTGTGAAGGTTTAAATTTTGGGTGACGTTTCGCACTCATTATAAAATGGGCCAAAACGCTCCCACCCCACTAAATCTTAACCAAGATTTTTTCCATTGAAAGAGAATTTGAAGACCTCCAATTGGTAGAAATTTCACCACTTTTGCACTTAAAATGAGAGAGTTATGGAGGTTTTAATTTTGGTGTCATTTAACACACACTATTTATAAAACGGGCTACAACCCTCTCACCCCAATGAATTTTGAAACGAGATTTCTCTCCCCTGGAAGAAAATTTGAAGACCTCTGATAGGCAGAAATTTCACTACTTTTGGACTTAAAGTGAGAGAGTTATAGAGGTTTTAATTTTGGGTGACTTTTCGCACACACTTTATAAAATGGACTACAACTCTCATCCCAACAAATTTTGGAATGAGATTTCTTTCCCTGAAATAGAATCTTAGGACCTCCGATTGGTAGAAATTTCACCACTTTTGGACTTAAAATGAGAGAGTTATGGAGGTTTTAGTTTTGGGTGACGTTTCGCACACTTTAAAAAATGGACCAAAACGCTCTCACCCCACCTAATCTTAAATGAGATTTTTTCCACTGAAAGAGAATTTGAAGACCTCCAATTGGTAGAAATTTCACCACTATTGCACTTACAATGAGAGAGTTATGGAGGTTTTAATTTTGGGTGATGTTTAACACACTTTGTAAAACGGAATACAACTCTCTCACCCCAATGAATTGTGAAACGAGATTTCACTCTCCTGATAGAAAATATGAAGAATTCCGATTGGTAGAAATTTCACCACTTTTGGACTTAAAGTGAGAGAGTTATAGAGGTTTTAATTTTGGTTGACGTTTCGCACACTCTTTATAAAATGGACTACAACTCTCATCCCAACAAATTTTGAAATGAGATTTCTTTCCCTGAAATAGAATCTTAGGACCTCCGATTGGTAGAAATTTCACCACTTTTGGACCTAAAATGCGAGAGTTATGGAGGTTTTAATTTTGGGTGACGTTTCGCACTCTTAAAAAATGGACCAAAACGCTCTCACCCCACCTAATCTTAAATGAGGTTTTTTCCATTGAAAGAGAATTTGAGGACCTCCAATTGGTAGAAATTTCACCACTTTTGCACTTAAAATGAGAGAGTTATGGAGGTTTTAATTTTGGGTGATGTTTAACACACTCTTTATAAAACAGACTACAACTCTCTCACCCCAATGTATTTTGGAATGAGATTTCTTTCCCCTTAAATGGAATCTTAGGACCTCCGATTGGTAGAAACTTCACCACATTTGGACTTAAAAGGCGAGACTTATTGAGGTTTTAATTTTGGGTGACGTTTCACACACTCTTTATAAAATGGACAAAAAAGAGAATTTAAAGACATCTAGTTGGTTGAAATTTCACCACTTTTGGACTTAAAATGAGACTTATGGTGCTTTTAATTTTGGGTGACGTTTCGAACACTCTTTACAAAATGGACTACAACTCTCTCACCCCACCAAATTTTGAAACGAGATTTCTTTCCCCTGAAAGAGAATTTGAAGACCTCCGATTGGTAGAAATTTCACCACTTTTGAACCTAAAATGAAAGAGTTGTGAAGGTTTAAATTTTGGGTGACGTTTCGCACTCATTATAAAATGGGCCAAAACGCTCCCACCCCACTAAATCTTAACCAAGATTTTTTCCATTGAAAGAGAATTTGAAGACCTCCAATTGGTAGAAATTTCACCACTTTTGCACTTAAAATGAGAGAGTTATGGAGGTTTTAATTTTGGTGTCATTTAACACACACTATTTATAAAACGGGCTACAACCCTCTCACCCCAATGAATTTTGAAACGAGATTTCTCTCCCCTGGAAGAAAATTTGAAGACCTCTGATAGGCAGAAATTTCACCACTTTTGGACTTAAAGTGAGAGAGTTATAGAGGTTTTAATTTTGGGTGACTTTTCGCACACACTTTATAAAATGGACTACAACTCTCATCCCAACAAATTTTGGAATGAGATTTCTTTCCCTGAAATAGAATCTTAGGACCTCCGATTGGTAGAAATTTCACCACTTTTGGACTTAAAATGAGAGAGTTATGGAGGTTTTAATTTTGGGTGACGTTTCGCACACTTTAAAAAATGGACCAAAACGCTCTCACCCCACCTAATCTTAAATGAGATTTTTTCCACTGAAAGAGAATTTGAAGACCTCCAATTGGTAGAAATTTCACCACTATTGCACTTACAATGAGAGAGTTATGGAGGTTTTAATTTTGGGTGATGTTTAACACACTTTGTAAAACGGAATACAACTCTCTCACCCCAATGAATTGTGAAACGAGATTTCACTTTCCTGAAAGAAAATTTGAAGAATTCCGATTGGTAGAAATTTCACCACTTTTGGACTTAAAGTGAGAGAGTTATAGAGGTTTTAATTTTGGTTGACGTTTCGCACACTCTTTATAAAATGGACTACAACTCTCATCCCAACAAATTTTGAAATGAGATTTATTTCCCTGAAATAGAATCTTAGGACCTCCGATTGGTAGAAATTTCACCACTTTTGGACTTAAAATTAGAGAGTTATGGAGGTTTTAATTTTGGGTGACGTTTCGCACACTTTAAAAAATGGACCAAAACGCTCTCACCCCACCTAATCTTAAATGAGATTTTTTCCACTGAAAGAGAATTTGAAGACCTCCAATTGGTAGAAATTTCACCACTTTTGCACTTAAAATGAGAGAGTTATGGAGGTTTTAATTTTTGGTGATGTTTATCACACTCTTTATAAACCGGACTACAACTCTCTCACCGCAATGAATTTTGGAATGAGATTTCCTTCCCCTGAAATGGTATCTTAAGACCACCGATTGGTAGAAATTTCACCACTTTTAGACTTAAAAGGCGAGACTTATTGAGGTTTTAATTTTGAGTGACGTTTCACACACTCTTTAGAAAAATGGACAAAAACTCCGTCATCCCACCGAATTTTTAAATGAGATTTTTTTTCCGGTAAAAGAGAATTTGTAGACCTCCTATTGGTAGAAATTTCACCACTTTTGAAGCTAAAATGAGAGACTTATGGAGGTTTTAATTTTGGGTGACGTTTCGCTCTTTTTATAAAATGGACCGAAACGCTCTCACCCCCGCTAATCTTGAATGAGATTTTTTCCATTGAAAGAGAATTTGAAGACCTCCAATTGGTAGAAATTTTACCACTTTTGCACTTAAAATGAGAGAGTTATGGAGGTTTTAATTTTTGGTGACGTTTAACACACTCTTTATAAATCAGACTACAACTCTCTAACCCCAACAAATTTTGAAATCAAATTTCTGTCCCTGAAATAGAATCTTAGGACCTCCGATTGGTAGAAATTTCACCACTTTGGACTTAAAATGCGAGAGTTATGGTGGTTTTAATTTTGGGTGACGTTTCGCACACTCTTTATAAAATGGACTACAACTCTCATCCCAACAAATTTTGAAATGAGATTTCTTTCCCCGAAGTAGAATCTTAGGACCTCCGATTGGTAGAAATTTCACCACTTTTGGACCTAAAATGCGAGAGTTATGGAGGTTTTAATTTTGGGTGACGTTTCGCACTCTTAAAAAAATGGACCAAAACGCTCTCACCCCACCTAATCTTAAATGAGGTTTTTTCCATTGAAAGAGAATTTGAAGACCTCCAATTGGTAGAAATTTCACCACTTTTGCACTTAAAATGAGAGAGTTATGGAGGTTTTAATTTTGGGTGATGTTTAACACACTCTTTATAAAACAGACTACAACTCTCTCACCCCAATGTATTTTGGAATGAGATTTCTTTCCCCTTAAATGGAATCTTAGGACCTCCGATTGGTAGAAACTTCACCACATTTGGACTTAAAAGGCGAGACTTATTGAGGTTTTAATTTTGGGTGACGTTTCACACACTCTTTATAAAATGGACAAAAAAGAGAATTTAAAGACATCCAGTTGGTAGAAATTTCACCACTTTTGGACTTAAAATGAGACTTATGGTGCTTTTAATTTTGGGTGACGTTTCGAACACTCTTTACAAAATGGACTACAACTCTCTCACCCCAACAAATTTTGAAACGAGATTTCTTTCCCCTGAAAGAGAATTTGAAGACCTCCGATTGGTAGAAATTTCACCACTTTTGAACCTACAATGAAAGAGTTGTGAAGGTTTAAATTTTGGGTGACGTTTCGCACTCATTATAAAATGGGCCAAAACGCTCCCACCCCACTAAATCTTAACCAAGATTTTTTCCATTGAAAGAGAATTTGAAGATCTCCAATTGGTAGAAATTTCACCACTTTTGCACTTAAAATGAGAGAGTTATGGAGGTTTTAATTTTGGTGTCATTTATCACACACTATTTATAAAACGGGCTACAACCCTCTCACCCCAATGAATTTTGAAACGAGATTTCTCTCCCCTGGAAGAAAATTTGAAGACCTCTGATAGGCAGAAATTTCACCACTTTTGGACTTAAAGTGAGAGAGTTATAGAGGTTTTAATTTTGGGTGACTTTTCGCACACACTTTATAAAATGGACTACAACTCTCATCCCAACAAATTTTGGAATGAGATTTCTTTCCCTGAAATAGAATCTTAGGACCTCCGATTGGTAGAAATTTCACCACTTTTGGACTTAAAATGAGAGAGTTATGGAGGTTTTAATTTTGGGTGACGTTTCGCAGACTTTAAAAAATGGACCAAAACGCTCTCACCCCACCTAATCTTAAATGAGATTTTTTCCACTGAAAGAGAATTTGAAGACCTCCAATTGGTAGAAATTTCACCACTATTGCACTTACAATGAGAGAGTTATGGAGGTTTTAATTTTGGGTGATGTTTAACACACTTTGTAAAACGGAATACAACTCTCTCACCCCAATGAATTGTGAAACGAGATTTCACTCTCCTGAAAGAAAATTTGAAGAATTCCGATTGGTAGAAATTTCACCACTTTTGGACTTAAAGTGAGAGAGTTATAGAGGTTTTAATTTTGGTTGACGTTTCGCACACTCTTTATAAAATGGACTACAACTCTCATACCAACAAATTTTGAAATGAGATTTATTTCCCTGAAATAGAATCTTAGGACCTCCGATTGGTAGAAATTTCACCACTTTTGGACTTAAAATTAGAGAGTTATGGAGGTTTTAATTTTGGGTGACGTTTCGCACACTTTAAAAAATGGACCAAAACGCTCTCACCCCACCTAATCTTAAATGAGATTTTTTCCACTGAAAGAGAATTTGAAGACCTCCAATTGGTAGAAATTTCACCACTTTTGCACTTAAAATGAGAGAGTTATGGAGGTTTTAATTTTTGGTGATGTTTATCACACTCTTTATAAACCGGACTACAACTCTCTCACCGCAATGAATTTTGGAATGAGATTTCCTTCCCCTGAAATGGTATCTTAAGACCACCGATTGGTAGAAATTTCACCACTTTTGGACTTAAAATGAGAGAGTTGTGGAGGTTTTAATTTTTGGTGATGTTTATCACACTCTTTATAAACCGGACTACAACTCTCTCACCGCAATGAATTTTGGAATGAGATTTCCTTCCCCTGAAATGGTATCTTAAGACCACCGATTGGTAGAAATTTCACCACTTTTAGACTTAAAAGGCGAGACTTATTGAGGTTTTAATTTTGAGTGACGTTTCACACACTCTTTATAAAATGGACAAAAACTCTGTCATCCCACCGAATTTTTAAATGAGATTTTTTTCCGGTAAAAGAGAATTTGAAGACCTCCTATTGGTAGAAATTTCACCACTTTTGAAGCTAAAATGAGAGACTTATGGAGGTTTTAATTTTGGGTGACGTTTCGCTCTTTTTATAAAATGGACCGAAACGCTCTCACCCCCGCTAATCTTGAATGAGATTTTTTCCATTGAAAGAGAATTTGAAGACCTCCAATTGGTAGAAATTTTACCACTTTTGCAATTAAAATCAGAGAGTTATGGAGGTTTTAATTTTTGGTGACGTTTAACACACTCTTTATAAAACAGACTACAACTCTCTAACCCCAATGAATTTTGAAACGTGATTTCTGTCCCCTGAAAGAGAATTTGAAGACCTCCGATTGGTAGAAATTTAACCACTTTTGGACATAAAGTGAGAGAGAGAGTTATAGAGGTTTTAATTTTGCTGACGTGGCACACACTCTTTATAAATTGGACTATAACTCGCTCATCCCAACAAATTTTGAAATGAGATTTCTTTCCCCTGAAATAGAATCTTAGGACCTCCGATTGGTAGAAATTTCAACACTTTTGGACTTAAAATGAGGGAGTTATGGTGCTTTTAATTTTGGGTGATGTTTCACACACTCTTTATAAAATGGACAAAAAGTCCCTCATCCCACCGAATTTTTAAATGAGATTTTTTCCGTTGAAAGAGAATTTGAAGACATCCAATTGGTAGAAATTTCACCCCTTTTTTACTTAAAGTGAGAAGAGTTCTTTCCCAACAAATTTTGAAATGAGATTTCTTTCCCTGAAATAGAATCTTAGGACCTCCGATTGGTAGAAATTTCACCACTTTTGGACTTAAAATGCTAGAGTTATGGAGGTTTTAATTTTGGGTGATGTTTCGCACTCTTTATAAAATGCGCCAAAACAGTCCCAGCCCACCTAATCTTAAACAATATTTCTTCCATTGAAAGAGAATTTGAAGACCTCCAATTGCAATAAATTTCACCACTTTTGCACTTAAAATGCGAAAGTTATGGAGGTTTTAATTTTGGTGACGTTTAACTCTTTATAAAACGGACTACAACTCACTCACCCCAATGAATTTTGAAACGAGATTTCTCTCTCCTGAAAGAGAATTTGAAGACCTCCGATTGGTAGAAATTTCACCACTTTTGGAATTAAAATGCGAGAGTTATGGAGGTTTTAATTTTGGGTGACGTTTCACACTCTTTATAAAATGGACCAAAACGCTCTCGCCCCCACTAATTTTAAATGAGATTTTTTCGATTGAAATAGAATTTGAAGACCTCCAATTTGTAGAAATTTCACCACTTTTGCAATTAAAATGAGAGAGTTATGGAGATTTTAATTTTTGGTGACATTTAACACACTCTTTATAAAGCGGACTACAACTCTCTCACTCCAATGAATTTTGAAACGAGATTTCTCTCCCCTGAAAGAAATTTGAAGACCTCCGATTGGTAGAAATTTCACGACTTTTGGACTTAAAGTGAGAGAGAGTTATAGAGGTTTTAATTTTGGGTGACGTTCCGCACAGACTTTATAAAATGGACTACAACTCTCATCCCAACAAATTTTGAAATCAAATTTCTGTCCCTGAAATAGAATCTTAGGACCTCCGATTGGTAGAAATTTCACCACTTTGGACTTAAAATGCGAGAGTTATGGTGGTTTTAATTTTGGGTGACGTTTCGCACACTCTTTATAAAATGGACTACAACTCTCATCCCAACAAATTTTGAAATGAGATTTCTTTCCCCGAAGTAGAATCTTAGGACCTCCGATTGGTAGAAATTTCACCACTTTTGGACCTAAAATGCGAGAGTTATGGAGGTTTTAATTTTGGGTGACGTTTCGCACTCTTAAAAAAATGGACCAAAACGCTCTCACCCCACCTAATCTTAAATGAGGTTTTTTCCATTGAAAGAGAATTTGAAGACCTCCAATTGGTAGAAATTTCACCACTTTTGCACTTAAAATGAGAGAGTTATGGAGGTTTTAATTTTGGGTGATGTTTAACACACTCTTTATAAAACAGACTACAACTCTCTCACCCCAATGTATTTTGGAATGAGATTTCTTCCCCCTTAAATGGAATCTTAGGACCTCCGATTGGTAGAAACTTCACCACATTTGGACTTAAAAGGCGAGACTTATTGAGGTTTTAATTTTGGGTGACGTTTCACACACTCTTTATAAAATGGACAAAAAAGAGAATTTAAAGACATCCAGTTGGTAGAAATTTCACCACTTTTGGACTTAAAATGAGACTTATGGTGCTTTTAATTTTGGGTGACGTTTCGAACACTCTTTACAAAATGGACTACAACTCTCTCACCCCAACAAATTTTGAAACGAGATTTCTTTCCCCTGAAAGAGAATTTGAAGACCTCCGATTGGTAGAAATTTCACCACTTTTGAACCTACAATGAAAGAGTTGTGAAGGTTTAAATTTTGGGTGACGTTTCGCACTCATTATAAAATGGGCCAAAACGCTCCCACCCCACTAAATCTTAACCAAGATTTTTTCCATTGAAAGAGAATTTGAAGACCTCCAATTGGTAGAAATTTCACCACTTTTGCACTTAAAATGAGAGAGTTATGGAGGTTTTAATTTTGGTGTCATTTAACACACACTATTTATAAAACGGGCTACAACCCTCTCACCCCAATGAATTTTCAAACGAGATTTCTCTCCCCTGGAAGAAAATTTGAAGACCTCTGATAGGCAGAAATTTCACCACTTTTGGACTTAAAGTGAGAGAGTTATAGAGGTTTTAATTTTGGGTGACTTTTCGCACACACTTTATAAAATGGACTACAACTCTCATCCCAACAAATTTTGGAATGAGATTTCTTTCCCTGAAATAGAATCTTAGGACCTCCGATTGGTAGAAATTTCACCACTTTTGGACTTAAAATGAGAGAGTTATGGAGGTTTTAATTTTGGGTGACGTTTCGCACACTTTAAAAAATGGACCAAAACGCTCTCACCCCACCTAATCTTAAATGAGATTTTTTCCACTGAAAGAGAATTTGAAGACCTCCAATTGGTAGAAATTTCACCACTATTGCACTTACAATGAGAGAGTTATGGAGGTTTTAATTTTGGGTGATGTTTAACACACTTTGTAAAACGGAATACAACTCTCTCACCCCAATGAATTGTGAAACGAGATTTCACTCTCCTGAAAGAAAATTTGAAGAATTCCGATTGGTAGAAATTTCACCACTTTTGGACTTAAAGTGAGAGAGTTATAGAGGTTTTAATTTTGGTTGACGTTTCGCACACTCTTTATAAAATGGACTACAACTCTCATACCAACAAATTTTGAAATGAGATTTATTTCCCTGAAATAGAATCTTAGGACCTCCGATTGGTAGAAATTTCACCACTTTTGGACTTAAAATTAGAGAGTTATGGAGGTTTTAATTTTGGGTGACGTTTCGCACACTTTAAAAAATGGACCAAAACGCTCTCACCCCACCTAATCTTAAATGAGATTTTTTCCACTGAAAGAGAATTTGAAGACCTCCAATTGGTAGAAATTTCACCACTTTTGCACTTAAAATGAGAGAGTTATGGAGGTTTTAATTTTTGGTGATGTTTATCACACTCTTTATAAACCGGACTACAACTCTCTCACCGCAATGAATTTTGGAATGAGATTTCCTTCCCCTGAAATGGTATCTTAAGACCACCGATTGGTAGAAATTTCACCACTTTTAGACTTAAAAGGCGAGATTTATTGAGGTTTTAATTTTGAGTGACGTTTCACACACTCTTTATAAAATGGACAAAAACTCTGTCATCCCACCGAATTTTTAAATGAGATTTTTTTCCGGTAAAAGAGAATTTGAAGACCTCCTATTGGTAGAAATTTCACCACTTTTGAAGCTAAAATGAGAGACTTATGGAGGTTTTAATTTTGGGTGACGTTTCGCTCTTTTTATAAAATGGACCGAAACGCTCTCACCCACGCTAATCTTGAATGAGATTTTTTCCATTGAAAGAGAATTTGAAGACCTCCAATTGGTAGAAATTTTACCACTTTTGCAATTAAAATCAGAGAGTTATGGAGGTTTTAATTTTTGGTGACGTTTAACACACTCTTTATAAAACAGACTACAACTCTCTAACCCCAATGAATTTTGAAACGTGATTTCTGTCCCCTGAAAGAGAATTTGAAGACCTCCGATTGGTAGAAATTTAACCACTTTTGGACATAAAGTGAGAGAGAGAGTTATAGAGGTTTTAATTTTGCTGACGTGGCACACACTCTTTATAAAATGGACTATAACTCGCTCATCCCAACAAATTTTGAAATGAGATTTCTTTCCCCTGAAATAGAATCTTAGGACCTCCGATTGGTAGAAATTTCAACACTTTTGGACTTAAAATGAGAGAGTTATGGTGCTTTTAATTTTGGGTGATGTTTCACACACTCTTTATAAAATGGACAAAAAGTCCCTCATCCCACCGAATTTTTAAATGAGATTTTTTCCGTTGAAAGAGAATTTGAAGACATCCAATTGGTAGAAATTTCACCCCTTTTTTACTTAAAGTGAGAAGAGTTCTTTCCCAACAAATTTTGAAATGAGATTTCTTTCCCTGAAATAGAATCTTAGGACCTCCGATTGGTAGAAATTTCACCACTTTTGGACTTAAAATGCTAGAGTTATGGAGGTTTTAATTTTGGGTGATGTTTCGCACTCTTTATAAAATGCGCCAAAACAGTCCCAGCCCACCTAATCTTAAACAATATTTCTTCCATTGAAAGAGAATTTGAAGACCTCCAATTGCAATAAATTTCACCACTTTTGCACTTAAAATGCGAAAGTTATGGAGGTTTTAATTTTGGTGACGTTTAACTCTTTATAAAACGGACTACAACTCACTCACCCCAATGAATTTTGAAACGAGATTTCTCTCTCCTGAAAGAGAATTTGAAGACCTCCGATTGGTAGAAATTTCACCACTTTTGGAATTAAAATGCGAGAGTTATGGAGGTTTTAATTTTGGGTGACGTTTCACACTCTTTATAAAATGGACCAAAACGCTCTCGCCCCCACTAATTTTAAATGAGATTTTTTCGATTGAAATAGAATTTGAAGACCTCCAATTTGTAGAAATTTCACCACTTTTGCAATTAAAATGAGGGAGTTATGGAGATTTTAATTTTTGGTGACATTTAACACACTCTTTATAAAGCGGACTACAACTCTCTCACCCCAATGAATTTTGAAACGAGATTTCTCTCCCCTGAAAGAAATTTGAAGACCTCCGATTGGTAGAAATTTCACGACTTTTGGACTTAAAGTGAGAGAGAGTTATAGAGGTTTTAATTTTGGGTGACGTTCCTCACAGACTTTATAAAATGGACTACAACTCTCATCCCAACAAATTTTGAAATCAAATTTCTGTCCCTGAAATAGAATCTTAGGACCTCCGATTGGTAGAAATTTCACCACTTTGGACTTAAAATGCGAGAGTTATGGTGGTTTTAATTTTGGGTGACGTTTCGCACACTCTTTATAAAATGGACTACAACTCTCATCCCAACAAATTTTGAAATGAGATTTCTTTCCCTGAAGTAGAATCTTAGGACCTCCGATTGGTAGAAATTTCACCACTTTTGCACTTAAAATGAGAGAGTTATGGAGGTTTTAATTTTTGGTGATGTTTATCACACTCTTTATAAACCGGACTACAACTCTCTCACCGCAATGAATTTTGGAATGAGATTTCCTTCCCCTGAAATGGTATCTTAAGACCACCGATTGGTAGAAATTTCACCACTTTTAGACTTAAAAGGCGAGACTTATTGAGGTTTTAATTTTGAGTGACGTTTCACACACTCTTTATAAAATGGACAAAAACTCTGTCATCCCACCGAATTTTTAAATGAGATTTTTTTCCGGTAAAAGAGAATTTGAAGACCTCCTATTGGTAGAAATTTCACCACTTTTGAAGCTAAAATGAGAGACTTATGGAGGTTTTAATTTTGGGTGACGTTTCGCTCTTTTTATAAAATGGACCGAAACGCTCTCACCCCCGCTAATCTTGAATGAGATTTTTTCCATTGAAAGAGAATTTGAAGACCTCCAATTGGTAGAAATTTTACCACTTTTGCAATTAAAATCAGAGAGTTATGGAGGTTTTAATTTTTGGTGACGTTTAACACACTCTTTATAAAACAGACTACAACTCTCTAACCCCAATGAATTTTGAAACGTGATTTCTGTCCCCTGAAAGAGAATTTGAAGACCTCCGATTGGTAGAAATTTAACCACTTTTGGACATAAAGTGAGAGAGAGAGTTATAGAGGTTTTAATTTTGCTGACGTGCACACACTCTTTATAAAATGGACTATAACTCGCTCATCCCAACAAATTTTGAAATGAGATTTCTTTCCCCTGAAATAGAATCTTAGGACCTCCGATTGGTAGAAATTTCAACACTTTTGGACTTAAAATGAGAGAGTTATGGTGCTTTTAATTTTGGGTGATGTTTCACACACTCTTTATAAAATGGACAAAAAGTCCCTCATCCCACCGAATTTTTAAATGAGATTTTTTTCCGTTGAAAGAGAATTTGAAGACATCCAATTGGTAGAAATTTCACCCCTTTTTTACTTAAAGTGAGAAGAGTTCTTTCCCAACAAATTTTGAAATGAGATTTCTTTCCCTGAAATAGAATCTTAGGACCTCCGATTGGTAGAAATTTCACCACTTTTGGACTTAAAATGCTAGAGTTATGGAGGTTTTAATTTTGGGTGACGTTTCGCACTCTTTATAAAATGCGCCAAAACAGTCCCAGCCCACCTAATCTTAAACAATATTTCTTCCATTGAAAGAGAATTTGAAGACCTCCAATTGCAATAAATTTCGCCACTTTTGCACTTAAAATGCGAAAGTTATGGAGGTTTTAATTTTGGTGACGTTTAACTCTTTATAAAACGGACTATAACTCACTCACCCCAATGAATTTTGAAACGAGATTTCTCTCTCCTGAAAGAGAATTTGAAGACCTCCGATTGGTAGAAATTTCACCACTTTTGGAATTAAAATGCGAGAGTTATGGAGGTTTTAATTTTGGGTGACGTTTCACACTCTTTATAAAATGGACCAAAACGCTCTCGCCCCCACTAATTTTAGATGAGATTTTTTCGATTGAAATAGAATTTGAAGACCACCAATTTGTAGAAATTTCACCACTTTTGCAATTAAAATGAGAGAGTTATGGAGATTTTAATTTTTGGTGACATTTAAGACACTCTTTATAAAGCGGACTACAACTCTCTCACCCCAATGAATTTTGAAACGAGATTTCTCTCCCCTGAATGAAATTTGAAGACCTCCGATTGGTAGAAATTTCACGACTTTTGGACTTAAAGTGAGAGAGAGTTATAGAGGTTTTAATTTTGGGTGACGTTCCGCACAGACTTTATAAAATGGACTACAACTCTCATCCCAACAAATTTTGAAATCAAATTTCTGTCCCTGAAATAGAATCTTAGGACCTCCGATTGGTAGAAATTTCACCACTTTTGGACTTAAAATGCGAGAGTTATGGTGGTTTTAATTTTGGGTGACGTTTCGCACACTCTTTATAAAATGGACTACAACTCTCATCCCAACAAATTTTGAAATGAGATTTCTTTCCCTGAAGTAGAATCTTAGGACCTCCGATTGGTAGAAATTTCACCACTTTTGGACCTAAAATGCGAGAGTTATGGAGGTTTTAATTTTGGGTGACGTTTCGCACTCTTAAAAAGATGGACCAAAACGCTCTCACCCCACCTAATCTTAAATGAGGTTTTTTCCATTGAAAGAGAATTTGAAGACCTCCAATTGGTAGAAATTTCACCACTTTTGCACTTAAAATGAGAGAGTTATGGAGGTTTTAATTTTGGGTGATGTTTAACACACTCTTTATAAAACAGACTACAACTCTCTCACCCCAATGTATTTTGGAATGAGATTTCTTTCCCCTTAAATGGAACTTAGGACCTCCGATTGGTAGAAACTTCACCACATTTGGACTTAAAAGGCGAGACTTATTGAGGTTTTAATTTTGGGTGACGTTTCACACACTCTTTATAAAATGGACAAAAAAGAGAATTTAAAGACATCCAGTTGGTAGAAATTTCACCACTTTTGGACTTAAAATGAGACTTATGGTGCTTTTTTTTTTGGGTGACGTTTCGAACACTCTTTACAAAATGGACTACAACTCTCTCACCCCAACAAATTTTGAAACGAGATTTCTTTCCCCTGAAAGAGAATTTGAAGACCTCCGATTGGTAGAAATTTCACCACTTTTGAACCTAAAATGAAAGAGTTGTGAAGGTTTAAATTTTGGGTGACGTTTCGCACTCATTATAAAATAGGCCAAAACGCTCCCACCCCACTAAATCTTAACCAAGATTTTTTCCATTGAAAGAGAATTTGAAGACCTCCAATTGGTAGAAATTTCACCACTTTTGCACTTAAAATGAGAGAGTTATGGAGGTTTTAATTTTGGTGTCATTTAACACACACTATTTATAAAATGGGCTACAACCCTCTCACCCCAATGAATTTTGAAACGAGATTTCTCTCCCCTGGAAGAAAATTTGAAGACCTCTGATAGGCAGAAATTTCACCACTTTTGGACTTAAAGTGAGAGAGTTATAGAGGTTTTAATTTTGGGTGACTTTTCGCACACACTTTATAAAATGGACTACAACTCTCATCCCAACAAATTTTGGAATGAGATTTCTTTCTCTGAAATAGAATCTTAGGACCTCCGATTGGTAGAAATTTCACCACTTTTGGACTTAAAATGAGAGAGTTATGGAGGTTTTAATATTGGGTGACGTTTCGCACACTTTTAAAAATAGACCAAAACGCTCTCACCCCACCTAATCTTAAATGAGATTTTTTCCACTGAAAGAGAATTTGAAGACCTCCAATTGGTAGAAATTTCACCACTATTGCACTTACAATGAGAGAGTTATGGAGGTTTTAATTTTGGGTGATGTTTAACACACTTTATAAAACGGAATACAACTCTCTCACCCCAATGAATTGTGAAACGAGATTTCACTCTCCTGAAAGAAAATTTGAAGAATTCCGATTGGTAGAAATTTCACCACTTTTGGACTTAAAGTGAGAGAGTTATAGAGGTTTTAATTTTGGTTGACGTTTCGCACACTCTTTATAAAATGGACTACAACTCTCATCCCAACAAATTTTGAAATGAGATTTCTTTCCCTGAAATAGAATCTTAGGACCTCCGATTGGTAGAAATTTCACCACTTTTGGACTTAAAATTAGAGAGTTATGGAGGTTTTAATTTTGGGTGACGTTTCGCACACTTTAAAAAATGGACCAAAACGCTCTCACCCCACCTAATCTTAAATGAGATTTTTTCCACTGAAAGAGAATTTGAAGACCTCCAATTGGTAGTAATTTCACCACTTTTGCACTTAAAATGAGAGAGTTATGGAGGTTTTAATTTTTGGTGATGTTTATCACACTCTTTATAAACCGGACTACAACTCTCTCACCGCAATGAATTTTGGAATGAGATTTCCTTCCCCTGAAATGGTATCTTAAGACCACCGATTGGTAGAAATTTCACCACTTTTAGACTTAAAAGGCGAGACTTATTGAGGTTTTAATTTTGAGTGACGTTTCACACACTCTTTATAAAATGGACAAAAACTCTGTCATCCCACCGAATTTTTAAATGAGATTTTTTTCCGGTAAAAGAGAATTTGAAGACCTCCTATTGGTAGAAATTTCACCACTTTTGAAGCTAAAATGAGAGACTTATGGAGGTTTTAATTTTGGGTGACGTTTCGCTCTTTTTATAAAATGGACCGAAACGCTCTCACCCCCGCTAATCTTGAATGAGATTTTTTCCATTGAAAGAGAATTTGAAGACCTCCAATTGGTAGAAATTTTACCACTTTTGCAATTAAAATCAGAGAGTTATGGAGGTTTTAAGTTTTGGTGACGTTTAACACACTCTTTATAAAACAGACTACAACTCTCTAACCCCAATGAATTTTGAAACGGGATTTCTGTCCCCTGAAAGAGAATTTGAAGACCTCCGATTGGTAGAAATTTAACCACTTTTGGACATAAAGTGAGAGAGAGAGTTATAGAGGTTTTAATTTTGGGTGACGTGGCACACACTCTTTATAAAATGGACTATAACTCGCTCATCCCAACAAATTTTGAAATGAGATTTCTTTCCCCTGAAATAGAATCTTAGGACCTCCGATTGGTAGAAATTTCAACACTTTTGGACTTAAAATGAGAGAGTTATGGTGCTTTTAATTTTGGGTGATGTTTCACACACTCTTTATAAAATGGACAAAAAGTCCCTCATCCCACCGAATTTTTAAATGAGATTTTTTCCGTTGAAAGAGAATTTGAAGACATCCAATTGGTAAAAATTTCACCCCTTTTTTACTTAAAGTGAGAAGAGTTCTTTCCCAACAAATTTTGAAATGAGATTTCTTTCCCTGAAATAGAATCTTAGGACCTCCGATTGGTAGAAATTTCACCACTTTTGGACTTAAAATGCTAGAGTTATGGAGGTTTTAATTTTGGGTGACGTTTCGCACTCTTTATGAAATGCGCCAATACAGTCCCAGCCCACCTAATCTTAAACAAGATTTCTTCCATTGAAAGAGAATTTGAAGACCTCCAATTGCAATAAATTTCACCACTTTTGCACTTAAAATGCGAAAGTTATGGAGGTTTTAATTTTGGTGACGTTTAACTCTTTATAAAACGGACTACAACTCACTCACCCCAATGAATTTTGAAACGAGATTTCTCTCTCCTGAAAGAGAATTTGAAGACCTCCGATTGGTAGAAATTTCACCACTTTTGGAATTAAAATGCGAGAGTTATGGAGGTTTTAATTTTGGGTGACGTTTCACACTCTTTATAAAATGGACCAAAACGCTCTCGCCCCCACTAATTTTAAATGAGATTTTTTCGATTGAAATAGAATTTGAAGACCTCCAATTTGTAGAAATTTCACCACTTTTGCAATTAAAATGAGAGAGTTATGGAGATTTTAATTTTTGGTGACATTTAACACACTCTTTATAAAGCGGACTACAACTCTCTCACCCCAATGAATTTTGAAACGAGATTTCTCTCCCCTGAAAGAAATTTGAAGACCTCCGATTGGTAGAAATTTCACGACTTTTGGACTTAAAGTGAGAGAGAGTTATAGAGGTTTTAATTTTGCGTGGCGTTCCGCACAGACTTTATAAAATGGACTACAACTCTCATCCCAACAAATTTTGAAATCAAATTTCTGTCCCTGAAATAGAATCTTAGGACCTCCGATTGGTAGAAATTTCACCACTTTTGGACTTAAAATGCGAGAGTTATGGTGGTTTTAATTTTGGGTGACGTTTCGCACACTCTTTATAAAATGGACTACAACTCTCATCCCAACAAATTTTGAAATGAGATTTCTTTTCCTGAAGTAGAATCTTAGGACCTCCGATTGGTAGAAATTTCACCACTTTTGGACCTAAAATGCGAGAGTTATGGAGGTTTTAATTTTGGGTGACGTTTCGCACTCTTAAAAAAAAGGACCAAAACGCTCTCACCCCACCTAATCTTAAATGAGGTTTTTTCCATTGAAAGAGAATTTGAAGACCTCCAATTGGTAGAAATTTCACCACTTTTGCACTTAAAATGAGAGAGTTATGGAGGTTTTAATTTTGGGTGATGTTTAACACACTCTTTATAAAACAGACTACAACTCTCTCACCCCAATGTATTTTGGAATGAGATTTCTTTCCCCTTAAATGGAATCTTAGGACCTCCGATTGGTAGAAACTTCACCACATTTGGACTTAAAAGGCGAGACTTATTGAGGTTTTAATTTTGGGTGACGTTTCACACACTCTTTATAAAATGGACAAAAAAGAGAATTTAAAGACATCCAGTTGGTAGAAATTTCACCACTTTTGGACTTGAAATGAGACTTATGGTGCTTTTAATTTTGGGTGACGTTTCGATCACTCTTTACAAAATGGACTACAACTCTCTCACCCCACCAAATTTTGAAACGAGATTTCTTTCCCCTGAAAGAGAATTTGAAGACCTCCGATTGGTAGAAATTTCACCACTTTTGAACCTAAAATGAAAGAGTTGTGAAGGTTTAAATTTTGGGTGACGTTTCGCACTCATTATAAAATGGGCCAAAACGCTCCCACCCCACTAAATCTTAACCAAGATTTTTTCCATTGAAAGAGAATTTGAAGACCTCCAATTGGTAGAAATTTCACCACTTTTGCACTTAAAATGAGAGAGTTATGGAGGTTTTAATTTTGGTGTCATTTAACACACACTATTTATAAAACGGGCTACAACCCTCTCACCCCAATGAATTTTGAAACGAGATTTCTCTCCCCTGGAAGAAAATTTGAAGACCTCTGATAGGAAGAAATTTCACCACTTTTGGACTTAAAGTGAGAGAGTTATAGAGGTTTTAATTTTGGGTGACTTTTCGCACACACTTTATAAAATGGACTACAACTCTCATCCCAACAAATTTTGGAAAGAGATTTCTTTCCCTGAAATAGAATCTTAGGACCACCGATTGGTAGAAATTTCACCACTTTTGGACTTAAAATGAGAGAGTTATGGAGGTTTTAATTTTGGGTGACGTTTCGCACACTTTAAAAAATGGACCAAAACGCTCTCACCCCACCTAATCTTAAATGAGATTTTTTCCACTGAAAGAGAATTTGAAGACCTCCAATTGGTAGAAATTTCACCACTATTGCACTTACAGTGAGAGAGTTATGGAGGTTTTAATTTTGGGTGATGTTTAACACACTTTGTAAAACGGAATACAACTCTCTCACCCCAATGAATTGTGAAACGAGATTTCACTCTCCTGAAAGAAAATTTGAAGAATTCCGATTGGTAGAAATTTCACCACTTTTGGACTTAAAGTGAGAGAGTTATAGAGGTTTTAATTTTGGTGGACGTTTCGCACACTCTTTATAAAATGGACTACAACTCTCATCCCAACAAATTTTGAAATGAGATTTCTTTCCCTGAAATAGAATCTTAGGACCTCCGATTGGTAGAAATTTCACCACTTTTGGACTTAAAATTAGAGAGTTATGGAGGTTTTAATTTTGGGTGACGTTTCTCACACTTTAAAAAATGGACCAAAACGCTCTCACCCCACCTAATCTTAAATGAAATTTTTTCCACTGAAAGAGAATTTGAAGACCTCCAATTGGTAGAAATTTCACCACTTTTGCACTTAAAATGAGAGAGTTATGGAGGTTTTAATTTTTGGTGATGTTTATCACACTCTTTATAAACCGGACTACAACTCTCTCACCGCAATGAATTTTGGAATGAGATTTCCTTCCCCTGAAATGGTATCTTAAGACCACCGATTGGTAGAAATTTCACCACTTTTAGACTTAAAAGGCGAGACTTATTGAGGTTTTAATTTTGAGTGACGTTTCACACACTCTTTATAAAATGGACAAAAACTCTGTCATCCCACCGAATTTTTAAATGAGATTTTTTTCCGGTAAAAGAGAATTTGAAGACCTCCTATTGGTAGAAATTTCACCACTTTTGGAGCTAAAATGAGAGACTTATGGAGGTTTTAATTTTGGGTGACGTTTCGCTCTTTTTATAAAATGGACCGAAACGCTCTCACCCCCGCTAATCTTGAATGAGATTTTGTCCATTGAAAGAGAATTTGAAGACCTCCAATTGGTAGAAATTTTACCACTTTTGCAATTAAAATCAGAGAGTTATGGAGGTTTTAATTTTTTGGTGACGTTTAACACACTCTTTATAAAACAGACTACAACTCTCTAACCCCAATGAATTTTGAAACGTGATTTCTGTCCCCTGAAAGAGAATTTCAAGACCTCCGATTGGTAGAAATTTAACCACTTTTGGACATAAAGTGAGAGAGAGAGTTATAGAGGTTTTAATTTTGGGTGACGTTGCACACACTCTTTATAAAATGGACTATAACTCGCTCATCCCAACAAATTTTGAAATGAGATTTCTTTCCCCTGAAATAGAATCTTAGGACCTCCGATTGGTAGAAATTTCAACACTTTTGGACTTAAAATGAGAGAGTTATGGTGCTTTTAATTTTGGGTGATGTTTCACACACTCTTTATAAAATGGACAAAAAGTCCCTCATCCCACCGAATTTTTAAATGAGATTTTTTCCGTTGAAAGAGAATTTGAAGACATCCAATTGGTAGAAATTTCACCCCTTTTTTACTTAAAGTGAGAAGAGTTCTTTCCCAACAAATTTTGAAATGAGATTTCTTTCCCTGAAATAGAATCTTAGGACCTCCGATTGGTAGAAATTTCACCACTTTTGGACTTAAAATTAGAGAGTTATGGAGGTTTTAATTTTGGGTGACGTTTCGCACACTTTAAAAAATGGACCAAAACGCTCTCACCCCACCTAATCTTAAATGAGGTTTTTTCCATTGAAAGAGAATTTGAAGACCTCCAATTGGTAGAAATTTCACCACTTTTGCACTTAAAATGAGAGAGTTATGGAGGTTTTAATTTTGGGTGATGTTTAACACACTCTTTATAAAACAGACTACAACTCTCTCACCCCAATGTATTTTGGAATGAGATTTCTTTCCCCTTAAATGGAATCTTAGGACCTCCGATTGGTAGAAACTTCACCACATTTGGACTTAAAAGGCGAGACTTATTGAGGTTTTAATTTTGGGTGACGTTTCACACACTCTTTATAAAATGGACAAAAAAGAGAATTTAAAGACATCCAGTTGGTAGAAATTTCACCACTTTTGGACTTGAAATGAGACTTATGGTGCTTTTAATTTTGGGTGACGTTTCGATCACTCTTTACAAAATGGACTACAACTCTCTCACCCCACCAAATTTTGAAACGAGATTTCTTTCCCCTGAAAGAGAATTTGAAGACCTCCGATTGGTAGAAATTTCACCACTTTTGAACCTAAAATGAAAGAGTTGTGAAGGTTTAAATTTTGGGTGACGTTTCGCACTCATTATAAAATGGGCCAAAACGCTCCCACCCCACTAAATCTTAACCAAGATTTTTTCCATTGAAAGAGAATTTGAAGACCTCCAATTGGTAGAAATTTCACCACTTTTGCACTTAAAATGAGAGAGTTATGGAGGTTTTAATTTTGGTGTCATTTAACACACACTATTTATAAAACGGGCTACAACCCTCTCACCCCAATGAATTTTAAAACGAGATTTCTCACCCCTGGAAGAAAATTTGAAGACCTCTGATAGGAAGAAATTTCACCACTTTTGGACTTAAAGTGAGAGAGTTATAGAGGTTTTAATTTTGGGTGACTTTTCGCACACACTTTATAAAATGGACTACAACTCTCATCCCAACAAATTTTGGAATGAGATTTCTTTCCCTGAAATAGAATCTTAGGACCACCGATTGGTAGAAATTTCACCACTTTTGGACTTAAAATGAGAGAGTTATGGAGGTTTTAATTTTGGGTGACGTTTCGCACACTTTAAAAAATGGACCAAAACGCTCTCACCCCACCTAATCTTAAATGAGATTTTTTCCACTGAAAGAGAATTTGAAGACCTCCAATTGGTAGAAATTTCACCACTATTGCACTTACAATGAGAGAGTTATGGAGGTTTTAATTTTGGGTGATGTTTAACACACTTTGTAAAACGGAATACAACTCTCTCACCCCAATGAATTGTGAAACGAGATTTCACTCTCCTGAAAGAAAATTTGAAGAATTCCGATTGGTAGAAATTTCACCACTTTTGGACTTAAAGTGAGAGAGTTATAGAGGTTTTAATTTTGGTGGACGTTTCGCACACTCTTTATAAAATGGACTACAACTCTCATCCCAACAAATTTTGAAATGAGATTTCTTTCCCTGAAATAGAATCTTAGGACCTCCGATTGGTAGAAATTTCACCACTTTTGGACTTAAAATTAGAGAGTTATGGAGGTTTTAATTTTGGGTGACGTTTCTCACACTTTAAAAAATGGACCAAAACGCTCTCACCCCACCTAATCTTAAATGAGATTTTTTCCACTGAAAGAGAATTTGAAGACCTCCAATTGGTAGAAATTTCACCACTATTGCACTTACAATGAGAGAGTTATGGAGGTTTTAATTTTGGGTGACGTTTAGCACACTTTGTAAAACGGAATACAACTCTCTCACCCCAATGAATTGTGAAACGAGATTTCACTCTCCTGAAAGAAAATTTGAAGAATTCCGATTGGTAGAAATTTCACCACTTTTAGACTTAAAGTGAGAGAGTTATAGAGGTTTTAATTTTGGGGTCATTTAACACACACTATTTATAAAACGGGCTACAACCCTCTCACCCCAATGAATTTTGAAACGAGATTTCTCTCCCCTGGAAGAAAATTTGAAGACCTCTGATAGGAAGAAATTTCACCACTTTTGGACTTAAAGTGAGAGAGTTATAGAGGTTTTAATTTTGGGTGACTTTTCGCACACACTTTATAAAATGGACTACAACTCTCATCCCAACAAATTTTGGAAAGAGATTTCTTTCCCTGAAATAGAATCTTAGGACCACCGATTGGTAGAAATTTCACCACTTTTGGACTTAAAATGAGAGAGTTATGGAGGTTTTAATTTTGGGTGACGTTTCGCACACTTTAAAAAATGGACCAAAACGCTCTCACCCCACCTAATCTTAAATGAGATTTTTTCCACTGAAAGAGAATTTGAAGACCTCCAATTGGTAGAAATTTCACCACTATTGCACTTACAGTGAGAGAGTTATGGAGGTTTTAATTTTGGGTGATGTTTAACACACTTTGTAAAACGGAATACAACTCTCTCACCCCAATGAATTGTGAAACGAGATTTCACTCTCCTGAAAGAAAATTTGAAGAATTCCGATTGGTAGAAATTTCACCACTTTTGGACTTAAAGTGAGAGAGTTATAGAGGTTTTAATTTTGGTGGACGTTTCGCACACTCTTTATAAAATGGACTACAACTCTCATCCCAACAAATTTTGAAATGAGATTTCTTTCCCTGAAATAGAATCTTAGGACCTCCGATTGGTAGAAATTTCACCACTTTTGGACTTAAAATTAGAGAGTTATGGAGGTTTTAATTTTGGGTGACGTTTCTCACACTTTAAAAAATGGACCAAAACGCTCTCACCCCACCTAATCTTAAATGAAATTTTTTCCACTGAAAGAGAATTTGAAGACCTCCAATTGGTAGAAATTTCACCACTTTTGCACTTAAAATGAGAGAGTTATGGAGGTTTTAATTTTTGGTGATGTTTATCACACTCTTTATAAACCGGACTACAACTCTCTCACCGCAATGAATTTTGGAATGAGATTTCCTTCCCCTGAAATGGTATCTTAAGACCACCGATTGGTAGAAATTTCACCACTTTTAGACTTAAAAGGCGAGACTTATTGAGGTTTTAATTTTGAGTGACGTTTCACACACTCTTTATAAAATGGACAAAAACTCTGTCATCCCACCGAATTTTTAAATGAGATTTTTTTCCGGTAAAAGAGAATTTGAAGACCTCCTATTGGTAGAAATTTCACCACTTTTGAAGCTAAAATGAGAGACTTATGGAGGTTTTAATTTTGGGTGACGTTTCGCTCTTTTTATAAAATGGACCGAAACGCTCTCACCCCCGCTAATCTTGAATGAGATTTTGTCCATTGAAAGAGAATTTGAAGACCTCCAATTGGTAGAAATTTTACCACTTTTGCAATTAAAATCAGAGAGTTATGGAGGTTTTAATTTTTTGGTGACGTTTAACACACTCTTTATAAAACAGACTACAACTCTCTAACCCCAATGAATTTTGAAACGTGATTTCTGTCCCCTGAAAGAGAATTTCAAGACCTCCGATTGGTAGAAATTTAACCACTTTTGGACATAAAGTGAGAGAGAGAGTTATAGAGGTTTTAATTTTCGGTGACGTTGCACACACTCTTTATAAAATGGACTATAACTCGCTCATCCCAACAAATTTTGAAATGAGATTTCTTTCCCCTGAAATAGAATCTTAGGACCTCCGATTGGTAGAAATTTCAACACTTTTGGACTTAAAATGAGAGAGTTATGGTGCTTTTAATTTTGGGTGACGTTTCACACACTCTTTATAAAATGGACAAAAAAGAGAATTTAAAGACATCCAGTTGGTAGAAATTTCACCACTTTTGGACTTGAAATGAGACTTATGGTGCTTTTAATTTTGGGTGACGTTTCGATCACTCTTTACAAAATGGACTACAACTCTCTCACCCCACCAAATTTTGAAACGAGATTTCTTTCCCCTGAAAGAGAATTTGAAGACCTCCGATTGGTAGAAATTTCATCACTTTTGAACCTAAAATGAAAGAGTTGTGAAGGTTTAAATTTTGGGTGACGTTTCGCACTCATTATAAAATGGGCCAAAACGCTCCCACCCCACTAAATCTTAACCAAGATTTTTTCCATTGAAAGAGAATTTGAAGACCTCCAATTGGTAGAAATTTCACCACTTTTGCACTTAAAATGAGAGAGTTATGGAGGTTTTAATTTTGGTGTCATTTAACACACACTATTTATAAAACGGGCTACAACCCTCTCACCCCAATGAATTTTGAAACGAGATTTCTCACCCCTGGAAGAAAATTTGAAGACCTCTGATAGGAAGAAATTTCACCACTTTTGGACTTAAAGTGAGAGAGTTATAGAGGTTTTAATTTTGGGTGACTTTTCGCACACACTTTATAAAATGGACTACAACTCTCATCCCAACAAATTTTGGAATGAGATTTCTTTCCCTGAAATAGAATCTTAGGACCACCGATTGGTAGAAATTTCACCACTTTTGGACTTAAAATGAGAGAGTTATGGAGGTTTTAATTTTGGGTGACGTTTCGCACACTTTAAAAAATGGACCAAAACGCTCTCACCCCACCTAATCTTAAATGAGATTTTTTCCACTGAAAGAGAATTTGAAGACCTCCAATTGGTAGAAATTTCACCACTATTGCACTTACAATGAGAGAGTTATGGAGGTTTTAATTTTGGGTGATGTTTAACACACTTTGTAAAACGGAATACAACTCTCTCACCCCAATGAATTGTGAAACGAGATTTCACTCTCCTGAAAGAAAATTTGAAGAATTCCGATTGGTAGAAATTTCACCACTTTTGGACTTAAAGTGAGAGAGTTATAGAGGTTTTAATTTTGGTGGACGTTTCGCACACTCTTTATAAAATGGACTACAACTCTCATCCCAACAAATTTTGAAATGAGATTTCTTTCCCTGAAATAGAATCTTAGGACCTCCGATTGGTAGAAATTTCACCACTTTTGGACTTAAAATTAGAGAGTTATGGAGGTTTTAATTTTGGGTGACGTTTCTCACACTTTAAAAAATGGACCAAAACGCTCTCACCCCACCTAATCTTAAATGAGATTTTTTCCACTGAAAGAGAATTTGAAGACCTCCAATTGGTAGAAATTTCACCACTATTGCACTTACAATGAGAGAGTTATGGAGGTTTTAATTTTGGGTGATGTTTAACACACTTTGTAAAACGGAATACAACTCTCTCACCCCAATGAATTGTGAAACGAGATTTCACTCTCCTGAAAGAAAATTTGAAGAATTCCGATTGGTAGAAATTTCACCACTTTTGGACTTAAAGTGAGAGAGTTATAGAGGTTTTAATTTTGGTTGACGTTTCGCACACTCTTTATAAAATGGACTACAACTCTCATCCCAACAAATTTTGAAATGAGATTTCTTTCCCTGAAATAGAATCTTAGGACCTCCGATTGGTAGAAATTTCACCACTTTTGGACTTAAAATTAGAGAGTTATGGAGGTTTTAATTTTGGGTGACGTTTCTCACACTTTAAAAAATGGACCAAAACGCTCTCACCCCACCTAATCTTAAATGAGATTTTTTCCACTGAAAGAGAATTTGAAGACCTCCAATTGGTAGAAATTTCACCACTTTTGCACTTAAAATGAGAGAGTTACGGAGGTTTTAATTTTGGGTGATGTTTAACACACTCTTTATAAAACAGACTACAACTCTCTCACCCCAATGTATTTTGGAATGAGATTTCTTTCCCCTTAAATGGAATCTTAGGACCTCCGATTGGTAGAAACTTCACCATATTTGGACTTAAAAGGCGAGACTTATTGAGGTTTTAATTTTGGGTGACGTTTCACACACTCTTTATAAAATGGACAAAAAAGAGAATTTAAAGACATCCAGTTGGTAGAAATTTCACCACTTTTGAACTTGAAATGAGACTTATGGTGGTTTTAATTTTGGGTGAAGTTTCGAACACTCTTTACAAAATGGACTACAACTCTCTCACCCCACCAAATTTTGAAACGAGATTTCTTTCCCCTGAAAGAGAATTTGAAGACCTCCGATTGGTAGAAATTTCACCACTTTTGAACCTAAAATGAAAGAGTTGTGAAGGTTTAAATTTTGGGTGACGTTTCGCACTCATTATAAAATGGGCCAAAACGCTCCCACCCCACTAAATCTTAACCAAGATTTTTTCCATTGAAAGAGAATTTGAAGACCTCCAATAGGTAGAAATTTCACCACTTTCGCACTTAAAATGAGAGAGTTATGGAGGTTTTAATTTTGGTGTCATTTAACACACACTATTTATAAAACGGGCTACAACCCTCTCACCCCAATGAATTTTGAAACGAGATTTCTCTCCCCTGGAAGAAAATTTGAAGACCTCTGATAGGCAGAAATTTCACCACTTTTGGACTTAAAGTGAGAGAGTTATAGAGGTTTTAATTTTGGGTGACTTTTCGCACACACTTTATAAAATGGACTACAACTCTCATCCCAACAAATTTTGGAATGAGATTTCTTTCCCTGAAATAGAATCTTAGGACCTCCGATTGGTAGAAATTTCACCACTTTTGGACTTAAAATGAGAGAGTTATGGAGGTTTTAATTTTTGGTGACGTTTCGCACACTTTAAAAAATGGACCAAAACGCTCTCACCCCACCTAATCTTAAATGAGATTTTTTCCACTGAAAGAGAATTTGAAGACCTCCAATTGGTAGAAATTTCACCACTATTGCACTTACAATGAGAGAGTTATGGAGGTTTTAATTTTGGGTGATGTTTAACACACTTTGTAAAACGGAATACAACTCTCTCACCCCAATGAATTGTGAAACGAGATTTCACTCTCCTGAAAGAAAATTTGAAGAATTCCGATTGGTAGAAATTTCACCACTTTTGGACTTAAAGTGAGAGAGTTATAGAGGTTTTAATTTTGGTTGACGTTTCGCACACTCTTTATAAAATGGACTACAACTCTCATACCAACAAATTTTGAAATGAGATTTATTTCCCTGAAATAGAATCTTAGGACCTCCGATTGGTAGAAATTTCACCACTTTTGGACTTAAAATTAGAGAGTTATGGAGGTTTTAATTTTGGGTGACGTTTCGCACACTTTAAAAAATGGACCAAAACGCTCTCACCCCACCTAATCTTAAATGAGATTTTTTCCACTGAAAGAGAATTTGAAGACCTCCAATTGGTAGAAATTTCACCACTTTTGCACTTAAAATGAGAGAGTTATGGAGGTTTTAATTTTTGGTGATGTTTATCACACTCTTTATAAACCGGACTACAACTCTCTCACCGCAATGAATTTTGGAATGAGATTTCCTTCCCCTGAAATGGTATCTTAAGACCACCGATTGGTAGAAATTTCACCACTTTTAGACTTAAAAGGCGAGATTTATTGAGGTTTTAATTTTGAGTGACGTTTCACACACTCTTTATAAAATGGACAAAAACTCTGTCATCCCACCGAATTTTTAAATGAGATTTTTTTCCGGTAAAAGAGAATTTGAAGACCTCCTATTGGTAGAAATTTCACCACTTTTGAAGCTAAAATGAGAGACTTATGGAGGTTTTAATTTTGGGTGACGTTTCGCTCTTTTTATAAAATGGACCGAAACGCTCTCACCCCCGCTAATCTTGAATGAGATTTTTTCCATTGAAAGAGAATTTGAAGACCTCCAATTGGTAGAAATTTTACCACTTTTGCAATTAAAATCAGAGAGTTATGGAGGTTTTAATTTTTGGTGACGTTTAACACACTCTTTATAAAACAGACTACAACTCTCTAACCCCAATGAATTTTGAAACGTGATTTCTGTCCCCTGAAAGAGAATTTGAAGACCTCCGATTGGTAGAAATTTAACCACTTTTGGACATAAAGTGAGAGAGAGAGTTATAGAGGTTTTAATTTTGCTGACGTGGCACACACTCTTTATAAAATGGACTATAACTCGCTCATCCCAACAAATTTTGAAATGAGATTTCTTTCCCCTGAAATAGAATCTTAGGACCTCCGATTGGTAGAAATTTCAACACTTTTGGACTTAAAATGAGAGAGTTATGGTGCTTTTAATTTTGGGTGATGTTTCACACACTCTTTATAAAATGGACAAAAAGTCCCTCATCCCACCGAATTTTTAAATGAGATTTTTTTCCGTTGAAAGAGAATTTGAAGACATCCAATTGGTAGAAATTTCACCCCTTTTTTACTTAAAGTGAGAAGAGTTCTTTCCCAACAAATTTTGAAATGAGATTTCTTTCCCTGAAATAGAATCTTAGGACCTCCGATTGGTAGAAATTTCACCACTTTTGGACTTAAAATGCTAGAGTTATGGAGGTTTTAATTTTGGGTGATGTTTCGCACTCTTTATAAAATGCGCCAAAACAGTCCCAGCCCACCTAATCTTAAACAATATTTCTTCCATTGAAAGAGAATTTGAAGACCTCCAATTGCAATAAATTTCACCACTTTTGCACTTAAAATGCGAAAGTTATGGAGGTTTTAATTTTGGTGACGTTTAACTCTTTATAAAACGGACTACAACTCACTCACCCCAATGAATTTTGAAACGAGATTTCTCTCTCCTGAAAGAGAATTTGAAGACCTCCGATTGGTAGAAATTTCACCACTTTTGGAATTAAAATGCGAGAGTTATGGAGGTTTTAATTTTGGGTGACGTTTCACACTCTTTATAAAATGGACCAAAACGCTCTCGCCCCCACTAATTTTAAATGAGATTTTTTCGATTGAAATAGAATTTGAAGACCTCCAATTTGTAGAAATTTCACCACTTTTGCAATTAAAATGAGAGAGTTATGGAGATTTTAATTTTTGGTGACATTTAACACACTCTTTATAAAGCGGACTACAACTCTCTCACCCCAATGAATTTTGAAACGAGATTTCTCTCCCCTGAAAGAAATTTGAAGACCTCCGATTGGTAGAAATTTCACGACTTTTGGACTTAAAGTGAGAGAGAGTTATAGAGGTTTTAATTTTGGGTGACGTTCCTCACAGACTTTATAAAATGGACTACAACTCTCATCCCAACAAATTTCGAAATCAAATTTCTGTCCCTGAAATAGAATCTTAGGACCTCCGATTGGTAGAAATTTCACCACTTTGGACTTAAAATGCGAGAGTTATGGTGGTTTTAATTTTGGGTGACGTTTCGCACACTCTTTATAAAATGGACTACAACTCTCATCCCAACAAATTTTGAAATGAGATTTCTTTCCCTGAAGTAGAATCTTAGGACCTCCGATTGGTAGAAATTTCACCACTTTTGGACCTAAAATGCGAGAGTTATGGAGGTTTTAATTTTGGGTGACGTTTCGCACTCTTAAAAAAATGGACCAAAACGCTCTCACCCCACCTAATCTTAAATGAGGTTTTTTCCATTGAAAGAGAATTTGAAGACCTCCAATTGGTAGAAATTTCACCACTTTTGCACTTAAAATGAGAGAGTTATGGAGGTTTTAATTTTGGGTGATGTTTAACACAGTCTTTATAAAACAGACTACAACTCTCTCACCCCAATGTATTTTGGAATGAGATTTCTTTCCCCTTAAATGGAATCTTAGGACCTCCGATTGGTAGAAACTTCACCACATTTGGACTTAAAAGGCGAGACTTATTGAGGTTTTAATTTTGGGTGACGTTTCACACACTCTTTATAAAATGGACAAAAAAGAGAATTTAAAGACATCCAGTTGGTAGAAATTTCACCACTTTTGGACTTAAAATGAGACTTATGGTGCTTTTAATTTTGGGTGACGTTTCGAACACTCTTTACAAAATGGACTACAACTCTCTCACCCCAACAAATTTTGAAACGAGATTTCTTTCCCCTGAAAGAGAATTTGAAGACCTCCGATTGGTAGAAATTTCACCACTTTTGAACCTACAATGAAAGAGTTGTGAAGGTTTAAATTTTGGGTGACGTTTCGCACTCATTATAAAATGGGCCAAAACGCTCCCACCCCACTAAATCTTAACCAAGATTTTTTCCATTGAAAGAGAATTTGAAGACCTCCAATTGGTAGAAATTTCACCACTTTTGCACTTAAAATGAGAGAGTTATGGAGGTTTTAATTTTGGTGTCAATTAACACACACTATTTATAAAACGGGCTACAACCCTCTCACCCCAATGAATTTTGAAACGAGATTTCTCTCCCCTGGAAGAAAATTTGAAGACCTCTGATAGGCAGAAATTTCACCACTTTTGGACTTAAAGTGAGAGAGTTATAGAGGTTTTAATTTTGGGTGACTTTTCGCACACACTTTATAAAATGGACTACAACTCTCATCCCAACAAATTTTGGAATGAGATTTCTTTCCCTGAAATAGAATCTTAGGACCTCCGATTGGTAGAAATTTCACCACTTTTGGACTTAAAATGAGAGAGTTATGGAGGTTTTAATTTTGGGTGACGTTTCGCAGACTTTAAAAAATGGACCAAAACGCTCTCACCCCACCTAATCTTAAATGAGATTTTTTCCACTGAAAGAGAATTTGAAGACCTCCAATTGGTAGAAATTTCACCACTATTGCACTTACAATGAGAGAGTTATGGAGGTTTTAATTTTGGGTGATGTTTAACACACTTTGTAAAACGGAATACAACTCTCTCACCCCAATGAATTGTGAAACGAGATTTCACTCTCCTGAAAGAAAATTTGAAGAATTCCGATTGGTAGAAATTTCACCACTTTTGGACTTAAAGTGAGAGAGTTATAGAGGTTTTAATTTTGGTTGACGTTTCGCACACTCTTTATAAAATGGACTACAACTCTCATCCCAACAAATTTTGAAATGAGATTTATTTCCCTGAAATAGAATCTTAGGACCTCCGATTGGTAGAAATTTCACCACTTTTGGACTTAAAATTAGAGAGTTATGGAGGTTTTAATTTTGGGTGACGTTTCACACACTTTAAAAAATGGACCAAAACGCTCTCACCCCACCTAATCTTAAATGAGATTTTTTCCACTGAAAGAGAATTTGAAGACCTCCAATTGGTAGAAATTTCACCACTTTTGCACTTAAAATGAGAGAGTTATGGAGGTTTTAATTTTTGGTGATGTTTATCACACTCTTTATAAACCGGACTACAACTCTCTCACCGCAATGAATTTTGGAATGAGATTTCCTTCCCCTGAAATGGTATCTTAAGACCACCGATTGGTAGAAATTTCACCACTTTTAGACTTAAAAGGCGAGACTTATTGAGGTTTTAATTTTGAGTGACGTTTCACACACTCTTTATAAAATGGACAAAAACTCTGTCATCCCACCGAATTTTTAAATGAGATTTTTTTCCGGTAAAAGAGAATTTGAAGACCTCCTATTGGTAGAAATTTCACCACTTTTGAAGCTAAAATGAGAGACTTATGGAGGTTTTAATTTTGGGTGACGTTTCGCTCTTTTTATAAAATGGACCGAAACGCTCTCACCCCCGCTAATCTTGAATGAGATTTTTTCCATTGAAAGAGAATTTGAAGACCTCCAATTGGTAGAAATTTTACCACTTTTGCAATTAAAATCAGAGAGTTATGGAGGTTTTAATTTTTGGTGACGTTTAACACACTCTTTATAAAACAGACTACAACTCTCTAACCCCAATGAATTTTGAAACGTGATTTCTGTCCCCTGAAAGAGAATTTGAAGACCTCCGATTGGTAGAAATTTAACCACTTTTGGACATAAAGTGAGAGAGAGAGTTATAGAGGTTTTAATTTTGCTGACGTGCACACACTCTTTATAAAATGGACTATAACTCGCTCATCCCAACAAATTTTGAAATGAGATTTCTTTCCCCTGAAATAGAATCTTAGGACCTCCGATTGGTAGAAATTTCAACACTTTTGGACTTAAAATGAGAGAGTTATGGTGCTTTTAATTTTGGGTGATGTTTCACACACTCTTTATAAAATGGACAAAAAGTCCCTCATCCCACCGAATTTTTAAATGAGATTTTTTTCCGTTGAAAGAGAATTTGAAGACATCCAATTGGTAGAAATTTCACCCCTTTTTTACTTAAAGTGAGAAGAGTTCTTTCCCAACAAATTTTGAAATGAGATTTATTTCCCTGAAATAGAATCTTAGGACCTCCGATTGGTAGAAATTTCACCACTTTTGGACTTAAAATGCTAGAGTTATGGAGGTTTTAATTTTGGGTGACGTTTCGCACTCTTTATAAAATGCGCCAAAACAGTCCCAGCCCACCTAATCTTAAACAATATTTCTTCCATTGAAAGAGAATTTGAAGACCTCCAATTGCAATAAATTTCGCCACTTTTGCACTTAAAATGCGAAAGTTATGGAGGTTTTAATTTTGGTGACGTTTAACTCTTTATAAAACGGACTATAACTCACTCACCCCAATGAATTTTGAAACGAGATTTCTCTCTCCTGAAAGAGAATTTGAAGACCTCCGATTGGTAGAAATTTCACCACTTTTGGAATTAAAATGCGAGAGTTATGGAGGTTTTAATTTTGGGTGACGTTTCACACTCTTTATAAAATGGACCAAAACGCTCTCGCCCCCACTAATTTTAGATGAGATTTTTTCGATTGAAATAGAATTTGAAGACCTCCAATTTGTAGAAATTTCACCACTTTTGCAATTAAAATGAGAGAGTTATGGAGATTTTAATTTTTGGTGACATTTAAGACACTCTTTATAAAGCGGACTACAACTCTCTCACCCCAATGAATTTTGAAACGAGATTTCTCTCCCCTGAATGAAATTTGAAGACCTCCGATTGGTAGAAATTTCACGACTTTTGGACTTAAAGTGAGAGAGAGTTATAGAGGTTTTAATTTTGGGTGACGTTCCGCACAGACTTTATAAAATGGACTACAACTCTCATCCCAACAAATTTTGAAATCAAATTTCTGTCCCTGAAATAGAATCTTAGGACCTCCGATTGGTAGAAATTTCACCACTTTTGGACTTAAAATGCGAGAGTTATGGTGGTTTTAATTTTGGGTGACGTTTCGCACACTCTTTATAAAATGGACTACAACTCTCATCCCAACAAATTTTGAAATGAGATTTCTTTCCCTGAAGTAGAATCTTAGGACCTCCGATTGGTAGAAATTTCACCACTTTTGGACCTAAAATGCGAGAGTTATGGTGGTTTTAATTTTGGGTGACGTTTCGCACTCTTAAAAAGATGGACCAAAACGCTCTCACCCCACCTAATCTTAAATGAGGTTTTTTCCATTGAAAGAGAATTTGAAGACCTCCAATTGGTAGAAATTTCACCACTTTTGCACTTAAAATGAGAGAGTTATGGAGGTTTTAATTTTGGGTGATGTTTAACACACTCTTTATAAAATAGACTACAACTCTCTCACCCCAATGTATTTTGGAATGAGATTTCTTTCCCCTTAAATGGAACTTAGGACCTCCGATTGGTAGAAACTTCACCACATTTGGACTTAAAAGGCGAGACTTATTGAGGTTTTAATTTTGGGTGACGTTTCACACACTCTTTATAAAATGGACAAAAAAGAGAATTTAAAGACATCCAGTTGGTAGAAATTTCACCACTTTTGGACTTAAAATGAGACTTATGGTGCTTTTTTTTTTGGGTGACGTTTCGAACACTCTTTACAAAATGGACTACAACTCTCTCACCCCAACAAATTTTGAAACGAGATTTCTTTCCCCTGAAAGAGAATTTGAAGACCTCCGATTGGTAGAAATTTCACCACTTTTGAACCTAAAATGAAAGAGTTGTGAAGGTTTAAATTTTGGGTGACGTTTCGCACTCATTATAAAATAGGCCAAAACGCTCCCACCCCACTAAATCTTAACCAAGATTTTTTCCATTGAAAGAGAATTTGAAGACCTCCAATTGGTAGAAATTTCACCACTTTTGCACTTAAAATGAGAGAGTTATGGAGGTTTTAATTTTGGTGTCATTTAACACACACTATTTATAAAATGGGCTACAACCCTCTCACCCCAATGAATTTTGAAACGAGATTTCTCTCCCCTGGAAGAAAATTTGAAGACCTCTGATAGGCAGAAATTTCACCACTTTTGGACTTAAAGTGAGAGAGTTATAGAGGTTTTAATTTTGGGTGACTTTTCGCACACACTTTATAAAATGGACTACAACTCTCATCCCAACAAATTTTGGAATGAGATTTCTTTCTCTGAAATAGAATCTTAGGACCTCCGATTGGTAGAAATTTCACCACTTTTGGACTTAAAATGAGAGAGTTATGGAGGTTTTAATATTGGGTGACGTTTCGCACACTTTTAAAAATAGACCAAAACGCTCTCACCCCACCTAATCTTAAATGAGATTTTTTCCACTGAAAGAGAATTTGAAGACCTCCAATTGGTAGAAATTTCACCACTATTGCACTTACAATGAGAGAGTTATGGAGGTTTTAATTTTGGGTGATGTTTAACACACTTTATAAAACGGAATACAACTCTCTCACCCCAATGAATTGTGAAACGAGATTTCACTCTCCTGAAAGAAAATTTGAAGAATTCCGATTGGTAGAAATTTCACCACTTTTGGACTTAAAGTGAGAGAGTTATAGAGGTTTTAATTTTGGTTGACGTTTCGCACACTCTTTATAAAATGGACTACAACTCTCATCCCAACAAATTTTGAAATGAGATTTCTTTCCCTGAAATAGAATCTTAGGACCTCCGATTGGTAGAAATTTCACCACTTTTGGACTTAAAATTAGAGAGTTATGGAGGTTTTAATTTTGGGTGACGTTTCGCACACTTTAAAAAATGGACCAAAACGCTCTCACCCCACCTAATCTTAAATGAGATTTTTTCCACTGAAAGAGAATTTGAAGACCTCCAATTGGTAGTAATTTCACCACTTTTGCACTTAAAATGAGAGAGTTATGGAGGTTTTAATTTTTGGTGATGTTTATCACACTCTTTATAAACCGGACTACAACTCTCTCACCGCAATGAATTTTGGAATGAGATTTCCTTCCCCTGAAATGGTATCTTAAGACCACCGATTGGTAGAAATTTCACCACTTTTAGACTTAAAAGGCGAGACTTATTGAGGTTTTAATTTTGAGTGACGTTTCACACACTCTTTATAAAATGGACAAAAACTCTGTCATCCCACCGAATTTTTAAATGAGATTTTTTTCCGGTAAAAGAGAATTTGAAGACCTCCTATTGGTAGAAATTTCACCACTTTTGAAGCTAAAATGAGAGACTTATGGAGGTTTTAATTTTGGGTGACGTTTCGCTCTTTTTATAAAATGGACCGAAACGCTCTCACCCCCGCTAATCTTGAATGAGATTTTTTCCATTGAAAGAGAATTTGAAGACCTCCAATTGGTAGAAATTTTACCACTTTTGCAATTAAAATCAGAGAGTTATGGAGGTTTTAAGTTTTGGTGACGTTTAACACACTCTTTATAAAACAGACTACAACTCTCTAACCCCAATGAATTTTGAAACGGGATTTCTGTCCCCTGAAAGAGAATTTGAAGACCTCCGATTGGTAGAAATTTAACCACTTTTGGACATAAAGTGAGAGAGAGAGTTATAGAGGTTTTAATTTTGGGTGACGTGGCACACACTCTTTATAAAATGGACTATAACTCGCTCATCCCAACAAATTTTGAAATGAGATTTCTTTCCCCTGAAATAGAATCTTAGGACCTCCGATTGGTAGAAATTTCAACACTTTTGGACTTAAAATGAGAGAGTTATGGTGCTTTTAATTTTGGGTGATGTTTCACACACTCTTTATAAAATGGACAAAAAGTCCCTCATCCCACCGAATTTTTAAATGAGATTTTTTCCGTTGAAAGAGAATTTGAAGACATCCAATTGGTAAAAATTTCACCCCTTTTTTACTTAAAGTGAGAAGAGTTCTTTCCCAACAAATTTTGAAATGAGATTTCTTTCCCTGAAATAGAATCTTAGGACCTCCGATTGGTAGAAATTTCACCACTTTTGGACTTAAAATGCTAGAGTTATGGAGGTTTTAATTTTGGGTGACGTTTCGCACTCTTTATGAAATGCGCCAATACAGTCCCAGCCCACCTAATCTTAAACAAGATTTCTTCCATTGAAAGAGAATTTGAAGACCTCCAATTGCAATAAATTTCACCACTTTTGCACTTAAAATGCGAAAGTTATGGAGGTTTTAATTTTGGTGACGTTTAACTCTTTATAAAACGGACTACAACTCACTCACCCCAATGAATTTTGAAACGAGATTTCTCTCTCCTGAAAGAGAATTTGAAGACCTCCGATTGGTAGAAATTTCACCACTTTTGGAATTAAAATGCGAGAGTTATGGAGGTTTTAATTTTGGGTGACGTTTCACACTCTTTATAAAATGGACCAAAACGCTCTCGCCCCCACTAATTTTAAATGAGATTTTTTCGATTGAAATAGAATTTGAAGACCTCCAATTTGTAGAAATTTCACCACTTTTGCAATTAAAATGAGAGAGTTATGGAGATTTTAATTTTTGGTGACATTTAACACACTCTTTATAAAGCGGACTACAACTCTCTCAGCCCAATGAATTTTGAAACGAGATTTCTCTCCCCTGAAAGAAATTTGAAGACCTCCGATTGGTAGAAATTTCACGACTTTTGGACTTAAAGTGAGAGAGAGTTATAGAGGTTTTAATTTTGCGTGGCGTTCCGCACAGACTTTATAAAATGGACTACAACTCTCATCCCAACAAATTTTGAAATCAAATTTCTGTCCCTGAAATAGAATCTTAGGACCTCCGATTGGTAGAAATTTCACCACTTTTGGACTTAAAATGCGAGAGTTATGGTGGTTTTAATTTTGGGTGACGTTTCGCACACTCTTTATAAAATGGACTACAACTCTCATCCCAACAAATTTTGAAATGAGATTTCTTTTCCTGAAGTAGAATCTTAGGACCTCCGATTGGTAGAAATTTCACCACTTTTGGACCTAAAATGCGAGAGTTATGGAGGTTTTAATTTTGGGTGACGTTTCGCACTCTTAAAAAAAAGGACCAAAACGCTCTCACCCCACCTAATCTTAAATGAGGTTTTTTCCATTGAAAGAGAATTTGAAGACCTCCAATTGGTAGAAATTTCACCACTTTTGCACTTAAAATGAGAGAGTTATGGAGGTTTTAATTTTGGGTGATGTTTAACACACTCTTTATAAAACAGACTACAACTCTCTCACCCCAATGTATTTTGGAATGAGATTTCTTTCCCCTTAAATGGAATCTTAGGACCTCCGATTGGTAGAAACTTCACCACATTTGGACTTAAAAGGCGAGACTTATTGAGGTTTTAATTTTGGGTGACGTTTCACACACTCTTTATAAAATGGACAAAAAAGAGAATTTAAAGACATCCAGTTGGTAGAAATTTCACCACTTTTGGACTTGAAATGAGACTTATGGTGCTTTTAATTTTGGGTGACGTTTCGATCACTCTTTACAAAATGGACTACAACTCTCTCACCCCACCAAATTTTGAAACGAGATTTCTTTCCCCTGAAAGAGAATTTGAAGACCTCCGATTGGTAGAAATTTCACCACTTTTGAACCTAAAATGAAAGAGTTGTGAAGGTTTAAATTTTGGGTGACGTTTCGCACTCATTATAAAATGGGCCAAAACGCTCCCACCCCACTAAATCTTAACCAAGATTTTTTCCATTGAAAGAGAATTTGAAGACCTCCAATTGGTAGAAATTTCACCACTTTTGCACTTAAAATGAGAGAGTTATGGAGGTTTTAATTTTGGTGTCATTTAACACACACTATTTATAAAACGGGCTACAACCCTCTCACCCCAATGAATTTTGAAACGAGATTTCTCTCCCCTGGAAGAAAATTTGAAGACCTCTGATAGGAAGAAATTTCACCACTTTTGGACTTAAAGTGAGAGAGTTATAGAGGTTTTAATTTTGGGTGACTTTTCGCACACACTTTATAAAATGGACTACAACTCTCATCCCAACAAATTTTGGAAAGAGATTTCTTTCCCTGAAATAGAATCTTAGGACCTCCGATTGGTAGAAATTTCACCACTTTTGGACTTAAAATGAGAGAGTTATGGAGGTTTTAATATTGGGTGACGTTTCGCACACTTTTAAAAATAGACCAAAACGCTCTCACCCCACCTAATCTTAAATGAGATTTTTTCCACTGAAAGAGAATTTGAAGACCTCCAATTGGTAGAAATTTCACCACTATTGCACTTACAATGAGAGAGTTATGGAGGTTTTAATTTTGGGTGATGTTTAACACACTTTATAAAACGGAATACAACTCTCTCACCCCAATGAATTGTGAAACGAGATTTCACTCTCCTGAAAGAAAATTTGAAGAATTCCGATTGGTAGAAATTTCACCACTTTTGGACTTAAAGTGAGAGAGTTATAGAGGTTTTAATTTTGGTTGACGTTTCGCACACTCTTTATAAAATGGACTACAACTCTCATCCCAACAAATTTTGAAATGAGATTTCTTTCCCTGAAATAGAATCTTAGGACCTCCGATTGGTAGAAATTTCACCACTTTTGGACTTAAAATTAGAGAGTTATGGAGGTTTTAATTTTGGGTGACGTTTCGCACACTTTAAAAAATGGACCAAAACGCTCTCACCCCACCTAATCTTAAATGAGATTTTTTCCACTGAAAGAGAATTTGAAGACCTCCAATTGGTAGTAATTTCACCACTTTTGCACTTAAAATGAGAGAGTTATGGAGGTTTTAATTTTTGGTGATGTTTATCACACTCTTTATAAACCGGACTACAACTCTCTCACCGCAATGAATTTTGGAATGAGATTTCCTTCCCCTGAAATGGTATCTTAAGACCACCGATTGGTAGAAATTTCACCACTTTTAGACTTAAAAGGCGAGACTTATTGAGGTTTTAATTTTGAGTGACGTTTCACACACTCTTTATAAAATGGACAAAAACTCTGTCATCCCACCGAATTTTTAAATGAGATTTTTTTCCGGTAAAAGAGAATTTGAAGACCTCCTATTGGTAGAAATTTCACCACTTTTGAAGCTAAAATGAGAGACTTATGGAGGTTTTAATTTTGGGTGACGTTTCGCTCTTTTTATAAAATGGACCGAAACGCTCTCACCCCCGCTAATCTTGAATGAGATTTTGTCCATTGAAAGAGAATTTGAAGACCTCCAATTGGTAGAAATTTTACCACTTTTGCAATTAAAATCAGAGAGTTATGGAGGTTTTAATTTTTTGGTGACGTTTAACACACTCTTTATAAAACAGACTACAACTCTCTAACCCCAATGAATTTTGAAACGTGATTTCTGTCCCCTGAAAGAGAATTTCAAGACCTCCGATTGGTAGAAATTTAACCACTTTTGGACATAAAGTGAGAGAGAGAGTTATAGAGGTTTTAATTTTGGGTGACGTTGCACACACTCTTTATAAAATGGACTATAACTCGCTCATCCCAACAAATTTTGAAATGAGATTTCTTTCCCCTGAAATAGAATCTTAGGACCTCCGATTGGTAGAAATTTCAACACTTTTGGACTTAAAATGAGAGAGTTATGGTGCTTTTAATTTTGGGTGATGTTTCACACACTCTTTATAAAATGGACAAAAAGTCCCTCATCCCACCGAATTTTTAAATGAGATTTTTTCCGTTGAAAGAGAATTTGAAGACATCCAATTGGTAGAAATTTCACCCCTTTTTTACTTAAAGTGAGAAGAGTTCTTTCCCAACAAATTTTGAAATGAGATTTCTTTCCCTGAAATAGAATCTTAGGACCTCCGATTGGTAGAAATTTCACCACTTTTGGACTTAAAATGCTAGAGTTATGGAGGTTTTAATTTTGGGTGACGTTTCGCACTCTTTATGAAATGCGCCAATACAGTCCCAGCCCACCTAATCTTAAACAAGATTTCTTCCATTGAAAGAGAATTTGAAGACCTCCAATTGCAATAAATTTCACCACTTTTGCACTTAAAATGCGAAAGTTATGGAGGTTTTAATTTTGGTGACGTTTAACTCTTTATAAAACGGACTACAACTCACTCACCCCAATGAATTTTGAAACGAGATTTCTCTCTCCTGAAAGAGAATTTGAAGACCTCCGATTGGTAGAAATTTCACCACTTTTGGAATTAAAATGCGAGAGTTATGGAGGTTTTAATTTTGGGTGACGTTTCACACTCTTTATAAAATGGACCAAAACGCTCTCGCCCCCACTAATTTTAAATGAGATTTTTTCGATTGAAATAGAATTTGAAGACCTCCAATTTGTAGAAATTTCACCACTTTTGCAATTAAAATGAGAGAGTTATGGAGATTTTAATTTTTGGTGACATTTAACACACTCTTTATAAAGCGGACTACAACTCTCTCAGCCCAATGAATTTTGAAACGAGATTTCTCTCCCCTGAAAGAAATTTGAAGACCTCCGATTGGTAGAAATTTCACGACTTTTGGACTTAAAGTGAGAGAGAGTTATAGAGGTTTTAATTTTGCGTGGCGTTCCGCACAGACTTTATAAAATGGACTACAACTCTCATCCCAACAAATTTTGAAATCAAATTTCTGTCCCTGAAATAGAATCTTAGGACCTCCGATTGGTAGAAATTTCACCACTTTTGGACTTAAAATGCGAGAGTTATGGTGGTTTTAATTTTGGGTGACGTTTCGCACACTCTTTATAAAATGGACTACAACTCTCATCCCAACAAATTTTGAAATGAGATTTCTTTTCCTGAAGTAGAATCTTAGGACCTCCGATTGGTAGAAATTTCACCACTTTTGGACCTAAAATGCGAGAGTTATGGAGGTTTTAATTTTGGGTGACGTTTCGCACTCTTAAAAAAAAGGACCAAAACGCTCTCACCCCACCTAATCTTAAATGAGGTTTTTTCCATTGAAAGAGAATTTGAAGACCTCCAATTGGTAGAAATTTCACCACTTTTGCACTTAAAATGAGAGAGTTATGGAGGTTTTAATTTTGGGTGATGTTTAACACACTCTTTATAAAACAGACTACAACTCTCTCACCCCAATGTATTTTGGAATGAGATTTCTTTCCCCTTAAATGGAATCTTAGGACCTCCGATTGGTAGAAACTTCACCACATTTGGACTTAAAAGGCGAGACTTATTGAGGTTTTAATTTTGGGTGACGTTTCACACACTCTTTATAAAATGGACAAAAAAGAGAATTTAAAGACATCCAGTTGGTAGAAATTTCACCACTTTTGGACTTGAAATGAGACTTATGGTGCTTTTAATTTTGAGTGACGTTTCGATCACTCTTTACAAAATGGACTACAACTCTCTCACCCCACCAAATTTTGAAACGAGATTTCTTTCCCCTGAAAGAGAATTTGAAGACCTCCGATTGGTAGAAATTTCACCACTTTTGAACCTAAAATGAAAGAGTTGTGAAGGTTTAAATTTTGGGTGACGTTTCGCACTCATTATAAAATGGGCCAAAACGCTCCCACCCCACTAAATCTTAACCAAGATTTTTTCCATTGAAAGAGAATTTGAAGACCTCCAATTGGTAGAAATTTCACCACTTTTGCACTTAAAATGAGAGAGTTATGGAGGTTTTAATTTTGGTGTCATTTAACACACACTATTTATAAAACGGGCTACAACCCTCTCACCCCAATGAATTTTGAAACGAGATTTCTCTCCCCTGGAAGAAAATTTGAAGACCTCTGATAGGAAGAAATTTCACCACTTTTGGACTTAAAGTGAGAGAGTTATAGAGGTTTTAATTTTGGGTGACTTTTCGCACACACTTTATAAAATGGACTACAACTCTCATCCCAACAAATTTTGGAAAGAGATTTCTTTCCCTGAAATAGAATCTTAGGACCACCGATTGGTAGAAATTTCACCACTTTTGGACTTAAAATGAGAGAGTTATGGAGGTTTTAATTTTGGGTGACGTTTCGCACACTTTAAAAAATGGACCAAAACGCTCTCACCCCACCTAATCTTAAATGAGATTTTTTCCACTGAAAGAGAATTTGAAGACCTCCAATTGGTAGAAATTTCACCACTATTGCACTTACAATGAGAGAGTTATGGAGGTTTTAATTTTGGGTGATGTTTAACACACTTTGTAAAACGGAATACAACTCTCTCACCCCAATGAATTGTGAAACGAGATTTCACTCTCCTGAAAGAAAATTTGAAGAATTCCGATTGGTAGAAATTTCACCACTTTTGGACTTAAAGTGAGAGAGTTATAGAGGTTTTAATTTTGGTGGACGTTTCGCACACTCTTTATAAAATGGACTACAACTCTCATCCCAACAAATTTTGAAATGAGATTTCTTTCCCTGAAATAGAATCTTAGGACCTCCGATTGGTAGAAATTTCACCACTTTTGGACTTAAAATTAGAGAGTTATGGAGGTTTTAATTTTGGGTGACGTTTCTCACACTTTAAAAAATGGACCAAAACGCTCTCACCCCACCTAATCTTAAATGAGATTTTTTCCACTGAAAGAGAATTTGAAGACCTCCAATTGGTAGAAATTTCACCACTTTTGCACTTAAAATGAGAGAGTTATGGAGGTTTTAATTTTTGGTGATGTTTATCACACTCTTTATAAACCGGACTACAACTCTCTCACCGCAATGAATTTTGGAATGAGATTTCCTTCCCCTGAAATGGTATCTTAAGACCACCGATTGGTAGAAATTTCACCACTTTTAGACTTAAAAGGCGAGACTTATTGAGGTTTTAATTTTGAGTGACGTTTCACACACTCTTTATAAAATGGACAAAAACTCTGTCATCCCACCGAATTTTTAAATGAGATTTTTTTCCGGTAAAAGAGAATTTGAAGACCTCCTATTGGTAGAAATTTCACCACTTTTGAAGCTAAAATGAGAGACTTATGGAGGTTTTAATTTTGGGTGACGTTTCGCTCTTTTTATAAAATGGACCGAAACGCTCTCACCCCCGCTAATCTTGAATGAGATTTTGTCCATTGAAAGAGAATTTGAAGACCTCCAATTGGTAGAAATTTTACCACTTTTGCAATTAAAATCAGAGAGTTATGGAGGTTTTAATTTTTTGGTGACGTTTAACACACTCTTTATAAAACAGACTACAACTCTCTAACCCCAATGAATTTTGAAACGTGATTTCTGTCCCCTGAAAGAGAATTTCAAGACCTCCGATTGGTAGAAATTTAACCACTTTTGGACATAAAGTGAGAGAGAGAGTTATAGAGGTTTTAATTTTGGGTGACGTTGCACACACTCTTTATAAAATGGACTATAACTCGCTCATCCCAACAAATTTTGAAATGAGATTTCTTTCCCCTGAAATAGAATCTTAGGACCTCCGATTGGTAGAAATTTCAACACTTTTGGACTTAAAATGAGAGAGTTATGGTGCTTTTAATTTTGGGTGATGTTTCACACACTCTTTATAAAATGGACAAAAAGTCCCTCATCCCACCGAATTTTTAAATGAGATTTTTTCCGTTGAAAGAGAATTTGAAGACATCCAATTGGTAGAAATTTCACCCCTTTTTTACTTAAAGTGAGAAGAGTTCTTTCCCAACAAATTTTGAAATGAGATTTCTTTCCCTGAAATAGAATCTTAGGACCTCCGATTGGTAGAAATTTCACCACTTTTGGACTTAAAATGCTAGAGTTATGGAGGTTTTAATTTTGGGTGACGTTTCGCACTCTTTATAAAAGGCGCTAAAACAGTCCCAGCCCACCTAATCTTAAACAAGATTTCTTCCATTGAAAGAGAATTTGAAGACCTCAAATTGCAATTAATTTCACCACTTTTGCACTTAAAATGCGAAAGTTATGGAGGTTTTAATTTTGGTGACGTTTAACTCTTTATAAAACAGACTACAACTCACTCACCCCAATGAATTTTGAAACGAGATTTCTCTCTCCTGAAAGAGAATTTGAAGACCTCTGATTGGTAGAAATTTCACCACTTTTGGAATTAAAATGCGAGAGTTATGGAGGTTTTAATTTTGGGTGACGTTTCACACTCTTTATAAAATGGACCAAAACGCTCTCGCCCCCACTAATTTTAAATGAGATTTTTTCGATTGAAAGAGAATTTGAAGACCTCCAATTGGTAGAAATTTCACCACTTTTGCACTTAAAATGAGAGAGTTATGGAGGTTTTAATTTTGGGTGATGTTTAACACACTCTTTATAAAACAGACTACAACTCTCTCACCCCAATGTATTTTGGAATGAGATTTCTTTCCCCTTAAATGGAATCTTAGGACCTCCGATTGGTAGAAACTTCACCACATTTGGACTTAAAAGGCGAGACTTATTGAGGTTTTAATTTTGGGTGACGTTTCATACACTCTTTATAAAATGGACAAAAAAGAGAATTTAAAGACATCCAGTTGGTAGAAATTTCACCACTTTTGGACTTAAAATGAGACTTATGGTGCTTTTAATTTTGGGTGACGTTTCGAACACTCTTTACAAAATGGACTACAACTCTCTCACCCCAACAAATTTTGAAACGAGATTTCTTTCCCCTGAAAGAGAATTTGAAGACCTCCAATTGGTAGAAATTTCACCACTTTTGAACCTACAATGAAAGAGTTGTGAAGGTTTAAATTTTGGGTGACGTTTCGCACTCATTATAAAATGGGCCAAAACGCTCCCACCCCACTAAATCTTAACCAAGATTTTTTCCATTGAAAGAGAATTTGAAGACCTCCAATTGGTAGAAATTTCACCACTTTTGCACATAAAATGAGAGAGTTATGGAGGTTTTAATTTTGGTGTCATTTAACACACACTATTTATAAAACGGGCTACAACCCTCTCACCCCAATGAATTTTGAAACGAGATTTCTCTCCCCTGGAAGAAAATTTGAAGACCTCTGATAGGCAGAAATTTCACCACTTTTGGACTTAAAGTGAGAGAGTTATAGAGGTTTTAATTTTGGGTGACTTTTCGCACACACTTTATAAAATGGACTACAACTCTCATCCCAACAAATTTTGGAATGAGATTTCTTTCCCTGAAATAGAATCTTAGGACCTCCGATTGGTAGAAATTTCACCACTTTTGGACTTAAAATGAGAGAGTTATGGAGGTTTTAATTTTGGGTGACGTTTCGCAGACTTTAAAAAATGGACCAAAACGCTCTCACCCCACCTAATCTTAAATGAGATTTTTTCCACTGAAAGAGAATTTGAAGACCTCCAATTGGTAGAAATTTCACCACTATTGCACTTACAATGAGAGAGCTATGGAGGTTTTAATTTTGGGTGATGTTTAACACACTTTGTAAAACGGAATACAACTCTCTCACCCCAATGAATTGTGAAACGAGATTTCACTCTCCTGAAAGAAAATTTGAAGAATTCCGATTGGTAGAAATTTCACCACTTTTGGACTTAAAGTGAGAGAGTTATAGAGGTTTTAATTTTGGTTGACGTTTCGCACACTCTTTATAAAATGGACTACAACTCTCATCCCAACAAATTTTGAAATGAGATTTCTTTCCCTGAAATAGAATCTTAGGACCTTCGATTGGTAGAAATTTCACCACTTTTGGACTTAAAATTAGAGAGTTATGGAGGTTTTAATTTTGGGTGACGTTTCGCACACTTTAAAAAATGGACCAAAACGCTCTCACCCCACCTAATCTTAAATGAGATTTTTTCCACTGAAAGAGAATTTGAAGACCTCCAATTGGTAGAAATTTCACCACTTTTGCACTTAAAATGAGAGAGTTATGGAGGTTTTAATTTTTGGTGATGTTTATCACACTCTTTATAAACCGGACTACAACTCTCTCACCGCAATGAATTTTGGAATGAGATTTCCTTCCCCTGAAATGGTATCTTAAGACCACCGATTGGTAGAAATTTCACCACTTTTAGACTTAAAAGGCGAGACTTATTGAGGTTTTAATTTTGAGTGACGTTTCACACACTCTTTATAAAATGGACAAAAACTCTGTCATCCCACCGAATTTTTAAATGAGATTTTTTTCCGGTAAAAGAGAGTTTGAAGACCTCCTATTGGTAGAAATTTCACCACTTTTGAAGCTAAAATGAGAGACTTATGGAGGTTTTAATTTTGGGTGACGTTTCGCTCCTTTTATAAAATGGACCGAAACGCTCTCACCCCCGCTAATCTTGAATGAGATTTTTTCCATTGAAAGAGAATTTGAAGACCTCCAATTGGTAGAAATTTTACCACTTTTGCAATTAAAATCAGAGAGTTATGGAGGTTTTAATTTTTGGTGACGTTTAACACACTCTTTATAAAACAGACTACAACTCTCTAACCCCAATGAATTTTGAAACGTGATTTCTGTCCCCTGAAAGAGAATTTGAAGACCTCCGATTGGTAGAAATTTAACCACTTTTGGACATAAAGTGAGAGAGAGAGTTATAGAGGTTTTAATTTTGCTGACGTGGCACACACTCTTTATAAAATGGACTATAACTCGCTCATCCCAACAAATTTTGAAATGAGATTTCTTTCCCCTGAAATAGAATCTTAGGACCTCCGATTGGTAGAAATTTCAACACTTTTGGACTTAAAATGAGAGAGTTATGGTGCTTTTAATTTTGGGTGATGTTTCACACACTCTTTATAAAATGGACAAAAAGTCCCTCATCCCACCGAATTTTTAAATGAGATTTTTTTCCGTTGAAAGAGAATTTGAAGACATCCAATTGGTAGAAATTTCACCCCTTTTTTACTTAAAGTGAGAAGAGTTCTTTCCCAACAAATTTTGAAATGAGATTTCTTTCCCTGAAATAGAATCTTAGGACCTCCGATTGGTAGAAATTTCACCACTTTTGGACTTAAAATGCTAGAGTTATGGAGGCTTTAATTTTGGGTGACGTTTCGCACTCTTTATAAAATGCGCCAAAACAGTCCCAGCCCACCTAATCTTAAACAATATTTCTTCCATTGAAAGAGAATTTGAAGACCTCCAATTGCAATAAATTTCACCACTTTTGCACTTAAAATGCGAAAGTTATGGAGGTTTTAATTTTGGTGACGTTTAACTCTTTATAAAACGGACTACAACTCACTCACCCCAATGAATTTTGAAACGAGATTTCTCTCTCCTGAAAGAGAATTTGAAGACCTCCGATTGGTAGAAATTTCACCACTTTTGGAATTAAAATGCGAGAGTTATGGAGGTTTTAATTTTGGGTGACGTTTCACACTCTTTATAAAATGGACCAAAACGCTCTCGCCCCCACTAATTTTAAATGAGATTTTTTCGATTGAAATAGAATTTGAAGACCTCCAATTTGTAGAAATTTCACCACTTTTGCAATTAAAATGAGAGAGTTATGGAGATTTTAATTTTTGGTGACATTTAACACACTCTTTATAAAGCGGACTACAACTCTCTCACCCCAATGAATTTTGAAACGGGATTTCTCTCCCCTGAAAGAGAATTTGAAGACCTCCGATTGGTAGAAATTTAACCACTTTTGGACATAAAGTGAGAGAGAGAGTTATAGAGGTTTTAATTTTGGGTGACGTGGCACACACTCTTTATAAAATGGACTATAACTCGCTCATCCCAACAAATTTTGAAATGAGATTTCTTTCCCCTGAAATAGAATCTTAGGACCTCCGATTGGTAGAAATTTCAACACTTTTGGACTTAAAATGAGAGAGTTATGGTGCTTTTAATTTTGGGTGATGTTTCACACACTCTTTATAAAATGGACAAAAAGTCCCTCATCCCACCGAATTTTTAAATGAGATTTTTTCCGTTGAAAGAGAATTTGAAGACATCCAATTGGTAGAAATTTCACCCCTTTTTTACTTAAAGTGAGAAGAGTTCTTTCCCAACAAATTTTGAAATGAGATTTCTTTCCCTGAAATAGAATCTTAGGACCTCCGATTGGTAGAAATTTCACCACTTTTGGACTTAAAATGCTAGAGTTATGGAGGTTTTAATTTTGGGTGACGTTTCGCACTCTTTATGAAATGCGCCAATACAGTCCCAGCCCACCTAATCTTAAACAAGATTTCTTCCATTAAAAGAGAATTTGAAGACCTCCAATTGCAATAAATTTCACCACTTTTGCACTTAAAATGCGAAAGTTATGGAGGTTTTAATTTTGGTGACGTTTAACTCTTTATAAAACGGACTACAACTCACTCACCCCAATGAATTTTGAAACGAGATTTCTCTCTCCTGAAAGAGAATTTGAAGACCTCCGATTGGTAGAAATTATACCACTTTTGGAATTAAAATGCGAGAGTTATGGAGGTTTTAATTTTGGGTGACGTTTCACACTCTTTATAAAATGGACCAAAACGCTCTCGCCCCCACTAATTTTAAATGAGATTTTTTCGATTGAAATAGAATTTGAAGACCTCCAATTTGTAGAAATTTCACCACTTTTGCAATTAAAATGAGAGAGTTATGGAGATTTTAATTTTTGGTGACATTTAACACACTCTTTATAAAGCGGACTACAACTCTCTCACCCCAATGAATTTTGAAACGAGATTTCTCTCCCCTGAAAGAAATTTGAAGACCTCCGATTGGTAGAAATTTCACGACTTTTGGACTTAAAGTGAGAGAGAGTTATAGAGGTTTTAATTTTGGGTGGCGTTCCGCACAGACTTTATAAAATGGACTACAACTCTCATCCCAACAAATTTTGAAATCAAATTTCTGTCCCTGAAATAGAATCTTAGGACCTCCGATTGGTAGAAATATCACCACTTTTGGACTTAAAATGCGAGAGTTATGGTGGTTTTAATTTTGGGTGACGTTTCGCACACTCTTTATAAAATGGACTACAACTCTCATCCCAACAAATTTTGAAATGAGATTTCTTTCCCTGAAGTAGAATCTTAGGACCTCCGATTGGTAGAAATTTCACCACTTTTGGACCTAAAATGCGAGAGTTATGGAGGTTTTAATTTTGGGTGACGTTTCGCACTCTTAAAAAAATGGACCAAAACGCTCTCACCCCACCTAATCTTAAATGAGGTTTTTTCCATTGAAAGAGAATTTGAAGACCTCCAATTGGTAGAAATTTCACCACTTTTGCACTTAAAATGAGAGAGTTACGGAGGTTTTAATTTTGGGTGATGTTTAACACACTCTTTATAAAACAGACTACAACTCTCTCACCCCAATGTATTTTGGAATGAGATTTCTTTCCCCTTAAATGGAATCTTAGGACCTCCGATTGGTAGAAACTTCACCATATTTGGACTTAAAAGGCGAGACTTATTGAGGTTTTAATTTTGGGTGACGTTTCACACACTCTTTATAAAATGGACAAAAAAGAGAATTTAAAGACATCCAGTTGGTAGAAATTTCACCACTTTTGGACTTGAAATGAGACTTATGGTGGTTTTAATTTTGGGTGAAGTTTCGAACACTCTTTACAAAATGGACTACAACTCTCTCACCCCACCAAATTTTGAAACGATATTTCTTTCCCCTGAAAGAGAATTTGAAGACCTCCGATTGGTAGAAATTTCACCACTTTTGAACCTAAAATGAAAGAGTTGTGAAGGTTTAAATTTTGGGTGACGTTTCGCACTCATTATAAAATGGGCCAAAACGCTCCCACCCCACTAAATCTTAACCAAGATTTTTTCCATTGAAAGAGAATTTGAAGACCTCCAATAGGTAGAAATTTCACCACTTTCGCACTTAAAATGAGAGAGTTATGGAGGTTTTAATTTTGGTGTCATTTAACACACACTATTTATAAAACGGGCTACAACCCTCTCACCCCAATGAATTTTGAAACGAGATTTCTCTCCCCTGGAAGAAAATTTGAAGACCTCTGATAGGCAGAAATTTCACCACTTTTGGACTTAAAGTGAGAGAGTTATAGAGGTTTTAATTTTGGGTGACTTTTCGCACACACTTTATAAAATGGACTACAACTCTCATCCCAACAAATTTTGGAATGAGATTTCTTTCCCTGAAATAGAATCTTAGGACCTCCGATTGGTAGAAATTTCACCACTTTTGGACTTAAAATGAGAGAGTTATGGAGGTTTTAATTTTGGGTGACGTTTCGCACACTTTAAAAAATGGACCAAAACGCTCTCACCCCACCTAATCTTAAATGAGATTTTTTCCACTGAAAGAGAATTTGAAGACCTCCAATTGGTAGAAATTTCACCACTATTGCACTTACAATGAGAGAGTTATGGAGGTTTTAATTTTGGGTGATGTTAAACACACTTTGTAAAACGGAATACAACTCTCTCACCCCAATGAATTGTGAAACGAGATTTCACTCTCCTGAAAGAAAATTTGAAGAATTCCGATTGGTAGAAATTTCACCACTTTTGGACTTAAAGTGAGAGAGTTATAGAGGTTTTAATTTTGGTTGACGTTTCGCACACTCTTTATAAAATGGACTACAACTCTCATCCCAACAAATTTTGAAATGAGATTTCTTTCCCTGAAATAGAATCTTAGGACCTCCGATTGGTAGAAATTTCACCACTTTTGGACTTAAAATTAGAGAGTTATGGAGGTTTTAATTTTGGGTGACGTTTCTCACACTTTAAAAAATGGACCAAAACGCTCTCACCCCACCTAATCTTAAATGAGATTTTTTCCACTGAAAGAGAATTTGAAGACCTCCAATTGGTAGAAATTTCACCACTTTTGCACTTAAAATGAGAGAGTTATGGAGGTTTTAATTTTTGGTGATGTTTATCACACTCTTTATAAACCGGACTACAACTCTCTCACCGCAATGAATTTTGGAATGAGATTTCCTTCCCCTGAAATGGTATCTTAAGACCACCGATTGGTTGAAATTTCACCACTTTTAGACTTAAAAGGCGAGACTTATTGAGGTTTTAATTTTGAGTGACGTTTCACACACTCTTTATAAAATGGACAAAAACTCTGTCATCCCACCGAATTTTTAAATGAGATTTTTTTCCGGTAAAAGAGAGTTTGAAGACCTCCTATTGGTAGAAATTTCACCACTTTTGAAGCTAAAATGAGAGACTTATGGAGGTTTTAATTTTGGGTGACGTTTCGCTCCTTTTATAAAATGGACCGAAACGCTCTCACCCCCGCTAATCTTGAATGAGATTTTTTCCATTGAAAGAGAATTTGAAGACCTCCAATTGGTAGAAATTTTACCACTTTTGCAATTAAAATCAGAGAGTTATGGAGGTTTTAATTTTTGGTGACGTTTAACACACTCTTTATAAAACAGACTACAACTCTCTAACCCCAATGAATTTTGAAACGTGATTTCTGTCCCCTGAAAGAGAATTTGAAGACCTCCGATTGGTAGAAATTTAACCACTTTTGGACATAAAGTGAGAGAGAGAGTTATAGAGGTTTTAATTTTGCTGACGTGGCACACACTCTTTATAAAATGGACTATAACTCGCTCATCCCAACAAATTTTGAAATGAGATTTCTTTCCCCTGAAATAGAATCTTAGGACCTCCGATTGGTAGAAATTTCAACACTTTTGGACTTAAAATGAGAGAGTTATGGTGCTTTTAATTTTGGGTGATGTTTCACACACTCTTTATAAAATGGACAAAAAGTCCCTCATCCCACCGAATTTTTAAATGAGATTTTTTTCCGTTGAAAGAGAATTTGAAGACATCCAATTGGTAGAAATTTCACCCCTTTTTTACTTAAAGTGAGAAGAGTTCTTTCCCAACAAATTTTGAAATGAGATTTCTTTCCCTGAAATAGAATCTTAGGACCTCCGATTGGTAGAAATTTCACCACTTTTGGACTTAAAATGCTAGAGTTATGGAGGCTTTAATTTTGGGTGACGTTTCGCAGTCTTTATAAAATGCGCCAAAACAGTCCCAGCCCACCTAATCTTAAACAATATTTCTTCCATTGAAAGAGAATTTGAAGACCTCCAATTGCAATAAATTTCACCACTTTTGCACTTAAAATGCGAAAGTTATGGAGGTTTTAATTTTGGTGACGTTTAACTCTTTATAAAACGGACTACAACTCACTCACCCCAATGAATTTTGAAACGAGATTTCTCTCTCCTGAAAGAGAATTTGAAGACCTCCGATTGGTAGAAATTTCACCACTTTTGGAATTAAAATGCGAGAGTTATGGAGGTTTTAATTTTGGGTCACGTTTCACACTCTTTATAAAATGGACCAAAACGCTCTCGCCCCCACTAATTTTAAATGAGATTTTTTCGATTGAAATAAAATTTGAAGACCTCCAATTTGTAGAAATTTCACCACTTTTGCAATTAAAATGAGAGAGTTATGGAGATTTTAATTTTTGGTGACATTTAAGACACTCTTTATAAAGCGGACTACAACTCTCTCACCCCAATGAATTTTGAAACGAGATTTCTCTCCCCTGAAAGAAATTTGAAGACCTCCGATTGGTAGAAATTTCACGACTTTTGGACTTAAAGTGAGAGAGAGTTATAGAGGTTTTAATTTTGGGTGACGTTCCGCACAGACTTTATAAAATGGACTACAACTCTCATCCTAACAAATTTTGAAATCAAATTTCTGTCCCTGAAATAGAATCTTAGGACCTCCGATTGGTAGAAATTTCACCACTTTTGGACTTAAAATGCGAGAGTTATGGTGGTTTTAATTTTGGGTGACGTTTCGCACACTCTTTATAAAATGGACTACAACTCTCATCCCAACAAATTTTGAAATGAGATTTCTTTCCCTGAAGTAGAATCTTAGGACCTCCGATTGGTAGAAATTTCACCACTTTTGGACCTAAAATGCGAGAGTTATGGAGGTTTTAATTTTGGGTGACGTTTCGCACTCTTAAAAAGATGGACCAAAACGCTCTCACCCCACCTAATCTTAAATGAGGTTTTTTCCATTGAAAGAGAATTTGAAGACCTCCAATTGGTAGAAATTTCACCACTTTTGCACTTAAAATGAGAGAGTTATGGAGGTTTTAATTTTGGGTGATGTTTAACACACTCTTTATAAAACAGACTACAACTCTCTCACCCCAATGTATTTTGGAATGAGATTTCTTTCCCCTTAAATGGAATCTTAGGACCTCCGATTGGTAGAAACTTCACCACATTTGGACTTAAAAGGCGAGACTTATTGAGGTTTTAATTTTGGGTGACGTTTCACACACTCTTTATAAAATGGACAAAAAAGAGAATTTAAAGACATCCAGTTGGTAGAAATTTCACCACTTTTGGACTTAAAATGAGACTTATGGTGCTTTTTTTTTTGGGTGACGTTTCGAACACTCTTTACAAAATGGACTACAACTCTCTCACCCCAACAAATTTTGAAACGAGATTTCTTTCCCCTGAAAGAGAATTTGAAGACCTCCGATTGGTAGAAATTTCACCACTTTTGAACCTAAAATGAAAGAGTTGTGAAGGTTTAAATTTTGGGTGACGTTTCGCACTCATTATAAAATAGGCCAAAATGCTCCCACCCCACTAAATCTTAACGAAGATTTTTTCCATTGAAAGAGAATTTGAAGACCTCCAATTGGTAGAAATTTCACCACTTTTGCACTTAAAATGAGAGAGTTATGGAGGTTTTAATTTTGGTGTCATTTAACACACACTATTTATAAAATGGGCTACAACCCTCTCACCCCAATGAATTTTGAAACGAGATTTCTCTCCCCTGGAAGAAAATTTGAAGACCTCTGATAGGCAGAAATTTCACCACTTTTGGACTTAAAGTGAGAGAGTTATAGAGGTTTTAATTTTGGGTGACTTTTCGCACACACTTTATAAAATGGACTACAACTCTCATCCCAACAAATTTTGGAATGAGATTTCTTTCCCTGAAATAGAATCTTAGGACCTCCGATTGGTAGAAATTTCACCACTTTTGGACTTAAAATGAGAGAGTTATGGAGGTTTTAATATTGGGTGACGTTTCGCACACTTTAAAAAATGGACCAAAACGCTCTCACCCCACCTAATCTTAAATGAGATTTTTTCCACTGAAAGAGAATTTGAAGACCTCCAATTGGTAGAAATTTCACCACTATTGCACTTACAATGAGAGAGTTATGGAGGTTTTAATTTTGGGTGATGTTTAACACACTTTATAAAACGGAATACAACTCTCTCACCCCAATGAATTGTGAAACGAGATTTCACTCTCCTGAAAGAAAATTTGAAGAATTCCGATTGGTAGAAATTTCACCACTTTTGGACTTAAAGTGAGAGAGTTATAGAGGTTTTAATTTTGGTTGACGTTTCGCACACTCTTTATAAAATGGACTACAACTCTCATCCCAACAAATTTTGAAATGAGATTTCTTTCCCTGAAATAGAATCTTAGGACCTCCGATTGGTAGAAATATCACCACTTTTGGACTTAAAATTAGAGAGTTATGGAGGTTTTAATTTTGGGTGACGTTTCGCACACTTTAAAAAATGGACCAAAACGCTCTCACCCCACCTAATCTTAAATGAGATTTTTTCCACTGAAAGAGAATTTGAAGACCTCCAATTGGTAGTAATTTCACCACTTTTGCACTTAAAATGAGAGAGTTATGGAGGTTTTAATTTTTGGTGATGTTTATCACACTCTTTATAAACCGGACTACAACTCTCTCACCGCAATGAATTTTGGAATGAGATTTCCTTCCCCTGAAATGGTATCTTAAGACCACCGATTGGTAGAAATTTCACCACTTTTAGACTTAAAAGGCGAGACTTATTGAGGTTTTAATTTTGAGTGACGTTTCACACACTCTTTATAAAATGGACAAAAACTCTGTCATCCCACCGAATTTTTAAATGAGATTTTTTTCCGGTAAAAGAGAATTTGAAGACCTCCTATTGGTAGAAATTTCACCACTTTTGAAGCTAAAATGAGAGACTTATGGAGGTTTTAATTTTGGGTGACGTTTCGCTCTTTTTATAAAATGGACCGAAACGCTCTCACCCCCGCTAATCTTGAATGAGATTTTTTCCATTGAAAGAGAATTTGAAGACCTCCAATTGGTAGAAATTTTACCACTTTTGCAATTAAAATCAGAGAGTTATGGAGGTTTTAAGTTTTGGTGACGTTTAACACACTCTTTATAAAACAGACTACAACTCTCTAACCCCAATGAATTTTGAAACGGGATTTCTGTCCCCTGAAAGAGAATTTGAAGACCTCCGATTGGTAGAAATTTAACCACTTTTGGACATAAAGTGAGAGAGAGAGTTATAGAGGTTTTAATTTTGGGTGACGTGGCACACACTCTTTATAAAATGGACTATAACTCGCTCATCCCAACAAATTTTGAAATGAGATTTCTTTCCCCTGAAATAGAATCTTAGGACCTCCGATTGGTAGAAATTTCAACACTTTTGGACTTAAAATGAGAGAGTTATGGTGCTTTTAATTTTGGGTGATGTTTCACACACTCTTTATAAAATGGACAAAAAGTCCCTCATCCCACCGAATTTTTAAACGAGATTTTTTCCGTTGAAAGAGAATTTGAAGACATCCAATTGGTAGAAATTTCACCCCTTTTTTACTTAAAGTGAGAAGAGTTCTTTCCCAACAAATTTTGGAATGAGATTTCTTTCCCTGAAATAGAATCTTAGGACCTCCGATTGGTAGAAATTTCACCACTTTTGGACTTAAAATGAGAGAGTTATGGAGGTTTTAATATTGGGTGACGTTTCGCACACTTTAAAAAATGGACCAAAACGCTCTCACCCCACCTAATCTTAAATGAGATTTTTTCCACTGAAAGAGAATTTGAAGACCTCCAATTGGTAGAAATTTCACCACTATTGCACTTACAATGAGAGAGTTATGGAGGTTTTAATTTTGGGTGATGTTTAACACACTTTATAAAACGGAATACAACTCTCTCACCCCAATGAATTGTGAAACGAGATTTCACTCTCCTGAAAGAAAATTTGAAGAATTCCGATTGGTAGAAATTTCACCACTTTTGGACTTAAAGTGAGAGAGTTATAGAGGTTTTAATTTTGGTTGACGTTTCGCACAATCTTTATAAAATGGACTACAACTCTCATCCCAACAAATTTTGAAATGAGATTTCTTTCCCTGAAATAGAATCTTAGGACCTCCGATTGGTAGAAATATCACCACTTTTGGACTTAAAATTAGAGAGTTATGGAGGTTTTAATTTTGGGTGACGTTTCGCACACTTTAAAAAATGGACCAAAACGCTCTCACCCCACCTAATCTTAAATGAGATTTTTTCCACTGAAAGAGAATTTGAAGACCTCCAATTGGTAGTAATTTCACCACTTTTGCACTTAAAATGAGAGAGTTATGGAGGTTTTAATTTTTGGTGATGTTTATCACACTCTTTATAAACCGGACTACAACTCTCTCACCGCAATGAATTTTGGAATGAGATTTCCTTCCCCTGAAATGGTATCTTAAGACCACCGATTGGTAGAAATTTCACCACTTTTAGACTTAAAAGGCGAGACTTATTGAGGTTTTAATTTTGAGTGACGTTTCACACACTCTTTATAAAATGGACAAAAACTCTGTCATCCCACCGAATTTTTAAATGAGATTTTTTTCCGGTAAAAGAGAATTTGAAGACCTCCTATTGGTAGAAATTTCACCACTTTTGAAGCTAAAATGAGAGACTTATGGAGGTTTTAATTTTGGGTGACGTTTCGCTCTTTTTATAAAATGGACCGAAACGCTCTCACCCCCGCTAATCTTGAATGAGATTTTTTCCATTGAAAGAGAATTTGAAGACCTCCAATTGGTAGAAATTTTACCACTTTTGCAATTAAAATCAGAGAGTTATGGAGGTTTTAAGTTTTGGTGACGTTTAACACACTCTTTATAAAACAGACTACAACTCTCTAACCCCAATGAATTTTGAAACGGGATTTCTGTCCCCTGAAAGAGAATTTGAAGACCTCCGATTGGTAGAAATTTAACCACTTTTGGACATAAAGTGAGAGAGAGAGTTATAGAGGTTTTAATTTTGGGTGACGTGGCACACACTCTTTATAAAATGGACTATAACTCGCTCATCCCAACAAATTTTGAAATGAGATTTCTTTCCCCTGAAATAGAATCTTAGGACCTCCGATTGGTAGAAATTTCAACACTTTTGGACTTAAAATGAGAGAGTTATGGTGCTTTTAATTTTGGGTGATGTTTCACACACTCTTTATAAAATGGACAAAAAGTCCCTCATCCCACCGAATTTTTAAACGAGATTTTTTCCGTTGAAAGAGAATTTGAAGACATCCAATTGGTAGAAATTTCACCCCTTTTTTACTTAAAGTGAGAAGAGTTCTTTCCCAACAAATTTTGGAATGAGATTTCTTTCCCTGAAATAGAATCTTAGGACCTCCGATTGGTAGAAATTTCACCACTTTTGGACTTAAAATGAGAGAGTTATGGAGGTTTTAATATTGGGTGACGTTTCGCACACTTTAAAAAATGGACCAAAACGCTCTCACCCCACCTAATCTTAAATGAGATTTTTTCCACTGAAAGAGAATTTGAAGACCTCCAATTGGTAGAAATTTCACCACTATTGCACTTACAATGAGAGAGTTATGGAGGTTTTAATTTTGGGTGATGTTTAACACACTTTATAAAACGGAATACAACTCTCTCACCCCAATGAATTGTGAAACGAGATTTCACTCTCCTGAAAGAAAATTTGAAGAATTCCGATTGGTAGAAATTTCACCACTTTTGGACTTAAAGTGAGAGAGTTATAGAGGTTTTAATTTTGGTTGACGTTTCGCACACTCTTTATAAAATGGACTACAACTCTCATCCCAACAAATTTTGAAATGAGATTTCTTTCCCTGAAATAGAATCTTAGGACCTCCGATTGGTAGAAATATCACCACTTTTGGACTTAAAATTAGAGAGTTATGGAGGTTTTAATTTTGGGTGACGTTTCGCACACTTTAAAAAATGGACCAAAACGCTCTCACCCCACCTAATCTTAAATGAGATTTTTTCCACTGAAAGAGAATTTGAAGACCTCCAATTGGTAGTAATTTCACCACTTTTGCACTTAAAATGAGAGAGTTATGGAGGTTTTAATTTTTGGTGATGTTTATCACACTCTTTATAAACCGGACTACAACTCTCTCACCGCAATGAATTTTGGAATGAGATTTCCTTCCCCTGAAATGGTATCTTAAGACCACCGATTGGTAGAAATTTCACCACTTTTAGACTTAAAAGGCGAGACTTATTGAGGTTTTAATTTTGAGTGACGTTTCACACACTCTTTATAAAATGGACAAAAACTCTGTCATCCCACCGAATTTTTAAATGAGATTTTTTTCCGGTAAAAGAGAATTTGAAGACCTCCTATTGGTAGAAATTTCACCACTTTTGAAGCTAAAATGAGAGACTTATGGAGGTTTTAATTTTGGGTGACGTTTCGCTCTTTTTATAAAATGGACCGAAACGCTCTCACCCCCGCTAATCTTGAATGAGATTTTTTCCATTGAAAGAGAATTTGAAGACCTCCAATTGGTAGAAATTTTACCACTTTTGCAATTAAAATCAGAGAGTTATGGAGGTTTTAAGTTTTGGTGACGTTTAACACACTCTTTATAAAACAGACTACAACTCTCTAACCCCAATGAATTTTGAAACGGGATTTCTGTCCCCTGAAAGAGAATTTGAAGACCTCCGATTGGTAGAAATTTAACCACTTTTGGACATAAAGTGAGAGAGAGAGTTATAGAGGTTTTAATTTTGGGTGACGTGGCACACACTCTTTATAAAATGGACTATAACTCGCTCATCCCAACAAATTTTGAAATGAGATTTCTTTCCCCTGAAATAGAATCTTAGGACCTCCGATTGGTAGAAATTTCAACACTTTTGGACTTAAAATGAGAGAGTTATGGTGCTTTTAATTTTGGGTGATGTTTCACACACTCTTTATAAAATGGACAAAAAGTCCCTCATCCCACCGAATTTTTAAACGAGATTTTTTCCGTTGAAAGAGAATTTGAAGACATCCAATTGGTAGAAATTTCACCCCTTTTTTACTTAAAGTGAGAAGAGTTCTTTCCCAACAAATTTTGAAATGAGATTTCTTTCCCTGAAATAGAATCTTAGGACCTCCGATTGGTAGAAATTTCACCACTTTTGGACTTAAAATGCTAGAGTTATGGAGGTTTTAATTTTGGGTGACGTTTCGCACTCTTTATGAAATGCGCCAATACAGTCCCAGCCCACCTAATCTTAAACAAGATTTCTTCCATTGAAAGAGAATTTGAAGACCTCCAATTGCAATAAATTTCACCACTTTTGCACTTAAAATGCGAAAGTTATGGAGGTTTTAATTTTGGTGACGTTTAACTCTTTATAAAACGGACTACAACTCACTCACCCCAATGAATTTTGAAACGAGATTTCTCTCTCCTGAAAGAGAATTTGAAGACCTCCGATTGGTAGAAATTATACCACTTTTGGAATTAAAATGCGAGAGTTATGGAGGTTTTAATTTTGGGTGACGTTTCACACTCTTTATAAAATGGACCAAAACGCTCTCGCCCCCACTAATTTTAAATGAGATTTTTTCGATTGAAATAGAATTTGAAGACCTCCAATTTGTAGAAATTTCACCACTTTTGCAATTAAAATGAGAGAGTTATGGAGATTTTAATTTTTGGTGACATTTAACACACTCTTTATAAAGCGGACTACAACTCTCTCACCCCAATGAATTTTGAAACGAGATTTCTCTCCCCTGAAAGAAATTTGAAGACCTCCGATTGGTAGAAATTTCACGACTTTTGGACTTAAAGTGAGAGAGAGTTATAGAGGTTTTAATTTTGGGTGGCGTTCCGCACAGACTTTATAAAATGGACTACAACTCTCATCCCAACAAATTTTGAAATCAAATTTCTGTCCCTGAAATAGAATCTTAGGACCTCCGATTGGTAGAAATTTCACCACTTTTGGACTTAAAATGCGAGAGTTATGGTGGTTTTAATTTTGGGTGACGTTTCGCACACTCTTTATAAAATGGACTACAACTCTCATCCCAACAAATTTTGAAATGAGATTTCTTTCCCTGAAGTAGAATCTTAGGACCTCCGATTGGTAGAAATTTCACCACTTTTGGACCTAAAATGCGAGAGTTATGGAGGTTTTAATTTTGGGTGACGTTTCGCACTCTTAAAAAAATGGACCAAAACGCTCTCACCCCACCTAATCTTAAATGAGGTTTTTTCCATTGAAAGAGAATTTGAAGACCTCCAATTGGTAGAAATTTCACCACTTTTGCACTTAAAATGAGAGAGTTACGGAGGTTTTAATTTTGGGTGATGTTTAACACACTCTTTATAAAACAGACTACAACTCTCTCACCCCAATGTATTTTGGAATGAGATTTCTTTCCCCTTAAATGGAATCTTAGGACCTCCGATTGGTAGAAACTTCACCATATTTGGACTTAAAAGGCGAGACTTATTGAGGTTTTAATTTTGGGTGACGTTTCACACACTCTTTATAAAATGGACAAAAAAGAGAATTTAAAGACATCCAGTTGGTAGAAATTTCACCACTTTTGGACTTGAAATGAGACTTATGGTGCTTTTAATTTTGGGTGACGTTTCGAACACTCTTTACAAAATGGACTACAACTCTCTCACCCCACCAAATTTTGAAACGAGATTTCTTTCCCCTGAAAGAGAATCTTAGGACCTCCGATTGGTAGAAATTTCACCACTTTTGGACTTAAAATGAGAGAGTTATGGAGGTTTTAATTTTGGGTGACGTTTTGCACACTTTAAAAAATGGACCAAAACGCTCTCACCCCACCTAATCTTAAATGAGATTTTTTCCACTGAAAGAGAATTTGAAGACCTCCAATTGGTAGAAATTTCACCACTATTGCACTTACAATGAGAGAGTTATGGAGGTTTTAATTTTGGGTGATGTTTAACACACTTTGTAAAACGGAATACAACTCTCTCACCCCAATGAATTGTGAAACGAGATTTCACTCTCCTGAAAGAAAATTTGAAGAATTCCGATTGGTAGAAATTTCACCACTTTTGGACTTAAAGTGAGAGAGTTATAGAGGTTTTAATTTTGGTTGACGTTTCGCACACTCTTTATAAAATGGACTACAACTCTCATCCCAACAAATTTTGAAATGAGATTTCTTTCCCTGAAATAGAATCTTAGGACCTCCGATTGGTAGAAATTTCACCACTTTTGGACTTAAAATTAGAGAGTTATGGAGGTTTTAATTTTGGGTGACGTTTCTCACACTTTAAAAAATGGACCAAAACGCTCTCACCCCACCTAATCTTAAATGAGATTTTTTCCACTGAAAGAGAATTTGAAGACCTCCAATTGGTAGAAATTTCACCACTTTTGCACTTAAAATGAGAGAGTTATGGAGGTTTTAATTTTTGGTGATGTTTATCACACTCTTTATAAACCGGACTACAACTCTCTCACCGCAATGAATTTTGGAATGAGATTTCCTTCCCCTGAAATGGTATCTTAAGACCACCGATTGGTAGAAATTTCACCACTTTTAGACTTAAAAGGCGAGACTTATTGAGGTTTTTATTTTGAGTGACGTTTCACACACTCTTTATAAAATGGACAAAAACTCTGTCATCCCACCGAATTTTTAAATGAGATTTTTTTTCGGTAAAAGAGAATTTGAAGACCTCCTATTGGTAGAAATTTCACCACTTTTGAAGCTAAAATGAGAGACTTATGGAGGTTTTAATTTTGGGTGACGTTTCGCTCTTTTTATAAAATGGACCGAAACGCTCTCACCCCCGCTAATCTTGAATGAGATTTTTTCCATTGAAAGAGAATTTGAAGACCTCCAATTGGTAGAAATTTTACCACTTTTGCAATTAAAATCAGAGAGTTATGGAGGTTTTAATTTTTGGTGACGTTTAACACACTCTTTATAAAACAGACTACAACTCTCTAACCCCAATGAATTTTGAAACGTGATTTCTGTCCCCTGAAAGAGAATTTCAAGACCTCCGATTGGTAGAAATTTAACCACTTTTGGACATAAAGTGAGAGAGAGAGTTATAGAGGTTTTAATTTTGGGTGACGTTGCACACACTCTTTATAAAATGGACTATAACTCGCTCATCCCAACAAATTTTGAAATGAGATTTCTTTCCCCTGAAATAGAATCTTAGGACCTCCGATTGGTAGAAATTTCAACACTTTTGGACTTAAAATGAGAGAGTTATGGTGCTTTTAATTTTGGGTGATGTTTCACACACTCTTTATAAAATGGACAAAAAGTCCCTCATCCCACCGAATTTTTAAATGAGATTTTTTCCGTTGAAAGAGAATTTGAAGACATCCAATTGGTAGAAATTTCACCCCTTTTTTACTTAAAGTGAGAAGAGTTCTTTCCCAACAAATTTTGAAATGAGATTTCTTTCCCTGAAATAGAATCTTAGGACCTCCGATTGGTAGAAATTTCACCACTTTTGGACTTAAAATGCTAGAGTTATGGAGGTTTTAATTTTGGGTGACGTTTCGCACTCTTTATAAAAGGCGCCAAAACAGTCCCAACCCACCTAATCTTAAACAAGATTTCTTCCATTGAAAGAGAATTTGAAGACCTCAAATTGCAATAAATTTAACCACTTTTGCACTTAAAATGCGAAAGTTATGGAGGTTTTAATTTTGGTGACGTTTAACTCTTTATAAAACGGACTACAACTCACTCACCCCAATGAATTTTGAAACGAGATTTCTCTCTCCTGAAAGAGAATTTGAAGACCTCTGATTGGTAGAAATTTCACCACTTTTGGAATTAAAATGCGAGAGTTATAGAGGTTTTAATTTTGGGTGACGTTTCACACTCTTTATAAAATGGACCAAAACGCTCTCGCCCCCACTAATTTTAAATGAGATTTTTTCGATTGAAATAGAATTTGAAGACCTCCAATTTGTAGAAATTTCACCACTTTTGCAATTAAAATGAGAGAGTTATGGAGATTTTAATTTTTGGTGACATTTAACACACTCTTTATAAAACGGACTACAACTCTCTCACCCCAATGAATTTTGAAACGAGATTTCTCTCCCCTGAAAGAAATTTGAAGACCTCCGATTGGTAGAAATTTCACGACTTTTGGACTTAAAGTGAGAGAGAGTTATAGAGGTTTTAATTTTGGGTGACGTTCCGCACAGACTTTATAAAATGGACTACAACTCTCATCCCAAAAAATTTTGAAATCAAATTTCTGTCCCTGAAATAGAATCTTAGGACCTCCGATTGGTAGAAATTTCACCACTTTTGGACTTAAAATGCGAGAGTTATGGTGGTTTTAATTTTGGGTGACGTTTCGCACACTCTTTATAAAATGGACTACAACTCTCATCCCAACAAATTTTGAAATGAGATTTCTTTCCCTGAAGTAGAATCTTAGGACCTCCGATTGGTAGAAATTTCACCACTTTTGGACCTAAAATGCGAGAGTTATGGAGGTTTTAATTTTGGGTGACGTTTCGCACTCTTAAAAAAATGGACCAAAACGCTCTCACCCCACCTAATCTTAAATGAGGTTTTTTCCATTGAAAGAGAATTTGAAGACCTCCAATTGGTAGAAATTTCACCACTTTTGCACTTAAAATAGAGAGTTATGGAGGTTTTAATTTTGGGTGATGTTTAACACACTCTTTATAAAACAGACTACAACTCTCTCACCCCAATGTATTTTGGAATGAGATTTCTTTCCCCTTAAATGGAATCTTAGGACCTCCGATTGGTAGAAACATCACCACATTTGGACTTAAAAGGCGAGAATATTGAGGTTTTAATTTTGGGTGACGTTTCACACACTCTTTATAAAATGGACAAAAAAGAGAATTTAAAGACATCCAGTTGGTAGAAATTTCACCACTTTTGGACTTAAAATGAGACTTATGGTGCTTTTAATTTTGGGTGACGTTTCGAACACTCTTTACAAAATGGACTACAACTCTCTCACCCCAACAAATTTTGAAACGAGATTTCTTTTCCCTGAAAGAGAATTTGAAGACCTCCGATTGGTAGAAATTTTACCACTTTTGAACCTAAAATGAAAGAGTTGTGAAGGTTTAAATTTTGGGTGACTGTGGACCCCGATCCTGAGAGGACGAGTGCGGCGAGGGACGCGAGGTCCCCACAGCAATCCTCTAAGATCTCCACAATGTGAAGGAGAGCTCTGCCAAGGAACTCTCGAAACGGATGCCACCCTCACAGCATAGCACGAGTGGCGATACAAAACGAATGAGATACATCCTGATCAGGAGCCAGGGTTCGAAACCGAGATGTACCTAAAAAGAACTCAGAGTCGCCATCCATGGATAGGCCATGGAACCCTAAAATCAAATCCTCTGTGCAATGGATAACCAGAAATATATATGGGTTCGTGCCTGGTTACGAATGGGGAAGGTCTGAGAGCACCCCCAATTCGCCCGAGTGCAAGCACTTGGTCTCTTATGCCATTTTCATTAACTCCAAAGAAGTTTGGGTAAAAATCATATGAAATGGGAACAATCCTCAGGAATCGTCTACCTAAGCATGCATTTCCTGAGAATGAAGAAATAAACACATAAAATGAAAATGTGTCACCTAAGCAAAGCTAGGTTATGGGTGACATGCCTAACTCTAATGCAAGACTGGACTCGGACCAGAATGGCCATCCATCCTAGCTGCACTACGTATCCCGGCCTCGGGAAGAATCAGAGCCCACGTAGTTCGATGCCCTATTCTAAATTATGATGCCTAAGACATCTAGCCCTCTATCCTAGACTCGATCTAAAAGACCGAACCAGTTATTAAAGCTTCTTGTATGATTATTAAAATTCCAGTGAATTGTGGATTTTAGGACACCCTATATGCCCTAACTAATGCAAGTTGATTAGCCTTAGGCTAATGCAGGTGGTTCCTACAATCCTATGTGTAACTAGGCTGTGCAACCTAATGAAAACCACGGGCTGACTATATGCCTAGTCTAGCCATCGGTTCGACTAAATGTCTAACCGATCGACTCGAGGCCTCCTAACTCTAGGGACACTCACACGACAGGACATACCATATCAATACAAATCAAGACAAACTCCTAACTCTAGAACACAACCTAAACAGCTAGGACATACTCCTAACTCTAGAGGAAGATCTTTTTGAAAATGGTTTGAATATTTTTGTAACTTTGAAAGATTTAAAATTTTTATTTTTAAAGGTTTGGCTGGACTTGGGATGTGGATCCCAAGCTGCACTACGTACCTCGTGGAAGAGGATCAAGCCAACGTAGTTCGAAACGAACTCTCAAACTACGCTTATAAAAGAAAACACTCAACACTTTAGATTTTTTAAGGTTTTTGATGTTTTCAAATGTTTTTTGAGTTTTAAATTTCTAATTTTTTTTGGATTTTAAAGCTTTTCCAATGCTCAGGACCTTAAAATATTTTTAATCTTAAAGGGAACACGCTAGTAATACCACAAACTAGGGCAAAGCCCTAAAGCAAAAGGGGAAACCCCGAATAAGCAATTAGCGTCTCAAAGAGACAAACCACAACAAGAAAGATAGCGTCCCAAGAAGAGAGAAAACGATCCAAGATCCCAAGCAAGCAAAGCTCTAATAAGACTGAGTTAGCCTCTAATCAAAAGCGAAGTAATCAACAACTCTAAAGGAGAAACTCCGAACTAACAACACTAAAGAGGGGAACAAATGAGTCAGAGACTCTCTAATACTACAACTTAGAGGAGGAATGAGTCAAAGACTCCCAAATAACACCAACGGAAGAACCAACGAGTCAAAGACTCCCTGGTAATATCACAAAAGAACAAATGAGTCAAAGACTCTCTAATGATACCAACTAAGAAAACGAAGTGAGTCAAAGACTCTCGAAAAGAAATGGAAACACGAGTCAAAGACTCCAACAATACCAACTAAAAGATAAATGAGTCAAAGACTCTCTAAAAGAAAAGAAACATGAGTCAAAGACTCCACTAACACCAACTAAAGGATAAATGAGTCAAAGACTCTCTAAAAGAGATGAAAACACGAGTCAAAGACTCCACTAACACCAACTAAAGGATATATGAGTCAAAGACTCTCTAAAGGAAAAGAAAACACGAGTCAAAGACTCCACTGACAACAGCTAAAGACAGATGAGTCAAAAGACTCTCTAAAAGATATGGAAACGCGATCGAATCATATAATAGAAGATTGAAAATCTGTGATCAAGATGAGATGAGATAGCATAAGATTGCTTTCAACGGATGGATCATGAATGACTAATCCTATGAGATCTTTGGAAATGAATGGGATTTACATCCTAACCCCAAAGGAAAAGTTTTTTAATCTTCACACATTTTATCAGTGTTACCTGAAGGCATCAACCCTAACCCTAATCTAGCGGAGTGGAGAAAGGATCTCGACTCATGACTTTGTTTGTGTACCTAGGACCGATCGTAGCCATTGGAAGATGGACTACGGCCTAATCTAGACACAAATGGGTAGGATATCCTAAACTAGGCTCACACACGTGATGCACATGTGTTCGTATACTACATGCATGTGTGGGTTAATCTAGGGGTAAGGCCAAGAGTTCCCTTAGCGCGAATCCATGTTCGATATACTGTACCAGTGTCCGGCGTATCAGTACGTGAACAAGAGATCCGTTTACGTACCATAAAGGTACTAGGCTAAGGGTGGAATGCTTCTCTAGCACAGAGGCACCAGGTGATGAAATCCCAGTCAACCATGCTAGATAACACTCCGGGTTCCTAAAATAGGACGTGTGTGCATGTGAGATGCAGGGGTTTAGATGCAAGTGATGTAAGTGTGTGCAATAAGTTCGCGCAATCTATGATGCCTTCAGGTTTTGTTAGATTAAGTTTGAGTAAATGTGATGAGAAAATAAAGCATACAAACTAATCACAGCACCAGGATTTTACAAAGGAAATCAGTGATTCCTAAGGTTTCTATTTTGATAATTTAATGATTGAATATGTGATGGAATATTATGATCTGGAAATTTTTAAAACAATTTGATTTTAATTCAATTTACTCAAGGATTTTAAAAGGTTTCAATTCAGATTGTAGATTTACACATCAACATATAACAAATCTTTTCAGAACAAGATGAAATTTTTACAGTAACTTCTCCTTAATTATATAAGATTATAATAAAAATTTCATAGATTTTAAATGTGGTTTGCTATTAGTTTTTCAATGTTGAAAGTTTCTGTCCAGATTGTGAATTAACACAGTAACGTATAGCAAATCAATTCAAAACAATATGAAATTTCTATAGTATGTGTATTACAATAAGAAAGGATTACTGTAAAAGTTTCATAAATTTTAAAAATGATTTACTATTAATTTACGATTTTACAAATATCCATCCAGATTATGAATTAACAAAGAAACACATAGTAAATCAAATCCAAATCAGTTTAAACTTTATGAAAACATGTAATTCCAGTAGTAATTATCAAACAAATATTTTCAGAAGTTTTCATTGCAATTTACTATTTTTATCAGATTTAATACAGCATGCATGATTTTACGTACAAAATCATAAACAAATATCCAACAGCAACCAAAAATCTTGAAAAATTCACGGGAGATTAGATTAGATTTAATTTGCATCTCATCCAAATTTCACTTTTGAAAACATTATAGAGTTTTTGAAAATTGGTTTTTTCCAAAAATACCCCTAGAGTTAAATGAATTTTTAAACCCTTTAAATCAAATCAAGAATTCATAAAGAAATTCGTACTAATTCAAAATCTTACAATTATGTTATGTTTAAATTTTCATTGATTTTGGATCTATGTTGACATCTTCTTAAATTCAATCTTTAGAATTTTACCCCTTTGAGGGTAAAGTTCAAAAGGTCAAATTACGGTCAAAACGAAGTCAAAATTCTTCGAAATTCCAGATTTCTACACTTCTTAATGTTCAAAACACTCAGAGATTGAAAAAAACATATTTTGAATAACAATAAGAAAAAATAAAAATAAATCACAAATTCAATCCTAGCATGCTTCTAGTTTAAGATATATGAAAGAGGGTTTTGGAATACCAACCTTGCTAGCTCTCCTTGTCTCTAGGGTAAGTAATCCTCGGATATACGCTTTGTCTTACCCTTTCAATTAGCAAAGAAAATGTTGCCGCCGATCCGTTCCGCCGTCTTCACTTTCTCTTAGAGGGAAGGATTGGGAGGTGATTGGGAGAGATAATGGAAGAAGAATATAGGGAAAGGGATTGGAGGGAGTGATTGGAAGAGATAATGGAAGAGAAAAAGATAATGGAAGATAAATCTCTCCTTTTTCTCCTCTTTTTTTATGGATGGGAAGGAAGATATATATAGGGAGAGAAAGAGAGAGAGAGAGATGTGTTGGTGGAGAGCTCATCATGTTGTCCCTCTTAGTGGAGAATCCATCATCATTCTTCTTAGTGGAGGGCCCATCATGTTTCTTAGTGGAGAATCCATCATCATTCTTCTTAGTGGAGGGCCCATCATGTTTCTTAGTGGAGAATCCATCATCATTCTTCTTAGTGGAGGGCCCATCATGTTTCTTAGTGGAGAATCCATCATCATTCTTCTTAGTGGAGGGCCCATCATGTTTCTTAGTGGAGAATCCATCATTATTGTTCTTAGTGGAGGGCCCATCATGTTTCTTTAGTGGAGAATCCATCATTATTGTTCTTCATAAGAGGCCTCACAAGAGGCCCCACTGAGGCCCCACAATGTGGGCCCCACAACGCGGGCCCCACAACGTGGGCCCCACAATGTGGGCCCTCGGTTGATTCGAATTTTAAACAAATGTTCAATGCGGGCCCACCAAACGGGTCCAAATTCTCCCTCGCTTGGATTCTTATGAATAATCTCTCTCAACCTCTCACGGAAAAATGCGAAACATGGCGGAAATGATCGGATGGGGTTTCTCCCAAGCATAGCGAACTTGGGTCCGGTCAAAATGGGGTGTCTACAGATGCCCCTCTTTGGCAGAGCGTGTGTAACACGCGAATGGCAAAGCTGAACAGACGACACATTTTGACTGACCCGAAACCAAAACAAAGCAAATTTTTGGGTTTTCAGTTTTAAAACGATATTCACAAAGATAAAACTCTACTAACAATAGGGAGATAGTCTCTCACCGACTCTTAACTCGGCAACTAAGACATCTCAAAGAGATAGTCTCTCCCTAATACTCATGACTCGACTAATTAATAAAAAATGAACGAACGATTACAAAAACACAAACATTTTTTCTTTTTCTTTTTTTTTATATATCAGGCTAAGCCAAAGTACACATAACAATTGCTCAAAGAGCACAAACCAAACAAACAAACCAATCACTTCAATTACTCAAAGAGCTTTCATTTTTTTTTTCTTAGAAACCACGTTGCAATTTGTCTAAGACAAGCACAAACTCAAACACTTAAAGAGTTTTTCCTTTTTAGAAACCTGCAAAAATAGGCCAAAGACCAATGTATTGAAACTCGTCCAAAACAAGTTCAAAACCAAACACTCAAAGAGTTTTTCCTTTTTAGAAACCTGCAAAAATAGGCCAAAGACCAATGTATTGAAACTCGTCCAAAACAAGTTCAAAACCAAACACTCAAAGAGTTTTTCCTTTTTAGAAACCTGCAAAAATAGGCCAAAGACCAATGTATTGAAACTCGTCCAAAACAAGTTCAAAACCAAACACTCAAAGAGTTTTTTTTCTTTTTAGAAACCTACAAAAATAGGCCAAAGACCAATGTATTGAAACTCGTCCAAAACAAGTTCAAAACCAAACACTCAAAGAGTTTTTTTTTTTTTTTTAAATCATGCCGATCAGTCAAAGACTCGACCAATTATTAGGGTAATCGAATATTCAAGCTAAACTCAAACTTCTAATACCCGAGGCGAGACTAAGTCTCAAGCCCAGCGATAGTTATACAGATCATTGCTGAAAATAAATCTGTGTAACTATCCGAGTAACTCTGACTCCTCTCTTTCAAGGTAGCGAATCACTCCGGATCATGCGGTTCTGCTAAACAGTTCCACGTAAATCCAAATTCGTAGGTCCTGCTAAACAGTCCCCTACAAACCTCTTCGCAGATACACATGACTCCTAACACGTTAGGAAGCTGCACATTGCGGGACGATGATTAGGTAAGTCACCACTTGACATTACACTACTAATCATCTGGGTACTAAGTACCAGAGGCGAGACTAAGTCTCAAGCCTAGCGATAGTTATACAGATCATTACTGAAAATAAATCTGTTTAACTATCCGAGTAACTCTGACTCCTCTCTTTCAAGGTAGCGAATCACTCTGGATCACGCGGTTCTGCTAAACAGTTCCACATAAACCCAAATTCGTAGGTCCTGCTAAACAGTCCCCTACAAACCTCTTCGCAGATACACATGACTCCTAACTCGTTAAGAAGCTGCACATTGCGGAACGATGATTAGGTAAGTCACTACTTGACATTACACTACTAATCATCGGGGTACTAAATACCCGGGAGAAGGAAGAAAAGACCAATCCGTGTAACACAGGATCGGAAATATTTTCCTTATTAAAACATTTCAAAAAGACCAAACCGTGTAACACAGGTTCGATAATTTCCATCTCTATTAAAATCTTTCAAAAGGACCAAACCGTGTAACACAGGTTCGGTAATTTCTATCTCTGTTAAAAACTTTCAAAACGACCAAACTGTGTAACACAGGTTCGGTAATTTCAAACTCTGTTAAAATCTTTCAAAAAGACCAAACCGCGTAACGCAAGTTCGGTAATTTCAAACTCTGTTAAAATCTTTCAAAAGGAATGAAGAATTTACCATCTTTGATCAATTTCACTAATGGGCCAGTCATCTCTTACCAAGAATAACTAGGAGCGCATGATCTTTGCTGAAAGCAAAACTCAAATAGATTGATGAGATTTTCAGGTGCTGACTCTCTTTAACAGGTGAGAAGCATTCTGATGAGGTTTGAAGGATGCAGGAGTAGATTTTATACTCCGCTGGGAATTAAAGTTTCTGAAACTGACTCCAAAAGAAACAATTGGATCAAGGAATTCAACTCAAAGAGTATGTTCAAGCTTCTCTGGTTTCTATTTGCTAAGAATAGATATCCCAGTTATCATTGTGTAATATCTTTTATGACGCAAGTCATAAAAGATGCCCCTAGTATGATGTGCTTCCATGACAAAGTCTTAAGAAGGCAGAACCAAGGTAAGTAGAAAAAATTTGAGTTTGCATGGGTTCTTTCTTTGGTATAGTGGTAAAACCAACTCTACAAAGGCTGAACGTAAGAATTCTTCATTTTGCTCAGTGTTTGAGGCTTTGATGTTTCAGGCAGGTCAGAATAAAAAATCTCTTGCCCTTCTTTGATTCTTAAACCAGGATCTACTTTGAATTTTCTTTTCACTTTGGAAGGTATACACCCATTCTCTCCAGTGCCAAACACTTTTGATTCTAAAAGAAAACAATGATAAACAAGGAACAGACTCCTGAAGACTCTTTCAAAGAAGACTTACAATATTCAAATGATTTGACTAAATTTTGATTCACTCTTAAATCAAATGTATCATTTTTTAATGGTAAGGTCAGCCACTCTCAGAGTAGTCTAAAAAACTATGTCAAGATGGCCTAATTTCCTCCATCGGGATCTCCGTCATGGTTATTACCCCTTTCGGATTGCTCGGTCTTAATGCCCCTAGTTTAAAAAGGTGTCAAAATAAGTCTCGCTGACACTACTCGGATTCCAGGATTCTGCCCTGTGCAGAGGTGGCTTCTCCGTCTCCCTGATTTCTCTCTTCAAAAAAAGTCATAACTTTTGCTTTCCAAGCTTTCAGTCTGAAAGACCACTTATCTCAACTTTTGCTTGCACCCAAACTTGGGAATTCTACGTAACTGAGGAACTCTTTCTGCTTCTATTCAACTCAACTTTTCATGAGAAGTATTTGCCTCTGACTAGATTGTCTCTTCAACTTTTCTATCCAGCAGACCACTACCCTTATTTTCTGATAAGTCAATCCCTTTGCTTGTTGACTTAGCAAGAAAAACAACTTTCACCTTTCTCTAAGTCGCCCTTTCGAGTTTTCAACCTAGCGGGTCTTCAGACTCTCATTCTTTTCTTTCTGTTTTTCTTTTCATTCGCCTCGAACCTTTGCTTGTTTCACCAGAAGGGCTTTCTAGGTGGGCTTTGGTTCAAAAGGGTTGAATACCTAAGGTTCTAAGGATTTGGACCGAATCTGGTCTAGCCAGACTACCTACGTACCCCAAAGATGGAGGATCAGATCCGCGTAGTTCGCTTTGGGGTTTTTCAAAGAATGGTTTAGCATTTAGCTTCAAAATTTGAAAGAGATTTTATTCCAAGGTTTGACCGAACTTGAATTAATCAAGTTGCCTACGTACCCCTGAAGAAATGGGGATCAGGTCCGACGTAGTTCGGGTGCATAAATGCCCCGGGTTTATAATGTGTTTGAAAAGAAATTGTTTAATTTTGCTTTTGGCCCAAAGGGTTTACAAATGGATTTTAAAACATTAGGATTTTGGCTATAAAAGCTCAAACGATCAAGGATGGCCTCCTGATGTATTTGATGTACAAGCCCTTTTGTTTAAGGTTCAAAGCCTTTGAAATTTTTTTTTTTTTTTGAGGAGTCTGGTGGTTTTCTGGCAAAACTTCAACCACTGTGCTCCACTCCCGTCTCAAAGATCTTGAATTTATGCTCAAGATTCCACAACTCTGTCTGAAAATCTTCTCTCAATATCTCATCAGCTCCACAGGATGCCTGACGCTTATCTCTTTAAAATTTTATTCCTCAACTGGATGTCTAAAGCAGATGAAGTCTTGCTTTGATCAATGACAGGGCATTCCCCTGGTTTATCCTTATAGGATCAAGCAAAACTACCTCAAACCCCTCTAAACAGGTTTATCAATTCTTTGCGCTCCTTAGGAGATAAAGTTTTTCCAATCCATCCATCCCGAGTTTCGGATTTCGATACCACTATCAATGGATTTGATTTCTTCTTTAAGTGGCTATGCTCGACGCTCTTCCTCTCGTTCGACCATCTTTCAGATCTCGAGGTGAATTTCGTTTGCATTCTCATCTGAGAAGGGGGTCTTTAGTTGTTTAAACATTAGATCTAAGAGTGAATCATAGAGTATCAAAGATATGAAATCAACAATTTTATTGAATTGAAGACTGTAAGTACATTGATGATTTTTGACACACCTCATTGGGCTCTTCATCAGTTCTGATAGAAAACAGAATACTGACTCCATATAAGAAAGATTGACAGACATGACTTCTTTTTTTTTCTTTTAACATCCACATGACTGAACTTTTTCAACTTAGAGAGAAGAAAATTGATGTACGCTCAAAGACAAATCTAAAGATACAAGACACTTCTTCAAAGGTAGTGAACTGACACTGAAAGCTTATAGGTGATACACCTTTCCTCATGATAATGATAACTATAAAGTTCAATCCCGGAGTAGAAATCCCAGAAAAAGCAACTCCACAAGGTCTTGGTTAAATGGGGCAACAAAAGGCTTATGTTGACAATGTGGGTAAAATAATAGACTGCCTAGATCAAGTATGATTGGAAATTGTCAGTCTTTAGAAAGAATGGCCTTTCGCTAAACACAGACTCTTGACTTGGAAGCACACACACTAGATCAATAGTCATGGGATAAAGATTCTGAACAAATAGAGAAAAGAGTAATCTTGAAATACACCAAAGGGTATTTTATTCTGAAAATCAAAGAAATATTGTCTATGAAGGTCAAGGAAAAATAGACAGTGATAATATGACCTACATCAACAGGGTTTCAATGAATTCTCAATCCACACCTTGAAGTCTCATTTGAGTATAACTGCTCTTCTTTTTGGGAATGAAAGAGTCAGGAACGATAAACATCCATAATCAAAATAAATTTCGATCTCAGCAATGATCATGCACTCAAAGAATACAGGTAAGATCAAACTTTTCCATTAATGATTTCGATATGATCCAAGGGTAAAAGATATATGATAGGTAAACATGGATCAAAAAATCAATGGCTCAGATAATAGACCATGGCCATAAGAATGACAAAAGTAGGGTCAAAGACCAGATCTAAAATCTGAATGATGGATATCAACAACTGTACGATCAATATGAGATGAAATGATAGACCATGGTCATAAGGACAGCAAACGAGCTATCGGCCAGATCTCAAGACAAACAGGTTGACAAATAAGGATCTAATCCTACTAAATGATGTATACATGAGAATCAAGACAAGGCAGACTGACTCCAAAGGATAGCAATCATGCTTAACATACTTTTGGATAAAATCCAGCAGCATAACGGCTATACGAGGAGGTCAAGGTCCAGACTAAGTAAACTGACTCTAAAGAGTAGCCGTCATGCTCAAAATGTTCTGGATAAAATCCGGCAGCATAACGACTATACAAGGGATCACCCTAGCTCAATCGAAAGGTATGAATAACGGTTACTAGAGAAGGGTGATCAACAGATGGACTAACCAAAGGTGAGAATATACAACAATGGGTCAAACCCTATAATCAACAGATCAAGGGCTAAACTCGGCCAAGGTAATGACGGTCAAAATCCACTGACTAGATCTAGATCTAAATTCGGAATGGATATAACCGACTGAAAGGAATAAGGAATCTCTGACTAAGAGGAGAACCATAATATACATAATCAGTATATATAAGTAAATACACATACACACAAATCCTAACCAGGGGCACCAGCCCTAATTCTAATCTAACGGAGTCAAGGAAGTCTCGACTCAAGACAGACTGGTGAGTGTACTAGGACAGTGTTGTAGAAATGTAAAAATGAGCTACCCTAGTCTACAAATGGGGCAAAGCTCCTCTAGGCTCCACATGTGTAAGCAACAGATGTTCGACCCTATATGAATGCAATATACACACGGGTACTCCCTAGTTGGGCTTCACTAGGTCAGTAAGTATATATATAATATATATAAAACAAAGTAGGGCTCCGGACTCAATCTAATGGGTACTATGCGTATGAAACATACTTAATATGCTGCAGCGCTGGCGCATAGCTTGGAAATAGATTCAACAGTACCATCAGGATGTAATAACATCCCAGTCAGGCACGCATTGAATCTATCCCATGGAGCCAATAATGAAAAACAATGAAAAATAATAAAAAAAAAATAAAAAATATGACAATGCATGATGTGCAGTGTGTGAATCCTTTGTTTTAATTACGCACCTACCTGGTGCCCCTGGATTCTAACGATAGAGTTCCCATTTAAAATGATTTTAGCTCAAATTTCTCCAAAGTTAATAAAAATGCATTTTTAAAGAGTTAGGCAATGTTTCAAGAACTCCCCAGCAGAGTCGCCAGCCTGTGGACCCCGATCAGGAGAGGACGAGTGCGGCGAGGGACGCGAGGTCCCCACAGCAATCCTCTAAGATCTCCACAATGTGAAGGAGAGCTCTGCCAAGGAACTCTCGAAACGGATGCCACCCTCACAGCATAGCACGAGTGGCGATACAAAACGAATGAGATACATCCTGATCAGGAGCCAGGGTTCGAAACCGAGATGTACCTAAAAAGAACTCAGAGTCGCCATCCATGGATAGGCCATGGAACCCTAAAATCAAATCCTCTGTGCAATGGATAACCAGAAATATATATGGGTTCGTGCCTGGTTACGAATGGGGAAGGTCTGAGAGCACCCCCAATTCGCCCGAGTGCAAGCACTTGGTCTCTTATGCCATTTTCATTAACTCCAAAGAAGTTTGGGTAAAAATCATATGAAATGGGAACAATCCTCAGGAATCGTCTACCTAAGCATGCATTTCCTGAGAATGAAGAAATAAACACATAAAATGAAAATGTGTCACCTAAGCAAAGCTAGGTTATGGGTGACATGCCTAACTCTAATGCAAGACTGGACTCGGACCAGAATGGCCATCCATCCTAGCTGCACTACGTATCCCGGCCTCGGGAAGAATCAGAGCCCACGTAGTTCGATGCCCTATTCTAAATTATGATGCCTAAGACATCTAGCCCTCTATCCTAGACTCGATCTAAAAGACCGAACCAGTTATTAAAGCTTCTTGTATGATTATTAAAATTCCAGTGAATTGTGGATTTTAGGACACCCTATATGCCCTAACTAATGCAAGTTGATTAGCCTTAGGCTAATGCAGGTGGTTCCTACAATCCTATGTGTAACTAGGCTGTGCAACCTAATGAAAACCACGGGCTGACTATATGCCTAGTCTAGCCATCGGTTCGACTAAATGTCTAACCGATCGACTCGAGGCCTCCTAACTCTAGGGACACTCACACGACAGGACATACCATATCAATACAAATCAAGACAAACTCCTAACTCTAGAACACAACCTAAACAGCTAGGACATACTCCTAACTCTAGAGGAAGATCTTTTTGAAAATGGTTTGAATATTTTTGTAACTTTGAAAGATTTAAAATTTTTATTTTTAAAGGTTTGGCTGGACTTGGGATGTGGATCCCAAGCTGCACTACGTACCTCGTGGAAGAGGATCAAGCCAACGTAGTTCGAAACGAACTCTCAAACTACGCTTATAAAAGAAAACACTCAACACTTTAGATTTTTTAAGGTTTTTGATGTTTTCAAATGTTTTTTGAGTTTTAAATTTCTAATTTTTTTTGGATTTTAAAGCTTTTCCAATGCTCAGGACCTTAAAATATTTTTAATCTTAAAGGGAACACGCTAGTAATACCACAAACTAGGGCAAAGCCCTAAAGCAAAAGGGGAAACCCCGAATAAGCAATTAGCGTCTCAAAGAGACAAACCACAACAAGAAAGATAGCGTCCCAAGAAGAGAGAAAACGATCCAAGATCCCAAGCAAGCAAAGCTCTAATAAGACTGAGTTAGCCTCTAATCAAAAGCGAAGTAATCAACAACTCTAAAGGAGAAACTCCGAACTAACAACACTAAAGAGGGGAACAAATGAGTCAGAGACTCTCTAATACTACAACTTAGAGGAGGAATGAGTCAAAGACTCCCAAATAACACCAACGGAAGAACCAACGAGTCAAAGACTCCCTGGTAATATCACAAAAGAACAAATGAGTCAAAGACTCTCTAATGATACCAACTAAGAAAACGAAGTGAGTCAAAGACTCTCGAAAAGAAATGGAAACACGAGTCAAAGACTCCAACAATACCAACTAAAAGATAAATGAGTCAAAGACTCTCTAAAAGAAAAGAAACATGAGTCAAAGACTCCACTAACACCAACTAAAGGATAAATGAGTCAAAGACTCTCTAAAAGAGATGAAAACATGAGTCAAAGACTCCACTAACACCAACTAAAGGATATATGAGTCAAAGACTCTCTAAAGGAAAAGAAAACACGAGTCAAAGACTCCACTGACAACAGCTAAAGACAGATGAGTCAAAAGACTCTCTAAAAGATATGGAAACGCGATCGAATCATATAATAGAAGATTGAAAATCTGTGATCAAGATGAGATGAGATAGCATAAGATTGCTTTCAACGGATGGATCATGAATGACTAATCCTATGAGATCTTTGGAAATGAATGGGATTTACATCCTAACCCCAAAGGAAAAGTTTTTTAATCTTCACACATTTTATCAGTGTTACCTGAAGGCATCAACCCTAACCCTAATCTAGCGGAGTGGAGAAAGGATCTCGACTCATGACTTTGTTTGTGTACCTAGGACCGATCGTAGCCATTGGAAGATGGACTACGGCCTAATCTAGACACAAATGGGTAGGATATCCTAAACTAGGCTCACACACGTGATGCACATGTGTTCGTATACTACATGCATGTGTGGGTTAATCTAGGGGTAAGGCCAAGAGTTCCCTTAGCGCGAATCCATGTTCGATATACTGTACCAGTGTCCGGCGTATCAGTACGTGAACAAGAGATCCGTTTACGTACCATAAAGGTACTAGGCTAAGGGTGGAATGCTTCTCTAGCACAGAGGCACCAGGTGATGAAATCCCAGTCAACCATGCTAGATAACACTCCGGGTTCCTAAAATAGGACGTGTGTGCATGTGAGATGCAGGGGTTTAGATGCAAGTGATGTAAGTGTGTGCAATAAGTTCGCGCAATCTATGATGCCTTCAGGTTTTGTTAGATTAAGTTTGAGTAAATGTGATGAGAAAATAAAGCATACAAACTAATCACAGCACCAGGATTTTACAAAGGAAATCAGTGATTCCTAAGGTTTCTATTTTGATAATTTAATGATTGAATATGTGATGGAATATTATGATCTGGAAATTTTTAAAACAATTTGATTTTAATTCAATTTACTCAAGGATTTTAAAAGGTTTCAATTCAGATTGTAGATTTACACATCAACATATAACAAATCTTTTCAGAACAAGATGAAATTTTTACAGTAACTTCTCCTTAATTATATAAGATTATAATAAAAATTTCATAGATTTTAAATGTGGTTTGCTATTAGTTTTTCAATGTTGAAAGTTTCTGTCCAGATTGTGAATTAACACAGTAACGTATAGCAAATCAATTCAAAACAATATGAAATTTCTATAGTATGTGTATTACAATAAGAAAGGATTACTGTAAAAGTTTCATAAATTTTAAAAATGATTTACTATTAATTTACGATTTTACAAATATCCATCCAGATTATGAATTAACAAAGAAACACATAGTAAATCAAATCCAAATCAGTTTAAACTTTATGAAAACATGTAATTCCAGTAGTAATTATCAAACAAATATTTTCAGAAGTTTTCATTGCAATTTACTATTTTTATCAGATTTAATACAGCATGCATGATTTTACGTACAAAATCATAAACAAATATCCAACAGCAACCAAAAATCTTGAAAAATTCACGGGAGATTAGATTAGATTTAATTTGCATCTCATCCAAATTTCACTTTTGAAAACATTATAGAGTTTTTGAAAATTGGTTTTTTCCAAAAATACCCCTAGAGTTAAATGAATTTTTAAACCCTTTAAATCAAATCAAGAATTCATAAAGAAATTCGTACTAATTCAAAATCTTACAATTATGTTATGTTTAAATTTTCATTGATTTTGGATCTATGTTGACATCTTCTTAAATTCAATCTTTAGAATTTTACCCCTTTGAGGGTAAAGTTCAAAAGGTCAAATTACGGTCAAAACGAAGTCAAAATTCTTCGAAATTCCAGATTTCTACACTTCTTAATGTTCAAAACACTCAGAGATTGAAAAAAACATATTTTGAATAACAATAAGAAAAAATAAAAATAAATCACAAATTCAATCCTAGCATGCTTCTAGTTTAAGATATATGAAAGAGGGTTTTGGAATACCAACCTTGCTAGCTCTCCTTGTCTCTAGGGTAAGTAATCCTCGGATATACGCTTTGTCTTACCCTTTCAATTAGCAAAGAAAATGTTGCCGCCGATCCGTTCCGCCGTCTTCACTTTCTCTTAGAGGGAAGGATTGGGAGGTGATTGGGAGAGATAATGGAAGAAGAATATAGGGAAAGGGATTGGAGGGAGTGATTGGAAGAGATAATGGAAGAGAAAAAGATAATGGAAGATAAATCTCTCCTTTTTCTCCTCTTTTTTTATGGATGGGAAGGAAGATATATATAGGGAGAGAAAGAGAGAGAGAGAGATGTGTTGGTGGAGAGCTCATCATGTTGTCCCTCTTAGTGGAGAATCCATCATCATTCTTCTTAGTGGAGGGCCCATCATGTTTCTTAGTGGAGAATCCATCATCATTCTTCTTAGTGGAGGGCCCATCATGTTTCTTAGTGGAGAATCCATCATCATTCTTCTTAGTGGAGGGCCCATCATGTTTCTTAGTGGAGAATCCATCATCATTCTTCTTAGTGGAGGGCCCATCATGTTTCTTAGTGGAGAATCCATCATTATTGTTCTTAGTGGAGGGCCCATCATGTTTCTTTAGTGGAGAATCCATCATTATTGTTCTTCATAAGAGGCCTCACAAGAGGCCCCACTGAGGCCCCACAATGTGGGCCCCACAACGCGGGCCCCACAACGTGGGCCCCACAATGTGGGCCCTCGGTTGATTCGAATTTTAAACAAATGTTCAATGCGGGCCCACCAAACGGGTCCAAATTCTCCCTCGCTTGGATTCTTATGAATAATCTCTCTCAACCTCTCACGGAAAAATGCGAAACATGGCGGAAATGATCGGATGGGGTTTCTCCCAAGCATAGCGAACTTGGGTCCGGTCAAAATGGGGTGTCTACAGTGACGTTTCGCACTCATTATAAAATGGGCCAAAACGCTCCCACCCCACTAAATCTTAACCAAGATTTTTTCCATTGAAAGAGAATTTGAAGACCTCCAATTGGTAGAAATTTCACCACTTTTGCACTTAAAATGAGAGAGTTATGGAGGTTTTAATTTTGGTGTCATTTAACACACACTATTTATAAGACGGGCTACAACCCTCTCACCCCAATGAATTTTGAAACGAGATTTCTCTCCCCTGGAAGAAAATTTGAAGACCTCTGATAGGCAGAAATTTCACCACTTTTGGACTTAAAGTGAGAGAGTTATAGAGGTTTTAATTTTGGGTGACGTTTCGCACACTTTATAAAACGGACTACAACTCACTCACCCCAATGAATTTTGAAACGAGATTTCTCTCTCCTGAAAGAGAATTTGAAGACCTCCGATTGGTAGAAATTTCACCACTTTTGGAATTAAAATGCGAGAGTTATGGAGGTTTTAATTTTGGGTGACGTTTCACACTCTTTATAAAATGGACCAAAACGCTCTCGCCCCCACTACTTTTAAATGAGATTTTTTCGATTGAAATAGAATTTGAAGATCTCCAATTTGTAGAAATTTCACCACTTTTGCAATTAAAATGAATGAGTTATGGAGATTTTAATTTTTGGTGACATTTAACACACTCTTTATAAAACGGACTACAACTCTCTCACCCCAATGAATTTTGAAACGAGATTTCTCTCCCCTGAAAGAAATTTGAAGACCTCCGATTGGTAGAAATTTCACGACTTTTGGACATAAAGTGAGAGAGAGTTATAGAGGTTTTAATTTTGGGTGACGTTCCGCACAGACTTTATAAAATGGACTACAACTCTCATCCCAACAAATTTTGAAATCAGATTTCTGTCCCTGAAATAGAATCTTAGGACCTCCGATTGGTAGAAATTTCACCACTTTTGGACTTAAAATGCGAAAGTTATGGAGGTTTTAATTTTGGGTGACGTTTCGCACTCTTAAAAAAATGGACCAAAACGCTCTCACCCCACCTAATCTTAAATGAGGTTATTTCCATTGAAAGAGAATTTGAAGACCTCCAATTGGTAGAAATTTCACCACTTTTGCACTTAAAATGAGAGAGTTATGGAGGTTTTAATTTTGGGTGATGTTTAACACACTCTTTATAAAACAGACAACAACTCTCTCACCCCAATGTATTTTGGAATGAGATTTCTTTCCCCTTAAATGGAATCTTAGGACCTCCGATTGGTAGAAACTTCACCACATTTGGACTTAAAAGGCGAGACTTATTGAGGTTTTAATTTTGGGTGACGTTTCACACACTCTTTATAAAATGGACAAAAAAGAGAATTTAAAGACATCCAGTTGGTAGAAATTTCACCACTTTTGGACTTAAAATGAGACTTATGGTGCTTTTAATTTTGGGTGACGTTTCGAACACTCTTTACAAAATGGACTACAACTCTCTCACCCCAATGAATTTTGAAACGAGATTTCTCTCCCCTGAAAGAAATTTGAAGACCTCCGATTGGTAGAAATTTCACGACTTTTGGACTTAAAGTGAGAGAGAGTTATAGAGGTTTTAATTTTGGGTGACGTTCCGCACAGACTTTATAAAATGGACTACAACTCTCATCCCAAAAAATTTTGAAATCAAATTTCTGTCCCTGAAATAGAATCTTAGGACCTCCGATTGGTAGAAATTTCACCACTTTTGGACTTAAAATGCGAGAGTTATGGTGGTTTTAATTTTGGGTGACGTTTCGCACACTCTTTATAAAATGGACTACAACTCTCATCCCAACAAATTTTGAAATGAGATTTCTTTCCCTGAAGTAGAATCTTAGGACCTCCGATTGGTAGAAATTTCACCACTTTTGGACCTAAAATGCGAGAGTTATGGAGGTTTTAATTTTGGGTGACGTTTCGCACTCTTAAAAACATGGACCAAAACGCTCTCACCCCACCTAATCTTAAATGAGGTTTTTTCCATTGAAAGAGAATTTGAAGACCTCCAATTGGTAGAAATTTCACCACTTTTGCACTTAAAATAGAGAGTTATGGAGGTTTTAATTTTGGGTGATGTTTAACACACTCTTTATAAAACAGACTACAACTCTCTCACCCCAATGTATTTTGGAATGAGATTTCTTTCCCCTTAAATGGAATCTTAGGACCTCCGATTGGTAGAAACATCACCACATTTGGACTTAAAAGGCGAGAATATTGAGGTTTTAATTTTGGGTGACGTTTCACACACTCTTTATAAAATGGACAAAAAAGAGAATTTAAAGACATCCAGTTGGTAGAAATTTCACCACTTTTGGACTTAAAATGAGACTTATGGTGCTTTTAATTTTGGGTGACGTTTCGAACACTCTTTACAAAATGGACTACAACTCTCTCACCCCAACAAATTTTGAAACGAGATTTCTTTTCCCTGAAAGAGAATTTGAAGACCTCCGATTGGTAGAAATTTCACCACTTTTGAACCTAAAATGAAAGAGTTGTGAAGGTTTAAATTTTGGGTGACGTTTCGCACTCATTATAAAATGGGCCAAAACGCTCCCACCCCACTAAATCTTAACCAAGATTTTTTCCATTGAAAGAGAATTTGAAGACCTCCAATTGGTAGAAATTTCACCACTTTTGCACTTAAAATGAGAGAGTTATGGAGGTTTTAATTTTGGTGTCATTTAACACACACTATTTATAAGACGGGCTACAACCCTCTCACCCCAATGAATTTTGAAACGAGATTTCTCTCCCCTGGAAGAAAATTTGAAGACCTCTGATAGGCAGAAATTTCACCACTTTTGGACTTAAAGTGAGAGAGTTATAGAGGTTTTAATTTTGGGTGACGTTTCGCACACTTTATAAAACGGACTACAACTCACTCACCCCAATGAATTTTGAAACGAGATTTCTCTCTCCTGAAAGAGAATTTGAAGACCTCCGATTGGTAGAAATTTCACCACTTTTGGAATTAAAATGCGAGAGTTATGGAGGTTTTAATTTTGGGTGACGTTTCACACTCTTTATAAAATGGACCAAAACGCTCTCGCCCCCACTACTTTTAAATGAGATTTTTTCGATTGAAATAGAATTTGAAGATCTCCAATTTGTAGAAATTTCACCACTTTTGCAATTAAAATGAATGAGTTATGGAGATTTTAATTTTTGGTGACATTTAACACACTCTTTATAAAACGGACTACAACTCTCTCACCCCAATGAATTTTGAAACGAGATTTCTCTCCCCTGAAAGAAATTTGAAGACCTCCGATTGGTAGAAATTTCACGACTTTTGGACATAAAGTGAGAGAGAGTTATAGAGGTTTTAATTTTGGGTGACGTTCCGCACAGACTTTATAAAATGGACTACAACTCTCATCCCAACAAATTTTGAAATCAGATTTCTGTCCCTGAAATAGAATCTTAGGACCTCCGATTGGTAGAAATTTCACCACTTTTGGACTTAAAATGCGAAAGTTATGGAGGTTTTAATTTTGGGTGACGTTTCGCACTCTTAAAAAAATGGACCAAAACGCTCTCACCCCACCTAATCTTAAATGAGGTTATTTCCATTGAAAGAGAATTTGAAGACCTCCAATTGGTAGAAATTTCACCACTTTTGCACTTAAAATGAGAGAGTTATGGAGGTTTTAATTTTGGGTGATGTTTAACACACTCTTTATAAAACAGACAACAACTCTCTCACCCCAATGTATTTTGGAATGAGATTTCTTTCCCCTTAAATGGAATCTTAGGACCTCCGATTGGTAGAAACTTCACCACATTTGGACTTAAAAGGCGAGACTTATTGAGGTTTTAATTTTGGGTGACGTTTCACACACTCTTTATAAAATGGACAAAAAAGAGAATTTAAAGACATCCAGTTGGTAGAAATTTCACCACTTTTGGACTTAAAATGAGACTTATGGTGCTTTTAATTTTGGGTGACGTTTCGAACACTCTTTACAAAATGGACTACAACTCTCTCACCCCAATGAATTTTGAAACGAGATTTCTCTCCCCTGAAAGAAATTTGAAGACCTCCGATTGGTAGAAATTTCACGACTTTTGGACTTAAAGTGAGAGAGAGTTATAGAGGTTTTAATTTTGGGTGACGTTCCGCACGGACTTTATAAAATGGACTACAACTCTCATCCCAACAAATTTTGAAATCAAATTTCTGTCCCTGAAATAGAATCTTAGGACCTCCGATTGGTAGAAATTTCACCACTTTTGGACTTAAAATGCGAGAGTTATGGTGGTTTTAATTTTGGGTGACGTTTCGCACACTCTTTATAAAATGGACTACAACTCTCATCCCAACAAATTTTGAAATGAGATTTCTTTCCCTGAAGTAGAATCTTAGGACCTCCGATTGGTAGAAATTTCACCACTTTTGGACCTAAAATGCGAGAGTTATGTAGGTTTTAATTTTGGGTGACGTTTCGCACTCTTAAAAAAATGGACCAAAACGCTCTCACCCCACCTAATCTTAAATGAGGTTTTTTCCATTGAAAGAGAATTTGAAGACCTCCAATTGGTAGAAATTTCACCACTTTTGCACTTAAAATGAGAGAGTTATGGAGGTTTTAATTTTGGGTGATGTTTAACACACTCTTTATAAAACAGACTACAACTCTCTCACCCCAATGTATTTTGGAATGAGATTTCTTTCCCCTTAAATGGAATCTTAGGACCTCCGATTGGTAGAAACTTCACCACATTTGGACTTAAAAGGCGAGACTTATTGAGGTTTTAATTTTGGGTGACGTTTCACACACTCTTTATAAAATGGACAAAAAAGAGAATTTAAAGACATCCAGTTGGTAGAAATTTCACCACTTTTGGACTTAAAATGAGACTTATGGTGCTTTTAATTTTGGGTGACGTTTCGAACACTCTTTACAAAATGGACTACAACTCTCTCACCCCAACAAATTTTGAAACGAGATTTCTTTTCCCTGAAAGAGAATTTGAAGACCTCCGATTGGTAGAAATTTCACCACTTTTGAACCTAAAATGAAAGAGTTGTGAAGGTTTAAATTTTGGGTGACGTTTCGCACTCATTATAAAATGGGCCAAAACGCTCCCACCCCACTAAATCTTAACCAAGATTTTTTCCATTGAAAGAGAATTTGAAGACCTCCAATTGGTAGAAATTTCACCACTTTTGCACTTAAAATGAGAGAGTTATGGAGGTTTTAATTTTGGTGTCATTTAACACACACTATTTATAAAACGGGCTACAACCCTCTCACCCCAATGAATTTTGAAACGAGATTTCTCTCCCCTGGAAGAAAATTTGAAGACCTCTGATAGGCAGAAATTTCACCACTTTTGGACTTAAAGTGAGAGAGTTATAGAGGTTTTAATTTTGGGTGACGTTTCGCACACTTTATAAAACGGACTACAACTCACTCACCCCAATGAATTTTGAAACGAGATTTCTCTCTCCTGAAAGAGAATTTGAAGACCTCCGATTGGTAGAAATTTCACCACTTTTGGAATTAAAATGCGAGAGTTATGGAGGTTTTAATTTTGGGTGACGTTTCACACTCTTTATAAAATGGACCAAAACGCTCTCGCCCCCACTACGTTTAAATGAGATTTTTTCGATTGAAATAGAATTTGAAGATCTCCAATTTGTAGAAATTTCACCACTTTTGCAATTAAAATGAATGAGTTATGGAGATTTTAATTTTTGGTGACATTTAACACACTCTTTATAAAACGGACTACAACTCTCTCACCCCAATGAATTTTGAAACGAGATTTCTCTCCCCTGAAAGAAATTTGAAGACCTCCGATTGGTAGAAATTTCACGACTTTTGGACTTAAAGTGAGAGAGAGTTATAGAGGTTTTAATTTTGGGTGACGTTCCGCACAGACTTTATAAAATGGACTACAACTCTCATCCCAACAAATTTTGAAATCAGATTTCTGTCCCTGAAATAGAATCTTAGGACCTCCGATTGGTAGAAATTTCACCACTTTTGGACTTAAAATGCGAAAGTTATGGAGGTTTTAATTTTGGGTGACGTTTCGCACTCTTAAAAAAATGGACCAAAACGCTCTCACCCCACCTAATCTTAAATGAGGTTTTTTCCATTGAAAGAGAATTTGAAGACCTGCAATTGGTAGAAATTTCACCACTTTTGCACTTAAAATGAGAGAGTTATGGAGGTTTTAATTTTGGGTGATGTTTAACACACTCTTTATAAAACAGACTACAACTCTCTCACCCCAATGTATTTTGGAATGAGATTTCTTTCCCCTTAAATGGAATCTTAGGACCTCCGATTGGTAGAAACTTCACCACATTTGGACTTAAAAGGCGAGACTTATTGAGGTTTTAATTTTGAGTGACGTTTCACACACTCTTTATAAAATGGACCAAAACTCCGTCATCCCACCGAATTTTTAAATGAGATTTTTTTTCGGTAAAAGAGAATTTGAAGACCTCCTATTGGTAGAAATTTCACCACTTTTGAAGCTAAAATGAGAGACTTATGAAGGTTTTAATTTTGGGTGACGTTTCGCTCTTTTTATAAAATGGACCAAAACGCTCTCACCCCACCTAATCTTAAATGAGGTTTTTTCCATTGAAAGAGAATTTGAAGACCTCCAATTGGTAGAAATTTCACCACTTTTGCACTTAAAATGAGAGAGTTATGGAGGTTTTAATTTTGGGTGATGTTTAACACACTCTTTATAAAACAGACTACAACTCTCTCACCCCAATGTATTTTGGAATGAGATTTCTTTCCCCTTAAATGGAATCTTAGGACCTCCGATTGGTAGAAACTTCCCCACATTTGGACTTAAAAGGCGAGACTTATTGAGGTTTTAATTTTGGGTGACGTTTCACACACTCTTTATAAAATGGACAAAAAAGAGAATTTAAAGACATCCAGTTGGTAGAAATTTCACCACTTTTGGACTTAAAATGAGACTTATGGTGCTTTTAATTTTGGGTGACGTTTCGAACACTCTTTACAAAATGGACTACAACTCTCTCACCCCAATGAATTTTGAAACGAGATTTCTCTCCCCTGAAAGAAATTTGAAGACCTCCGATTGGTAGAAATTTCACGACTTTTGGACTTAAAGTGAGAGAGAGTTATAGAGGTTTTAATTTTGGGTGACGTTCCGCACAGACTTTATAAAATAGACTACAACTCTCATCCCAACAAATTTTGAAATCAAATTTCTGTCCCTGAAATAGAATCTTAGGACCTCCGATTGGTAGAAATTTCACCACTTTTGGACTTAAAATGCGAGAGTTATGGTGGTTTTAATTTTGGGTGACGTTTCGCACACTCTTTATAAAATGGACTACAACTCTCATCCCAACAAATTTTGAAATCAGATTTCTTTCCCTGAAGTAGAATCTTAGGACCTCTGATTGGTAGAAATTTCACCACTTTTGGACCTAAAATGCGAGAGTTATGTAGGTTTTAATTTTGGGTGACGTTTCGCACTCTTAAAAAAATGGACCAAAACGCTCTCACCCCACCTAATCTTAAATGAGGTTTTTTCCATTGAAAGAGAATTTGAAGACCTCCAATTGGTAGAAATTTCACCACTTTTGCACTTAAAATGAGAGAGTTATGGAGGTTTTAATTTTGGGTGATGTTTAACACACTCTTTATAAAACAGACTACAACTCTCTCACCCCAATGTATTTTGGAATGAGATTTCTTTCCCCTTAAATGGAATCTTAGGACCTCCGATTGGTAGAAACTTCACCACATTTGGACTTAAAAGGCGAGACTTATTGAGGTTTTAATTTTGGGTGACGTTTCACACACTCTTTATAAAATGGACAAAAAAGAGAATTTAAAGACATCCAGTTGGTAGAAATTTCACCACTTTTGGACTTAAAATGAGACTTATGGTGCTTTTAATTTTGGGTGACGTTTCGAACACTCTTTACAAAATGGACTACAACTCTCTCACCCCAACAAATTTTGAAACGAGATTTCTTTTCCCTGAAAGAGAATTTGAAGACCTCCGATTGGTAGAAATTTCACCACTTTTGAACCTAAAATGAAAGAGTTGTGAAGGTTTAAATTTTGGGTGACGTTTCGCACTCATTATAAAATGGGCCAAAACGCTCCCACCCCACTAAATCTTAACCAAGATTTTTTCCATTGAAAGAGAATTTGAAGACCTCCAATTGGTAGAAATTTCACCACTTTTGCACTTAAAATGAGAGAGTTATGGAGGTTTTAATTTTGGTGTCATTTAACACACACTATTTATAAAACGGGCTACAACCCTCTCACCCCAATGAATTTTGAAACGAGATTTCTCTCCCCTGGAAGAAAATTTGAAGACCTCTGATAGGCAGAAATTTCACCACTTTTGGACTTAAAGTGAGAGAGTTATAGAGGTTTTAATTTTGGGTGACGTTTCGCACACTTTATAAAACGGACTACAACTCACTCACCCCAATGAATTTTGAAACGAGATTTCTCTCTCCTGAAAGAGAATTTGAAGACCTCCGATTGGTAGAAATTTCACCACTTTTGGAATTAAAATGCGAGAGTTATGGAGGTTTTAATTTTGGGTGACGTTTCACACTCTTTATAAAATGGACCAAAACGCTCTTGCCCCCACTACGTTTAAATGAGATTTTTTCGATTGAAATAGAATTTGAAGATCTCCAATTTGTAGAAATTTCACCACTTTTGCAATTAAAATGAATGAGTTATGGAGATTTTAATTTTTGGTGACATTTAACACACTCTTTATAAAACGGACTACAACTCTCTCACCCCAATGAATTTTGAAACGAGATTTCTCTCCCCTGAAAGAAATTTGAAGACCTCCGATTGGTAGAAATTTCACGACTTTTGGACTTAAAGTGAGAGAGAGTTATAGAGGTTTTAAAAAAATGGACCAAAACGCTCTCACCCCACCTAATCTTAAATGAGGTTTTTTCCATTGAAAGAGAATTTGAAGACCTCCAATTGGTAGAAATTTCACCACTTTTGCACTTAAAATGAGAGAGTTATGGAGGTTTTAATTTTGGGTGATGTTTAACACACTCTTTATAAAACAGACTACAACTCTCTCACCCCAATGTATTTTTGAATGAGATTTCTTTCCCCTTAAATGGAATCTTAGGACCTCCGATTGGTAGAAACTTCACCACATTTGGACTTAAAAGGCGAGACTTATTGAGGTTTTAATTTTGGGTGACGTTTCACACACTCTTTATAAAATGGACAAAAAAGAGAATTTAAAGACATCCAGTTGGTAGAAATTTCACCACTTTTGGACTTAAAATGAGACTTATGGTGCTTTTAATTTTGGGTGACGTTTCGAACACTCTTTACAAAATGGACTACAACTCTCTCACCCCAACAAATTTTGAAACGAGATTTCTTTCCCCTGAAAGAGAATTTGAAGACCTCCGATTGGTAGAAATTTCACCACTTTTGAACCTAAAATGAAAGGGTTGTGAAGGTTTAAATTTTGGGTGACGTTTCGCACTCATTATAAAATGGGCCAAAACGCTCCCACCCCACTAAATCTTAACCAAGATTTTTTCCATTGAAAGAGAATTTGAAGACCTCCAATTGGTAGAAATTTCACCACTTTTGCACTTAAAATGAGAGAGTTATGGAGGTTTTAATTTTGGTGTCATTTAACACACACTATTTATAAAACGGGCTACAACCCTCTCACCCCAATGAATTTTGAAACGAGATTTCTCTCCCCTGGAAGAAAATTTGAAGACCTCTGATAGGCAGAAATTTCACCACTTTTGGACTTAAAGTGAGAGAGTTATAGAGGTTTTAATTTTGGGTGACGTTTCGCACACTTTATAAAACGGACTACAACTCACTCACCCCAATGAATTTTGAAACGAGATTTCTCTCTCCTGAAAGAGAATTTGAAGACCTCCGATTGGTAGAAATTTCACCACTTTTGGAATTAAAATGCGAGAGTTATGGAGGTTTTAATTTTGGGTGACGTTTCACACTCTTTATAAAATGGACCAAAACGCTCTCTTCCCCACTACTTTTAAATGAGATTTTTTCGATTGAAATAGAATTTGAAGATCTCCAATTTGTAGAAATTTCACCACTTTTGCAATTAAAATGAATGAGTTATGGAGATTTTAATTTTTGGTGACATTTAACACACTCTTTATAAAACGGACTACAACTCTCTCACCCCAATGAATTTTGAAACGAGATTTCTCTCCCCTGAAAGAAATTTGAAGACCTCCGATTGGTAGAAATTTCACGACTTTTGGACTTAAAGTGAGAGAGAGTTATAGAGGTTTTAAAAAAATGGACCAAAACGCTCTCACCCCACCTAATCTTAAATGAGGTTTTTTCCATTGAAAGAGAATTTGAAGACCTCCAATTGGTAGAAATTTCACCACTTTTGCACTTAAAATGAGAGAGTTATGGAGGTTTTAATTTTGGGTGATGTTTAACACACTCTTTATAAAACAGACTACAACTCTCTCACCCCAATGTATTTTGGAATGAGATTTCTTTCCCCTTAAATGGAATCTTAGGACCTCCGATTGGTAGAAACTTCACCACATTTGGACTTAAAAGGCGAGACTTATTGAGGTTTTAATTTTGGGTGACGTTTCACACACTCTTTATAAAATGGACAAAAAAGAGAATTTAAAGACATCCAGTTGGTAGAAATTTCACCACTTTTGGACTTAAAATGAGACTTATGGTGCTTTTAATTTTGGGTGACGTTTCGAACACTCTTTACAAAATGGACTACAACTCTCTCACCCCAACAAATTTTGAAACGAGATTTCTTTCCCCTGAAAGAGAATTTGAAGACCTCCGATTGGTAGAAATTTCACCACTTTTGAACCTAAAATGAAAGGGTTGTGAAGGTTTAAATTTTGGGTGACGTTTCGCACTCATTATAAAATGGGCCAAAACGCTCCCACCCCACTAAATCTTAACCAAGATTTTTTCCATTGAAAGAGAATTTGAAGACCTCCAATTGGTAGAAATTTCACCACTTTTGCACTTAAAATGAGAGAGTTATGGAGGTTTTAATTTTGGTATCATTTAACACACACTATTTATAAAACGGGCTACAACCCTCTCACCCCAATGAATTTTGAAACGAGATTTCTCTCCCCTGGAAGAAAATTTGAAGACCTCTGATAGGCAGAAATTTCACCACTTTTGGACTTAAAGTGAGAGAGTTATAGAGGTTTTAATTTTGGGTGACGTTTCGCACACTTTATAAAACGGACTACAACTCACTCACCCCAATGAATTTTGAAACGAGATTTCTCTCTCCTGAAAGAGAATTTGAAGACCTCCGATTGGTAGAAATTTCACCACTTTTGGAATTAAAATGCGAGAGTTATGGAGGTTTTAATTTTGGGTGACGTTTCACACTCTTTATAAAATGGACCAAAACGCTCTCGCCTCCACTACTTTTAAATGAGATTTTTTCGATTGAAATAGAATTTGAAGATCTCCAATTTGTAGAAATTTCACCACTTTTGCAATTAAAATGAATGAGTTATGGAGATTTTAATTTTTGGTGACATTTAACACACTCTTTATAAAACGGACTACAACTCTCTCACCCCAATGAATTTTGAAACGAGATTTCTCTCCCCTGAAAGAAATTTGAAGACCTCCGATTGGTAGAAATTTCACGACTTTTGGACTTAAAGTGAGAGAGAGTTATAGAGGTTTTAATTTTGGGTGACGTTCCGCACAGACTTTATAAAATGGACTACAACTCTCATCCCAACAAATTTTGAAATCAGATTTCTGTCCCTGAAATAGAATCTTAGGACCTCCGATTGGTAGAAATTTCACCACTTTTGGATTTAAAATGCGAAAGTTATGGAGGTTTTAATTTTGGGTGACGTTTCGCACTCTTAAAAAAATGGACCAAAACGCTCTCACCCCACCTAATCTTAAATGAGGTTTTTTCCATTGAAAGAGAATTTGAAGACCTCCAATTGGTAGACATTTCACCACTTTTGCACTTAAAATGAGAGAGTTATGGAGGTTTTAATTTTGGGTGATGTTTAACACACTCTTTATAAAACAGACTACAACTCTCTCACCCCAATGTATTTTGGAATGAGATTTCTTTCCCCTTAAATGGAATCTTAGGACCTCCGATTGGTAGAAACTTCACCACATTTGGACTTAAAAGGCGAGACTTATTGAGGTTTTAATTTTGGGTGACGTTTCACACACTCTTTATAAAATGGACAAAAAAGAGAATTTAAAGACATCCAGTTGGTAGAAATTTCACCACTTTTGGACTTAAAATGAGACTTATGGTGCTTTTAATTTTGGGTGACGTTTCGAACACTCTTTACAAAATGGACTACAACTCTCTCACCCCAACAAATTTTGAAACGAGATTTCTTTCCCCTGAAAGAGAATTTGAAGACCTCCGATTGGTAGAAATTTGACCACTTTTGAACCTAAAATGAAAGAGTTGTGAAGGTTTAAATTTTGGGTGACGTTTCGCACTCATTATAAAATGGGCCAAAACGCTCCCACCCCACTAAATCTTAACCAAGATTTTTTCCATTGAAAGAGAATTTGAAGACCTCCAATTGGTAGAAATTTCACCACTTTTGCACTTAAAATGAGAGAGTTATGGAGGTTTTAATTTTGGTGTCATTTAACACACACTATTTATAAAACGGGCTACAACCCTCTCACCCCAATGAATTTTGAAACGAGATTTCTCTCCCCTGGAAGAAAATTTGAAGACCTCTGATAGGCAGAAATTTCACCACTTTTGGACTTAAAGTGAGAGAGTTATAGAAGTTTTAATTTTGGATGACGTTTCGCACACTTTATAAAACGAACTACAACTCACTCACCCCAATGAATTTTGAAACGAGATTTCTCTCTCCTGAAAGAGAATTTGAAGACCTCCGATTGGTAGAAATTTCACCACTTTTGGAATTAAAATGCGAGAGTTATGGAGGTTTTAATTTTGGGTGACGTTTCACACTCTTTATAAAATGGACCAAAACGCTCTCGCCTCCACTACTTTTAAATGAGATTTTTTCGATTGAAATAGAATTTGAAGATCTCCAATTTGTAGAAATTTCACCACTTTTGCAATTAAAATGAATGAGTTATGGAGATTTTAATTTTTGGTGACATTTAACACACTCTTTATAAAACGGACTACAACTCTCTCACCCCAATGAATTTTGAAACGAGATTTCTCTCCCCTGAAAGAAATTTGAAGACCTCCGATTGGTAGAAATTTCACGACTTTTGGACTTAAAGTGAGAGAGAGTTATAGAGGTTTTAATTTTGGGTGACGTTCCGCACAGACTTTATAAAATGGACTACAACTCTCATCCCAACAAATTTTGAAATCAGATTTCTGTCCCTGAAATAGAATCTTAGGACCTCCGATTGGTAGAAATTTCACCACTTTTGGACTTAAAATGCGAAAGTTATGGAGGTTTTAATTTTGGGTGACGTTTCGCACTCTTAAAAAAATGGACCAAAACGCTCTCACCCCACCTAATCTTAAATGAGGTTTTTTCCATTGAAAGAGAATTTGAAGACCTCCAATTGGTAGACATTTCACCACTTTTGCACTTAAAATGAGAGAGTTATGGAGGTTTTAATTTTGGGTGATGTTTAACACACTCTTTATAAAACAGACTACAACTCTCTCACCCCAATGTATTTTGGAATGAGATTTCTTTCCCCTTAAATGGAATCTTAGGACCTCCGATTGGTAGAAACTTCACCACATTTGGACTTAAAAGGCGAGACTTATTGAGGTTTTAATTTTGGGTGACGTTTCACACACTCTTTATAAAATGGACAAAAAAGAGAATTTAAAGACATCCAGTTGGTAGAAATTTCACCACTTTTGGACTTAAAATGAGACTTATGGTGCTTTTAATTTTGGGTGACGTTTCGAACACTCTTTACAAAATGGACTACAACTCTCTCACCCCAACAAATTTTGAAACGAGATTTCTTTCCCCTGAAAGAGAATTTGAAGACCTCCGATTGGTAGAAATTTCACCACTTTTGAACCTAAAATGAAAGAGTTGTGAAGGTTTAAATTTTGGGTGACGTTTCGCACTCATTATAAAATGGGCCAAAACGCTCCCACCCCACTAAATCTTAACCAAGATTTTTTCCATTGAAAGAGAATTTGAAGACCTCCAATTGGTAGAAATTTCACCACTTTTGCACTTAAAATGAGAGAGTTATGGAGGTTTTAATTTTGGTGTCATTTAACACACACTATTTATAAAACGGGCTACAACCCTCTCACCCCAATGAATTTTGAAACGAGATTTCTCTCCCCTGGAAGAAAATTTGAAGACCTCTGATAGGCAGAAATTTCACCACTTTTGGACTTAAAGTGAGAGAGTTATAGAAGTTTTAATTTTGGATGACGTTTCGCACACTTTATAAAACGAACTACAACTCACTCACCCCAATGAATTTTGAAACGAGATTTCTCTCTCCTGAAAGAGAATTTGAAGACCTCCGATTGGTAGAAATTTCACCACTTTTGGAATTAAAATGCGAGAGTTATGGAGGTTTTAATTTTGGGTGACGTTTCACACTCTTTATAAAATGGACCAAAACGCTCTCGCCTCCACTACTTTTAAATGAGATTTTTTCGATTGAAATAGAATTTGAAGATCTCCAATTTGTAGAAATTTCACCACTTTTGCAATTAAAATGAATGAGTTATGGAGATTTTAATTTTTGGTGACATTTAACACACTCTTTATAAAACGGACTACAACTCTCTCACCCCAATGAATTTTGAAACGAGATTTCTCTCCCCTGAAAGAAATTTGAAGACCTCCGATTGGTAGAAATTTCACGACTTTTGGACTTAAAGTGAGAGAGAGTTATAGAGGTTTTAATTTTGGGTGACGTTCCGCACAGACTTTATAAAATGGACTACAACTCTCATCCCAACAAATTTTGAAATCAGATTTCTGTCCCTGAAATAGAATCTTAGGACCTCCGATTGGTAGAAATTTCACCACTTTTAGACTTAAAATGCGAAAGTTATGGAGGTTTTCATTTTGGGTGACGTTTCGCACTCTTAAAAAAATGGACCAAAACGCTCTCACCCCACCTAATCTTAAATGAGGTTTTTTCCATTGAAAGAGAATTTGAAGACCTCCAATTGGTAGACATTTCACCACTTTTGCACTTAAAATGAGAGAGTTATGGAGGTTTTAATTTTGGGTGATGTTTAACACACTCTTTATAAAACAGACTACAACTCTCTCACCCCAATGTATTTTGGAATGAGATTTCTTTCCCCTTAAATGGAAACTTAGGACCTCCGATTGGTAGAAACTTCACCACATTTGGACTTAAAAGGCGAGACTTATTGAGGTTTTAATTTTGGGTGACGTTTCACACACTCTTTATAAAATGGACAAAAAAGAGAATTTAAAGACATCCAGTTGGTAGAAATTTCACCACTTTTGGACTTAAAATGAGACTTATGGTGCTTTTAATTTTGGGTGACGTTTCGAACACTCTTTACAAAATGGACTACAACTCTCTCACCCCAACAAATTTTGAAACGAGATTTCTTTCCCCTGAAAGAGAATTTGAAGACCTCCGATTGGTAGAAATTTCACCACTTTTGAACCTAAAATGAAAGAGTTGTGAAGGTTTAAATTTTGGGTGACGTTTCGCACTCATTATAAAATGGGCCAAAACGCTCCCACCCCACTAAATCTTAACCAAGATTTTTTCCATTGAAAGAGAATTTGAAGACCTCCAATTGGTAGAAATTTCACCACTTTTGCACTTAAAATGAGAGAGTTATGGAGGTTTTAATTTTGGTGTCATTTAACACACACTATTTATAAAACGGGCTACAACCCTCTCACCCCAATGAATTTTGAAACGAGATTTCTCTCCCCTGGAAGAAAATTTGAAGACCTCTGATAGGCAGAAATTTCACCACTTTTGGACTTAAAGTGAGAGAGTTATAGAGGTTTTAATTTTGGGTGACGTTTCGCACACTTTATAAAACGGACTACAACTCACTCACCCCAATGAATTTTGAAACGAGATTTCTCTCTCCTGAAAGAGAATTTGAAGACCTCCGATTGGTAGAAATTTCACCACTTTTGGAATTAAAATGCGAGAGTTGTGGAGGTTTTAATTTTGGGTGACGTTTCACACTCTTTATAAAATGGACCAAAACGCTCTCGCCCCCACTACGTTTAAATGAGATTTTTTCGATTGAAATAGAATTTGAAGATCTCCAATTTGTAGAAATTTCACCACTTTTGCAATTAAAATGAATGAGTTATGGAGATTTTAATTTTTGGTGACATTTAACACACTCTTTATAAAACGGACTACAACTCTCTCACCCCAATAAATTTTGAAACGAGATTTCTCTCCCCTGAAAGAAATTTGAAGACCTCCGATTGGTAGAAATTTCACGACTTTTGGACTTAAAGTGAGAGAGAGTTATAGAGGTTTTAATTTTGGGTGACGTTCCGCACAGACTTTATAAAATGGACTACAACTCTCATCCCAACAAATTTTGAAATCAGATTTCTGTCCCTGAAATAGAATCTTAGGACCTCCGATTGGTAGAAATTTCACCACTTTTGGACTTAAAATGCGAAAGTTATGGAGGTTTTAATTTTGGGTGACGTTTCGCACTCTTAAAAAAATGGACCAAAACGCTCTCACCCCACCTAATCTTAAATGAGGTTTTTTCCATTGAAAGAGAATTTGAAGACCTCCAATTGGTAGAAATTTCACCACTTTTGCACTTAAAATGAGAGAGTTATGGAGGTTTTAATTTTGGGTGATGTTTAACACACTCTTTATAAAACAGACTACAACTCTCTCACCCCAATGTATTTTGGAATGAGATTTCTTTCCCCTTAAATGGAATCTTAGGACCTCCGATTGGTAGAAACTTCACCACATTTGGACTTAAAAGGCGAGACTTATTGAGGTTTTAATTTTGGGTGACGTTTCACACACTCTTTCTAAAATGGACAAAAAAGAGAATTTAAAGACATCCAGTTGGTAGAAATTTCACCACTTTTGGACTTGAAATGAGACTTATGGTGCTTTTAATTTTGGGTGACGTTTCGAACACTCTTTACAAAATGGACTACAACTCTCTCACCCCAACAAATTTTGAAACGAGATTTCTTTCCCCTGAAAGAGAATTTGAAGACCTCCGATTGGTAGAAATTTCACCACTTTTGAACCTAAAATGAAAGAGTTGTGAAGGTTTAAATTTTGGGTGACGTTTCGCAGTCATTATAAAATGGGCCAAAACGCTCCCACCCCACTAAATCTTAACTAAGATTTTTTCCATTGAAAGAGAATTTGAAGACCTCCAATTGGTAGAAATTTCACCACTTTTGCACTTAAAATGAGAGAGTTATGGAGGTTTTAATTTTGGTGTCATTTAACCCACACTATTTATAAAACGGGCTACAACCCTCTCACCCCAATGAATTTTGAAACGAGATTTCTCTCCCCTGGAAGAAAATTTGAAGACCTCTGATAGGCAGAAATTTCACCACTTTTGGACTTAAAGTGAGAGAGTTATAGAGGTTTTAATTTTGGGTGACGTTTCGCACACTTTATAAAACGGACTACAACTCACTCACCCCAATGAATTTTGAAACGAGATTTCTCTCTCCTGAAAGAGAATTTGAAGACCTCCGATTGGTAGAAATTTCACCACTTTTGGAATTAAAATGCGAGAGTTATGGAGGTTTTAATTTTGGGTGACGTTTCACACTCTTTATAAAATGGACCAAAACGCTCTCTTCCCCACTACTTTTAAATGAGATTTTTTCGATTGAAATAGAATTTGAAGATCTCCAATTTGTAGAAATTTCACCAGTTTTGCAATTAAAATGAATGAGTTATGGAGATTTTAATTTTTGGTGACATTTAACACACTCTTTATAAAACGGACTACAACTCTCTCACCCCAATGAATTTTGAAACGAGATTTCTCTCCCCTGAAAGAAATTTGAAGACCTCCGATTGGTAGAAATTTCACGACTTTTGGACTTAAAGTGAGAGAGAGTTATAGAGGTTTTAATTTTGGGTGACGTTCCGCACAGACTTTATAAAATGGACTACAACTCTCATCCCAACAAATTTTGAAATCAGATTTCTGTCCCTGAAATAGAATCTTAGGACCTCCGATTGGTAGAAATTTCACCACTTTTGGACTTAAAATGCGAAAGTTATGGTGGTTTTAATTTTGGGTGACGTTTCGCACACTCTTTATAAAATGGACTACAACTCTCATCCCAACAAATTTTGAAATGAGATTTCTTTCCCTGAAGTAGAATCTTAGGACCTCCGATTGGTAGAAATTTCACCACTTTTGGACCTAAAATGCGAGAGTTATGGAGGTTTTAATTTTGGGTGACGTTTCGCACTCTTAAAAAAATGGACCAAAACGCTCTCACCCCACCTAATCTTAAATGAGATTTTTCCCACTGAAAGAGAATTTGAAGACCTCCAATTGGTACAAATTTCACCACTATTGCACTTACAATGAGAGAGTTATGGAGGTTTTAATTTTGGGTGATGTTTAACACACTTTATAAAACGGAATACAACTCTCTCACCCCAATGAATTGTGAAACGAGATTTCACTCTCCTGAAAGAAAATTTGAAGAATTCCGATTGGTAGAAATGTCACCAGTTTTGGACTTAAAGTGAGAGAGTTATAGAGGTTTTAATTTTGGTTGACGTTTCGCACACTCTTTATAAAATGGACTACAACTCTAATCTCAACAAATTTTGAAATGAGATTTCTTTCCCTGAAATAGAATCTTAGGACCTCCGATTGGTAGAAATTTCACCACTTTTGGACTTAAAATTAGAGAGTTATGGAGGTTTTAATTTTGGGTGACGTTTCGCACACTTTAAAAAATGGACCAAAACGCTCTCACCCCACCTAATCTTAAATGAGATTTTTTCCACTGAAAGAGAATTTGAAGACCTCCAATTGGTAGAAATTTCACCACTTTTGCACTTAAAATGAGAGAGTTATGGAGGTTTTAATTTTTGGTGATGTTTATCACACTCTTTATAAACCGGACTACAACTCTCTCACCGCAATGAATTTTGGAATGAGATTTCCTTCCCCTGAAATGGTATCTTAAGACCACCGATTGGTAGAAATTTCACCACTTTTAGACTTAAAAGGCGAGACTTATTGAGGTTTTAATTTTGAGTGACGTTTCACACACTCTTTATAAAATGGACCAAAACTCCGTCATCCCACCGAATTTTTAAATGAGATTTTTTTTCGGTAAAAGAGAATTTGAAGACCTCCTATTGGTAGAAATTTCACCACTTTTGAAGCTAAAATGAGAGACTTATGAAGGTTTTAATTTTGGGTGACGTTTTGCTCTTTTTATAAAATGGACCAAAACGCTCTCACCCCACCTAATCTTAAATGAGGTTTTTTCCATTGAAAGAGAATTTGAAGACCTCCAATTGGTAGAAATTTCACCACTTTTGCACTTAAAATGAGAGAGTTATGGAGGTTTTAATTTTGGGTGATGTTTAACACACTCTTTATAAAACAGACTACAACTCTCTCACCCCAATGTATTTTGGAATGAGATTTCTTTCCCCTTAAATGGAATCTTAGGACCTCCGATTGGTAGAAACTTCACCACATTTGGACTTAAAAGGCGAGACTTATTGAGGTTTTAATTTTGGGTGACGTTTCACACACTCTTTATAAAATGGACAAAAAAGAGAATTTAAAGACATCCAGTTGATAGAAATTTCACCACTTTTGGACTTAAAATGAGACTTATGGTGCTTTTAATTTTGGGTGACGTTTCGAACACTCTTTACAAAATGGACTACAACTCTCTCACCCCAACAAATTTTGAAACGAGATTTCTTTTCCCTGAAAGAGAATTTGAAGACCTCCGATTGGTAGAAATTTCACCACTTTTGAACCTAAAATGAAAGAGTTGTGAAGGTTTAAATTTTGGGTGACGTTTCACACTCATTATAAAATGGGCCACAACGCTCCCACCCCACTAAATCTTAACCAAGATTTTTTCCATTGAAAGAGAATTTGAAGACCTCCAATTGGTAGAAATTTCACCACTTTGGCACTTAAAATGTGAGAGTTATGGAGGTTTTAATTTTGGTGTCATTTAACACACACTATTTATAAAACGGGCTACAACCCTCTCACCCCAATGAATTTTGAAACGAGATTTCTCTCCCCTGGAAGAAAATTTGAAGACCTCTGATAGGCAGAAATTTCACCACTTTTGGACTTAAAGTGAGAGAGTTATAGAGGTTTTAATTTTGGGTGACGTTTCGCACACTTTATAAAACGGACTACAACTCACTCACCCCAATGAATTTTGAAACGAGATTTCTCTCTCCTGAAAGAGAATTTGAAGACCTCCGATTGGTAGAAATTTCACCACTTTTGGAATTAAAATGCGAGAGTTATGGAGGTTTTAATTTTGGGTGACGTTTCACACTCTTTATAAAATGGACCAAAATGCTCTCGCCTCCACTACTTTTAAATGAGATTTTTTCGATTGAAATAGAATTTGAAGATCTCCAATTTGTAGAAATTTCACCACTTTTGCAATTAAAATGAATGAGTTATGGAGATTTTAATTTTTGGTGACATTTAACACACTCTTTATAAAACGGACTACAACTCTCTCACCCCAATGAATTTTGAAACGAGATTTCTCTCCCCTGAAAGAAATTTGAAGACCTCCGATTGGTAGAAATTTCACGACTTTTGGACTTAAAGTGAGAGAGAGTTATAGAGGTTTTAATTTTGGGTGACGTTCCGCACAGACTTTATAAAATGGACTACAACTCTCATCCCAACAAATTTTGAAATCAGATTTCTGTCCCTGAAATAGAATCTTAGGACCTCCGATTGGTAGAAATTTCACCACTTTTGGACTTAAAATGCGAAAGTTATGGAGGTTTTAATTTTGGGTGACGTTTCGCACTCTTAAAAAAATGGACCAAAACGCTCTCACCCCACCTAATCTTAAATGAGGTTTTTTCCATTGAAAGAGAATTTGAAGACCTCCAATTGGTAGAAATTTCACCACTTTTGCACTTAAAATGAGAAAGTTATGGAGGTTTTAATTTTGGGTGATGTTTAACACACTCTTTATAAAACAGACTACAACTCTCTCACCCCAATGTATTTTGGAATGAGATTTCTTTCCCCTTAAATGGAATCTTAGGACCTCCGATTGGTAGAAACTTCACCACATTTGGACTTAAAAGGCGAGACTTATTGAGGTTTTAATTTTGGGTGACGTTTCACACACTCTTTCTAAAATGGACAAAAAAGAGAATTTAAAGACATCCAGTTGGTAGAAATTTCACCACTTTTGGACTTAAAATGAGACTTATGGTGCTTTTAATTTTGGGTGACGTTTCGAACACTCTTTACAAAATGGACTACAACTCTCTCACCCCAACAAATTTTGAAACGAGATTTCTTTCCCCTGAAAGAGAATTTGAAGACCTCCGATTGGTAGAAATTTCACCACTTTTGAACCTAAAATGAAAGAGTTGTGAAGGTTTAAATTTTGGGTGACGTTTCGCACTCATTATAAAATGGGCCAAAACGCTCCCACCCCACTAAATCTTAACCAAGATTTTTTCCATTGAAAGAGAATTTGAAGACCTCCTATTGGTAGAAATTTCACCACTTTTGCACTTAAAATGAGAGAGTTATGGAGGTTTTAATTTTGGTGTCATTTAACACACACTATTTATAAAACGGGCTACAACCCTCTCACCCCAATGAATTTTGAAACGAGATTTCTCTCCCCTGGAAGAAAATTTGAAGACCTCTGATAGGCAGAAATTTCACCACTTTTGGACTTAAAGTGAGAGAGTTATAGAGGTTTTAATTTTGGGTGACGTTTCGCACACTTTATAAAACGGACTACAACTCACTCACCCCAATGAATTTTGAAACGAGATTTCTCTCTCCTGAAAGAGAATTTGAAGACCTCCGATTGGTAGAAATTTCACCACTTTTGGAATTAAAATGCGAGAGTTATGGAGGTTTTAATTTTGGGTGACGTTTCACACTCTTTATAAAATGGACCAAAACGCTCTCTTCCCCACTACTTTTAAATGAGATTTTTTCGATTGAAATAGAATTTGAAGATCTCCAATTTGTAGAAATTTCACCACTTTTGCAATTAAAATGAAAGAGTTATGGAGATTTTAATTTTTGGTGACATTTAACACACTCTTTATAAAACGGGCTACAACCCTCTCACCTCAATGAATTTTGAAACGAGATTTCTCTCCCCTGGAAGAAAATTTAAAGACCTCTGATAGGCAGAAATTTCACCACTTTTGGACTTAAAGTGAGAGAGTTATAGAGGTTTTAATTTTGGGTGACGTTTCGCACACTTTATAAAACGGACTACAACTCACTCACCCCAATGAATTTTGAAACGAGATTTCTCTCTCCTGAAAGAGAATTTGAAGACCTCCGATTGGTAGAAATTTCACCACTTTTGGAATTAAAATGCGAGAGTTATGGAGGTTTTAATTTTGGGTGACGTTTCACACTCTTTATAAAATGGACCAAAACGCTCTCGCCCCCACTACTTTTAAATGAGATTTTTTCGATTGAAATAGAATTTGAAGATCTCCAATTTGTAGAAATTTCACCACTTTTGCAATTAAAATGAATGAGTTATGGAGATTTTAATTTTTGGTGACATTTAACACACTCTTTATAAAACGGACTACAACTCTCTCACCCCAATAAATTTTGAAACGAGATTTCTCTCCCCTGAAAGAAATTTGAAGACCTCCGATTGGTAGAAATTTCACGACTTTTGGACTTAAAGTGAGAGAGAGTTATAGAGGTTTTAATTTTGGGTGACGTTCCGCACAGACTTTATAAAATGGACTACAACTCTCATCCCAACAAATTTTGAAATCAGATTTCTGTCCCTGAAATAGAATCTTACGACCTCCGATTGGTAGAAATTTCACCACTTTTGGACTTAAAATGCGAAAGTTATGGAGGTTTTAATTTTGGGTGACGTTTCGCACTCTTAAAAAAATGGACCAAAACGCTCTCACCCCACCTAATCTTAAATGAGGTTTTTTCCATTGAAAGAGAATTTGAAGACCTCCAATTGGTAGAAATTTCACCACTTTTGCACTTAAAATGAGAGAGTTATGGAGGTTTTAATTTTGGGTGATGTTTAACACACTCTTTATAAAACAGACTACAACTCTCTCACCCCAATGTATTTTGGAATGAGATTTCTTTCCCCTTAAATGGAATCTTAGGACCTCCGATTGGTAGAAACTTCACCACATTTGGACTTAAAAGGCGAGACTTATTGAGGTTTTAATTTTGGGTGACGTTTCACACACTCTTTCTAAAATGGACAAAAAAGAGAATTTAAAGACATCCAATTGGTAGAAATTTCACCACTTTTGGACTTAAAATGAGACTTATGGTGCTTTTAATTTTGGGTGACGTTTCGAACACTCTTTACAAAATGGACTACAACTCTCTCACCCCAACAAATTTTGAAACGAGATTTCTTTCCCCTGAAAGAGAATTTGAAGACCTCCGATTGGTAGAAATTTCACCACTTTTGAACCTAAAATGAAAGAGTTGTGAAGGTTTAAATTTTGGGTGACGTTTCGCACTCATTATAAAATGGGCCAAAACGCTCCCACCCCACTAAATCTTAACTAAGATTTTTTCCATTGAAAGAGAATTTGAAGACCTCCAATTGGTAGAAATTTCACCACTTTTGCACTTAAAATGAGAGAGTTATGGAGGTTTTAATTTTGGTGTCATTTAACACACACTATTTATAAAACGGGCTACAACCCTCTCACCCCAATGAATTTTGAAACGAGATTTCTCTCCCCTGGAAGAAAATTTGAAGACCTCTGATAGGCAGAAATTTCACCACTTTTGGACTTAAAGTGAGAGAGTTATAGAGGTTTTAATTTTGGGTGACGTTTCGCACACTTTATAAAACGGACTACAACTCACTCACCCCAATGAATTTTGAAACGAGATTTCTCTCTCCTGAAAGAGAATTTGAAGACCTCCGATTGGTAGAAATTTCACCACTTTTGGAATTAAAATGCGAGAGTTATGGAGGTTTTAATTTTGGGTGACGTTTCACACTCTTTATAAAATGGACCAAAACGCTCTCTTCCCCACTACTTTTAAATGAGATTTTTTCGATTGAAATAGAATTTGAAGATCTCCAATTTGTAGAAATTTCACCACTTTTGCAATTAAAATGAATGAGTTATGGAGATTTTAATTTTTGGTGACATTTAACACACTCTTTATAAAACGGACTACAACTCTCTCACCCCAATGAATTTTGAAACGAGATTTCTCTCCCCTGAAAGAAATTTGAAGACCTCCGATTGGTAGAAATTTCACGACTTTTGGACTTAAAGTGAGAGAGAGTTATAGAGGTTTTAATTTTGGGTGACGTTCCGCACAGACTTTATAAAATGGACTACAACTCTCATCCCAACAAATTTTGAAATCAGATTTCTGTCCCTGAAATAGAATCTTAGGACCTCCGATTGGTAGAAATTTCACCACTTTTGGACTTAAAATGCGAAAGTTATGGTGGTTTTAATTTTGGGTGACGTTTCGCACACTCTTTATAAAATGGACTACAACTCTCATCCCAACAAATTTTGAAATGAGATTTCTTTCCCTGAAGTAGAATCTTAGAACCTCCGATTGGTAGAAATTTCACCACTTTTGGACCTAAAATGCGAGAGTTATGGAGGTTTTAATTTTGGGTGACGTTTCGCACTCTTAAAAAAATGGACCAAAACGCTCTCACCCCACCTAATCTTAAATGAGATTTTTCCCACTGAAAGAGAATTTGAAGACCTCCAATTGGTACAAATTTCACCACTATTGCACTTACAATGAGAGAGTTATGGAGGTTTTAATTTTGGGTGATGTTTAACACACTTTATAAAACGGAATACAACTCTCTCACCCCAATGAATTGTGAAACGAGATTTCACTCTCCTGAAAGAAAATTTGAAGAATTCCGATTGGTAGAAATGTCACCACTTTTGGACTTAAAGTGAGAGAGTTATAGAGGTTTTAATTTTGGGTGACGTTCCGCACAGACTTTATAAAATGGACTACAACTCTCATCCCAACAAATTTTGAAATCAGATTTCTGTCCCTGAAATAGAATCTTAGGACCTCCGATTGGTAGAAATTTCACCACTTTTGGACTTAAAATGCGAAAGTTATGGTGGTTTTAATTTTGGGTGACGTTTCGCACACTCTTTATAAAATGGACTACAACTCTCATCCCAACAAATTTTGAAATGAGATTTCTTTCCCTGAAGTAGAATCTTAGGACCTCCGATTGGTAGAAATTTCACCACTTTTGGACCTAAAATGCGAGAGTTATGGAGGTTTTAATTTTGGGTGACGTTTCGCACTCTTAAAAAAATGGACCAAAACGCTCTCACCCCACCTAATCTTAAATGAGATTTTTCCCAATGAAAGAGAATTTGAAGACCTCCAATTGGTACAAATTTCACCACTATTGCACTTACAATGAGAGAGTTATGGAGGTTTTAATTTTGGGTGATGTTTAACACACTTTATAAAACGGAATACAACTCTCTCACCCCAATGAATTGTGAAACGAGATTTCACTCTCCTGAAAGAAAATTTGAAGAATTCCGATTGGTAGAAATGTCACCACTTTTGGAATTAAAGTGAGAGAGTTATAGAGGTTTTAATTTTGGTTGACGTTTCGCACACTCTTTATAAAATGGACTACAACTCTCATCCCAACAAATTTTGAAATGAGATTTCTTTCCCTGAAGTAGAATCTTAGAACCTCCGATTGGTAGAAATTTCACCACTTTTGGACCTAAAATGCGAGAGTTATGGAGGTTTTAATTTTGGGTGACGTTTCGCACTCTTAAAAAAATGGACCAAAACGCTCTCACCCCACCTAATCTTAAATGAGATTTTTCCCACTGAAAGAGAATTTGAAGACCTCCAATTGGTACAAATTTCACCACTATTGCACTTACAATGAGAGAGTTATGGAGGTTTTAATTTTGGGTGATGTTTAACACACTTTATAAAACGGAATACAACTCTCTCACCCCAATGAATTGTGAAACGAGATTTCACTCTCCTGAAAGAAAATTTGAAGAATTCCGATTGGTAGAAATGTCACCACTTTTGGACTTAAAGTGAGAGAGTTATAGAGGTTTTAATTTTGGGTGACGTTCCGCACAGACTTTATAAAATGGACTACAACTCTCATCCCAACAAATTTTGAAATCAGATTTCTGTCCCTGAAATAGAATCTTAGGACCTCCGATTGGTAGAAATTTCACCACTTTTGGACTTAAAATGCGAAAGTTATGGTGGTTTTAATTTTGGGTGACGTTTCGCACACTCTTTATAAAATGGACTACAACTCTCATCCCAACAAATTTTGAAATGAGATTTCTTTCCCTGAAGTAGAATCTTAGGACCTCCGATTGGTAGAAATTTCACCACTTTTGGACCTAAAATGCGAGAGTTATGGAGGTTTTAATTTTGGGTGACGTTTCGCACTCTTAAAAAAATGGACCAAAACGCTCTCACCCCACCTAATCTTAAATGAGATTTTTCCCAATGAAAGAGAATTTGAAGACCTCCAATTGGTACAAATTTCACCACTATTGCACTTACAATGAGAGAGTTATGGAGGTTTTAATTTTGGGTGATGTTTAACACACTTTATAAAACGGAATACAACTCTCTCACCCCAATGAATTGTGAAACGAGATTTCACTCTCCTGAAAGAAAATTTGAAGAATTCCGATTGGTAGAAATGTCACCACTTTTGGAATTAAAGTGAGAGAGTTATAGAGGTTTTAATTTTGGTTGACGTTTCGCACACTCTTTATAAAATGGACTACAACTCTAATCTCAACAAATTTTGAAATGAGATTTCTTTCCCTGAAATAGAATCTTAGGACCTCCGATTGGTAGAAATTTCACCACTTTTGGACTTAAAATTAGAGAGTTATGGAGGTTTTAATTTTGGGTGACGTTTCGCACACTTTAAAAAATGGACCAAAACGCTCTCACCCCACCTAATCTTAAATGAGATTTTTTCCACTGAAAGAGAATTTGAAGACCTCCAATTGGTAGAAATTTCACCACTTTTGCACTTAAAATGAGAGAGTTATGGAGGTTTTAATTTTGGGTGATGTTTAACACACTCTTTATAAAACAGACTACAACTCTCTCACCCCAATGTATTTTGGAATGAGATTTCTTTCCCCTTAAATGGAATCTTAGGACCTCCGATTGGTAGAAACTTCACCACATTTGGACTTAAAAGGCGAGACTTATTGAGGTTTTAATTTTGGGTGACGTTTCACACACTCTTTCTAAAATGGACAAAAAAGAGAATTTAAAGACATCCAGTTGGTAGAAATTTCACCACTTTTGGACTTAAAATGAGACTTATGGTGCTTTTAATTTTGGGTGACGTTTCGAACACTCTTTACAAAATGGGCTACAACTCTCTCACCCCAACAAATTTTGAAACGAGATTTCTTTCCCCTGAAAGAGAATTTGAAGACCTCCGATTGGTAGAAATTTCACCACTTTTGAACCTAAAATGAAAGAGTTGTGAAGGTTTAAATTTTGGGTGACGTTTCGCACTCATTATAAAATGGGCCAAAACGCTCCCACCCCACTAAATCTTAACCAAGATTTTTTCCATTGAAAGAGAATTTGAAAACCTCCTATTGGTAGAAATTTCACCACTTTTGCACTTAAAATGAGAGAGTTATGGAGGTTTTAATTTTGGTGTCATTTAACACACACTATTTATAAAACGGGCTACAACCCTCTCACCCCAATGAATTTTGAAACGAGATTTCTCTCCCCTGGAAGAAAATTTGAAGACCTCTGATAGGCAGAAATTTCACCACTTTTGGACTTAAAGTGAGAGAGTTATAGAGGTTTTAATTTTGGGTGACGTTTCGCACACTTTATAAAACGGACTACAACTCACTCACCCCAATGAATTATGAAACGAGATTTCTCTCTCCTGAAAGAGAATTTGAAGACCTCCGATTGGTAGAAATTTCACCACTTTTGGAATTAAAATGCGAGAGTTATGGAGGTTTTAATTTTGGGTGACGTTTCACACTCTTTATAAAATGGACCAAAACGCTCTCGCCCCCACTACTTTTAAATGAGATTTTTTCGATTGAAATAGAATTTGAAGATCTCCAATTTGTAGAAATTTCACCACTTTTGCAATTAAAATGAATGAGTTATGGAGATTTTAATTTTTGGTGACATTTAACACACTCTTTATAAAACGGACTACAACTCTCTCACCCCAATGAATTTTGAAACGAGATTTCTCTCCCCTGAAAGAAATTTGAAGACCTCCGATTGGTAGAAATTTCACGACTTTTGGACTTAAAGTGAGAGAGAGTTATAGAGGTTTTAATTTTGGGTGACGTTCCGCACAGACTTTATAAAATGGACTACAACTCTCATCCCAACAAATTTTGAAATCAGATTTCTGTCCCTGAAATAGAATCTTAGGACCTCCGATTGGTAGAAATTTCACCACTTTTGGACTTAAAATGCGAAAGTTATGGTGGTTTTAATTTTGGGTGACGTTTCGCACACTCTTTATAAAATGGACTACAACTCTCATCCCAACAAATTTTGAAATGAGATTTCTTTCCCTGAAGTAGAATCTTAGGACCTCCGATTGGTAGAAATTTCACCACTTTTGGACCTAAAATGCGAGAGTTATGGAGGTTTTAATTTTGGGTGACGTTTCGCACTCTTAAAAAAATGGACCAAAACGCTCTCACCCCACCTAATCTTAAATGAGATTTTTTCCACTGAAAGAGAATATGAAGACCTCCAATTGGTACAAATTTCACCACTATTGCACTTACAATGAGAGAGTTATGGAGGTTTTAATTTTGGGTGATGTTTAACACACTTTATAAAACGGAATACAACTCTCTCACCCCAATGAATTGTGAAACGAGATTTCACTCTCCTGAAAGAAAATTTGAAGAATTCCGATTGGTAGAAATGTCACCACTTTTGGATTTAAAGTGAGAGAGTTATAGAGGTTTTAATTTTGGTTGACGTTTCGCACACTCTTTATAAAATGGACTACAACTCTCATCTCAACAAATTTTGAAATGAGATTTCTTTCCCTGAAATAGAATCTTAGGACCTCCGATTGGTAGAAATTTCACCACTTTTGGACTTAAAATTAGAGAGTTATGGAGGTTTTAATTTTGGGTGACGTTTCGCACACTTTAAAAAATGGACCAAAACGCTCTCACCCCACCTAATCTTAAATGAGATTTTTTCCACTGAAAGAGAATTTGAAGACCTCCAATTGGTAGAAATTTCACCACTTTTGCACTTAAAATGAGAGAGTTATGGAGGTTTTAATTTTTGGTGATGTTTATCACACTCTTTATAAACCGGACTACAACTCTCTCACCGCAATGAATTTTGGAATGAGATTTCCTTCCCCTGAAATGGTATCTTAAGACCATCGATTGGTAGAAATTTCATCACTTTTAGACTTAAAAGGCGAGACTTATTGAGGTTTTAATTTTGAGTGACGTTTCACACACTCTTTATAAAATGGACCAAAACTCCGTCATCCCACTGAATTTTTAAATAAGATTTTTTTCCGGTAAAAGAGAATTTGAAGACCTCCTATTGGTAGAAATTTCACCACTTTTGAAGCTAAAATGAGATACTTATGAAGGTTTTAATTTTGGGTGACGTTTCGCTCTTTTTATAAAATGGACCAAAACGCTCTCACCCCACCTAATCTTAAATGAGGTTTTTTCCATTGAAAGAGAATTTGAAGACCTCCAATTGTTGAAATTTCACCACTTTTGCACTTAAAATGAGAGAGTTATGGAGGTTTTAATTTTGGGTGATGTTTAACACACTCTTTATAAAACAGACTACAACTCTCTCACCGCAATGTATTTTGGAATGAGATTTCTTTCCCGTTAAATGGAATCTTAGGACCTCCGATTGGTAGAAACTTCACCACATTTGGACTTAAAAGGCGAGACTTATTGAGGTTTTAATTTTGGGTGACGTTTCACACACTCTTTATAAAATGGACAAAAAAGAGAATTTAAAGACATCCAGTTGGTAGAAATTTCACCACTTTTGGACTTAAAATGAGACTTATGGTGCTTTTAATTTTGGGTGACGTTCCGAACACTCTTTACAAAATGGACTACAACTCTCTCACCCCAACAAATTTTGAAACAAGATTTCTTTCCCCTGAAAGAGAATTTGAAGACCTCCGATTGCTAGAAATTTCACCACTTTTGAACCTAAAATGAAAGAGTTGTCAAGGTTTAAATTTTGGGTGACGTTTCGCACTCATTATAAAATGGGCCAAAACGCTCCCACCCCACTAAATCTTAACCAAGATTTTTTCCATTGAAAGAGAATTTGAAGACCTCCAATTGGTAGAAATTTCACCACTTTTGCACTTAAAATGAGAGAGTTATGGAGGTTTTAATTTTGGTGTCATTTAACACACACTATTTATAAAACGGGCTACAACCCTCTCACCCCAATGAATTTTGAAACGAGATTTCTCTCCCCTGGAAGAAAATTTGAAGACCTCTGATAGGCAGAAATTTCACCACTTTTGGACTTAAAGTGAGAGAGTTATAGAGGTTTTAATTTTGGGTGACGTTTCGCACACTTTATAAAACGGACTACAACTCACTCACCCCAATGAATTTTGAAACGAGATTTCTCTCTCCTGAAAGAGAATTTCAAGACCTCCGATTGGTAGAAATTTCACCACTTTTGGAATTAAAATGCGAGAGTTATGGAGGTTTTAATTTTGGGTGACGTTTCACACTCTTTATAAAATGGACCAAAACGCTCTCGCCCCCACTACTTTTAAATGAGATTTTTTCGATTGAAATAGAATTTGAAGATCTCCAATTTGTAGAAATTTCACCACTTTTGCAATTAAAATGAATGAGTTATGGAGATTTTAATTTATGGTGACATTTAACACACTCTTTATAAAACGGACTACAACTCTCTCACCCCAATGAATTTTGAAACGAGATTTCTCTCCCCTGAAAGAAATTTGAAGACCTCCGATTGGTAGAAATTTCACTACTTTTGGACTTAAAGTGAGAGAGAGTTATAGAGGTTTTAATTTGGGTGACGTTCCGCACAGACTTTATAAAATGGACTACAACTCTCATCCCAACAAATTTTGAAATCAGATTTTTTTCCCTGAAATAGAATCTTAGGACCTCCGATTGGTAGAAATTTCACCACTTTTGGACTTAAAATGCGAAAGTTATGGTGGTTTTAATTTTGGGTGACGTTTCGCACACTCTTTATAAAATGGACTACAACTCTCATCCCAACAAATTTTGAAATGAGATTTCTTTCCCTGAAGTAGAATCTTAGGACCTCCGATTGGTAGAAATTTCACCACTTTTGGACCTAAAATGCAAGAGTTATGGAGGTTTTAATTTTGGGTGACGTTTCGCACTCTTAAAAAAATGGACCAAAACGCTCTCACCCCACCTAATCTTAAATGAGATTTTTTCCACTGAAAGAGAATTTGAAGACCTCCAATTGGTACAAATTTCACCACTATTGCACTTACAATGAGAGAGTTATGGAGGTTTTAATTTTGGGGGATGTTTAACACACTTTATAAAACGGAATACAACTCTCTCACCCCAATGAATTGTGAAACGAGATTTCACTCTCCTGAAAGAAAATTTGAAGAATTCCGATTGGTAGAAATGTCACCACTTTTGGACTTAAAGTGAGAGAGTTATAGAGGTTTTAATTTTGGTTGACGTTTCGCACACTCTTTATAAAATGGACTACAACTCTCATCTCAACAAATTTTGAAATGAGATTTCTCTCCCTGAAATAGAATCTTAGGACCTCCGATTGGTAGAAATTTCACCACTTTTGGACTTAAAATTAGAGAGTTATGGAGGTTTTAATTTTGGGTAACGTTTCGCACACTTTAAAAAATGGACCAAAACGCTCTCACCCCACCTAATCTTAAATGAGATTTTTTCCACTGAAAGAGAATTTGAAGACCTCCAATTGGTAGAAATTTCACCACTTTTGCACTTAAAATGAGAGAGTTATGGAGGTTTTAATTTTTGGTGATGTTTATCACACTCTTTATAAACCGGACTACAACTCTCTCACCGCAATGAATTTTCGAATGAGATTTCCTTCCCCTGAAATGGTATCTTAAGACCACCGATTGGTAGAAATTTCACCACTTTTAGACTTAAAAGGCGAGACTTATTGAGGTTTTAATTTTGAGTGACGTTTCACACACTCTTTATAAAATGGACCAAAACTCCGTCATCCCACCGAATTTTTAAATGAGATTTTTTTCCGGTAAAAGAGAATTTGAAGACCTCCTATTGGTAGAAATTTCACCACTTTTGAAGCTAAAATGAGATACTTATGAAGGTTTTAATTTTGGGTGACGTTTCGCTCTTTTTATAAAATGGACCAAAACGCTCTCACCCCACCTAATCTTAAATGAGGCTTTTTCCATTGAAAGAGAATTTGAAGACCTCCAATTGTTGAAATTTCACCACTTTTGCACTTAAAATGAGAGAGTTATGGAGGTTTTAATTTTGGGTGATGTTTAACACACTCTTTATAAAACAGACTACAACTCTCTCACCGCAATGTATTTTGGAATGAGATTTCTTTCCCCTTAAATGGAATCTTAGGACCTCCGATTGGTAGAAACTTCACCACATTTGGACTTAAAAGGCGAGACTTATTGAGGTTTTAATTTTGGGTGACGTTTCACACACTCTTTATAAAATGGACAAAAAAGAGAATTTAAAGACATCCAGTTGGTAGAAATTTCACCACTTTTGGACTTAAAATGAGACTTATGGTGCTTTTAATTTTGGGTGACGTTCCGAACACTCTTTACAAAATGGACTACAACTCTCTCACCCCAACAAATTTTGAAACAAGATTTCTTTCCCCTGAAAGAGAATTTGAAGACCTCCGATTGCTAGAAATTTCACCACTTTTGAACCTAAAATGAAAGAGTTGTCAAGGTTTAAATTTTGGGTGACGTTTCGCACTCATTATAAAATGGGCCAAAACGCTCCCACCCCACTAAATCTTAACCAAGATTTTTTCCATTGAAAGAGAATTTGAAGACCTCCAATTGGTAGAAATTTCACCACTTTTGCACTTAAAATGAGAGAGTTATGGAGGTTTTAATTTTGGTGTCATTTAACACACACTATTTATAAAACGGGCTACAACCCTCTCACCCCAATGAATTTTGAAACGAGATTTCTCTCCCCTGGAAGAAAATTTGAAGACCTCTGATAGGCAGAAATTTCACCACTTTTGGACTTAAAGTGAGAGAGTTATAGAGGTTTTAATTTTGGGTGACGTTTCGCACACTTTATAAAACGGACTACAACTCACTCACCCCAATGAATTTTGAAACGAGATTTCTCTCTCCTGAAAGAGAATTTCAAGACCTCCGATTGGTAGAAATTTCACCACTTTTGGAATTAAAATGCGAGAGTTATGGAGGTTTTAATTTTGGGTGACGTTTCACACTCTTTATAAAATGGACCAAAACGCTCTCGCCCCCACTACTTTTAAATGAGATTTTTTCGATTGAAATAGAATTTGAAGATCTCCAATTTGTAGAAATTTCACCACTTTTGCAATTAAAATGAATGAGTTATGGAGATTTTAATTTATGGTGACATTTAACACACTCTTTATAAAACGGACTACAACTCTCTCACCCCAATGAATTTTGAAACGAGATTTCTCTCCCCTGAAAGAAATTTGAAGACCTCCGATTGGTAGAAATTTCACTACTTTTGGACTTAAAGTGAGAGAGAGTTATAGAGGTTTTAATTTGGGTGACGTTCCGCACAGACTTTATAAAATGGACTACAACTCTCATCCCAACAAATTTTGAAATCAGATTTTTTTCCCTGAAATAGAATCTTAGGACCTCCGATTGGTAGAAATTTCACCACTTTTGGACTTAAAATGCGAAAGTTATGGTGGTTTTAATTTTGGGTGACGTTTCGCACACTCTTTATAAAATGGACTACAACTCTCATCCCAACAAATTTTGAAATGAGATTTCTTTCCCTGAAGTAGAATCTTAGGACCTCCGATTGGTAGAAATTTCACCACTTTTGGACCTAAAATGCAAGAGTTATGGAGGTTTTAATTTTGGGTGACGTTTCGCACTCTTAAAAAAATGGACCAAAACGCTCTCACCCCACCTAATCTTAAATGAGATTTTTTCCACTGAAAGAGAATTTGAAGACCTCCAATTGGTACAAATTTCACCACTATTGCACTTACAATGAGAGAGTTATGGAGGTTTTAATTTTGGGGGATGTTTAACACACTTTATAAAACGGAATACAACTCTCTCACCCCAATGAATTGTGAAACGAGATTTCACTCTCCTGAAAGAAAATTTGAAGAATTCCGATTGGTAGAAATGTCACCACTTTTGGACTTAAAGTGAGAGAGTTATAGAGGTTTTAATTTTGGTTGACGTTTCGCACACTCTTTATAAAATGGACTACAACTCTCATCTCAACAAATTTTGAAATGAGATTTCTTTCCCTGAAATAGAATCTTAGGACCTCCGATTGGTAGAAATTTCACCACTTTTGGACTTAAAATTAGAGAGTTATGGAGGTTTTAATTTTGGGTAACGTTTCGCACACTTTAAAAAATGGACCAAAACGCTCTCACCCCACCTAATCTTAAATGAGATTTTTTCCACTGAAAGAGAATTTGAAGACCTCCAATTGGTAGAAATTTCACCACTTTTGCACTTAAAATGAGAGAGTTATGGAGGTTTTAATTTTTGGTGATGTTTATCACACTCTTTATAAACCGGACTACAACTCTCTCACCGCAATGAATTTTCGAATGAGATTTCCTTCCCCTGAAATGGTATCTTAAGACCACCGATTGGTAGAATTTTCACCACTTTTAGACTTAAAAGGCGAGACTTATTGAGGTTTTAATTTTGAGTGACGTTTCACACACTCTTTATAAAATGGACCAAAACTCCGTCATCCCACCGAATTTTTAAATGAGATTTTTTTCCGGTAAAAGAGAATTTGAAGACCTCCTATTGGTAGAAATTTCACCACTTTTGAAGCTAAAATGAGATACTTATGAAGGTTTTAATTTTGGGTGACGTTTCGCTCTTTTTATAAAATGGACCAAAACGCTCTCACCCCACCTAATCTTAAATGAGGCTTTTTCCATTGAAAGAGAATTTGAAGACCTCCAATTGTTGAAATTTCACCACTTTTGCACTTAAAATGAGAGAGTTATGGAGGTTTTAATTTTGGGTGATGTTTAACACACTCTTTATAAAACAGACTACAACTCTCTCACCCCAATGTATTTTGGAATGAGATTTCTTTCCCCTTAAATGGAATCTTAGGACCTCCGATTGGTAGAAACTTCACCACATTTGGACTTAAAAGGCGAGACTTATTGAGGTTTTAATTTTGGGTGACGTTTCACACACTCTTTCTAAAATGGACAAAAAAGAGAATTTAAAGACATCCAGTTGGTAGAAATTTCACCACTTTTGGACTTAAAATGAGACTTATGGTGCTTTTAATTTTGGGTGACGTTTCGAACACTCTTTACAAAATGGACTACAACTCTCTCACCCCAACAAATTTTGAAACGAGATTTCTTTCCCCTGAAAGAGAATTTGAAGACCTCCGATTGGTAGAAATTTCACCACTTTTGAACCTAAAATGAAAGAGTTGTGAAGGTTTAAATTTTGGGTGACGTTTCGCACTCATTATAAAATGGGCCAAAACGCTCCCACCCCACTAAATCTTAACCAAGATTTTTTCCATTGAAACAGAATTTGAAGACCTCCAATTGGTAGAAATTTCACCACTTTTGCACTTAAAATGAGAGAGTTATGGAGGTTTTAATTTTGGTGTCATTTAACACACACTATTTATAAAACGGGCTACAACCCTCTCACCCCAATGAATTTTGAAACGAGATTTCTCTCCCCTGGAAGAAAATTTGAAGACCTCTGATAGGCAGAAATTTCACCACTTTTGGACTTAAAGTGAGAGAGTTATAGAGGTTTTAATTTTGGGTGACGTTTCACACACTTTATAAAACGGACTACAACTCACTCACCCCAATGAATTTTGAAACGAGATTTCTCTCTCCTGAAAGAGAATTTGAAGACCTCCGATTGGTAGAAATTTCACCACTTTTGGAATTAAATGCGAGAGTTATGGAGGTTTTAATTTTGGGTGACGTTTCACACTCTTTATAAAATGGACCAAAACGCTCTCTTCCCCACTACTTTTAAATGAGATTTTTTCGATTGAAATAGAATTTGAAGATCTCCAATTTGTAGAAATTTCACCACTTTTGCAATTAAAATGAATGAGTTATGGAGATTTTAATTTTTGGTGACATTTAACACACTCTTTATAAAACGGACTACAACTCTCTCACCCCAATGAATTTTGAAACGAGATTTCTCTCCCCTGAAAGAAATTTGAAGACCTCCGATTGGTAGAAATTTCACGACTTTTGGACTTAAAGTGAGAGAGAGTTATAGAGGTTTTAATTTTGGGTGACGTTCCGCACAGACTTTATAAAATGGACTACAACTCTCATCCCAACAAATTTTGAAATCAGATTTCTGTCCCTGAAATAGAATCTTAGGACCTCCGATTGGTAGAAATTTCACCACTTTTGGACTTAAAATGCGAAAGTTATGGAGGTTTTAATTTTGGGTGACGTTTCGCACTCTTAAAAAAATGGACCAAAACGCTCTCACCCGACCTAATCTTAAATGAGGTTTTTTCCATTGAAAGAGAATTTGAAGACCTCCGATTGGTAGAAATTTCACCACTTTTGGAATTAAAATGCGAGAGTTATGGAGGTTTTAATTTTGGGTGACGTTTCACACTCTTTAGAAAATGGACCAAAACGCTCTCGCCCCCACTAATTTTAAATGAGATTTTTTCGATTGAAATAGAATTTGAAGACCTCCAATTTGTAGAAATTTCACCACTTTTGCAATTAAAATGAGAGAGTTATGGAGATTTTAATTTTTGGTGACATTTAACACACTCTTTATATAACGGACTACAACTCTCTCACCCCAATGAATTTTGAAACGAGATTTCTCTCCCCTGAAAGAAATTTGAAGACCTCCGATTGGTAGAAATTTCACGACTTTTGGACTTAAAGTGAGAGAGAGTTATAGAGGTTTTAATTTTGGGTGACGTTCCGCACAGACTTTATAAAATGGACTGCAACTCTCATTCCAACAAACTTTGAAATCAAATTTCTGTCCCTGAAATAGAATCTTAGGACCTCCGATTGGTAGAAATTTCACCACTTTTGGACTTAAAATGCGAGAGTTATGGTGGTTTTAATTTTGGGTGACGTTTCGCACACTCTTTATAAAATGGACTATAACTCTCATCCCAACAAATTTTGAAATGAGATTTCTTTCCCTGAAGTAGAATCTTAGGACCTCCGATTGGTAGAAATTTCACCACTTTTGGACCTAAAATGCGAGAGTTATGGAGGTTTTAATTTTGGGTGACGTTTCGCACTCTTAAAAAAATGGACCAAAACGCTCTCACCCCACCTAATCTTAAATGAGGTTTTTTCCATTGAAAGAGAATTTGAAGACCTCCAATTGGTAGACATTTCACCACTTTTGCACTTAAAATGAGAGAGTTATGGAGGTTTTAATTTTGGGTGATGTTTAACACACTCTTTATAAAACAGACTACAACTCTCTCACCCCAATGTATTTTGGAATGAGATTTCTTTCCCCTTAAATGGAATCTTAGGACCTCCGATTGGTAGAAACTTCACCACATTTGGACTTAAAAGGCGAGACTTATTGAGGTTTTAATTTTGGGTGACGTTTCACACACTCCTTATAAAATGGACAAAAAAGAGAATTTAAAGACATCCAGTTGGTAGAAATTTCACCACTTTTGGACTTAAAATGAGACTTATGGTGCTTTTAATTTTGGGTGACGTTTCGAACACTCTTTACAAAATGGACTACAACTCTCTCACCCCAACAAATTTTGAAACGAGATTTCTTTCCCCTGAAAGAGAATTTGAAGACCTCCGATTGGTAGAAATTTCACCACTTTTGAACCTAAAATGAAAGAGTTGTGAAGGTTTAAATTTTGGGTGACGTTTCGCAGTCATTATAAAATGGGCCAAAACGCTCCCACCCCACTAAATCTTAACCAAGATTTTTTCCATTGAAAGAGAATTTGAAGACCTCCAATTGGTAGAAATTTCACCACTTTTGCACTTAAAATGAGAGAGTTATGGAGGTTTTAATTTTGGTGTCATTTAACACACACTATTTATAAAACGGGCTACAACCCTCTCACCCCAATGAATTTTGAAACGAGATTTCTCTCCCCTGGAAGAAAATTTGAAGACCTCTGATAGGCAGAAATTTCACCACTTTTGGACTTAAAGTGAGAGAGTTATAGAGGTTTTAATTTTGGGTGACGTTTCGCACACTTTATAAAACGGACTACAACTCACTCACCCCAATGAATTTTGAAACGAGATTTCTCTCTCCTGAAAGAGAATTTGAAGACCTCCGATTGGTAGAAATTTCACCACTTTTGGAATTAAAATGCGAGAGTTATGGAGGTTTTAATTTTGGGTGACGTTTCACACTCTTTATAAAATGGACCAAAACGCTCTCGCCCCCACTACTTTTAAATGAGATTTTTTCGATTGAAATAGAATTTGAAGATCTCCAATTTGTAGAAATTTCACCACTTTTGCAATTAAAATGAATGAGTTATGGAGATTTTAATTTTTGGTGACATTTAACACACTCTTTATAAAACGGACTACAACTCTCTCACCCCAATGAATTTTGAAACGAGATTTCTCTCCCCTGAAAGAAATTTGAAGACCTCCGATTGGTAGAAATTTCACGACTTTTGGACTTAAAGTGAGAGAGAGTTATAGAGGTTTTAATTTTGGGTGACGTTCCGCACAGACTTTATAAAATGGACTACAACTCTCATCCCAACAAATTTTGAAATCAGATTTCTGTCCCTGAAATAGAATCTTAGGACCTCCGATTGGTAGAAATTTCACCACTTTTGGACTTAAAATGCGAAAGTTATGGAGGTTTTAATTTTGGGTGACGTTTCGCACTCTTAAAAAAATGGACCAAAACGCTCTCACCCGACCTAATCTTAAATGAGGTTTTTTCCATTGAAAGAGAATTTGAAGACCTCCGATTGGTAGAAATTTCACCACTTTTGGAATTAAAATGCGAGAGTTATGGAGGTTTTAATTTTGGGTGACGTTTCACACTCTTTAGAAAATGGACCAAAACGCTCTCGCCCCCACTAATTTTAAATGAGATTTTTTCGATTGAAATAGAATTTGAAGACCTCCAATTTGTAGAAATTTCACCACTTTTGCAATTAAAATGAGAGAGTTATGGAGATTTTAATTTTTGGTGACATTTAACACACTCTTTATATAACGGACTACAACTCTCTCACCCCAATGAATTTTGAAACGAGATTTCTCTCCCCTGAAAGAAATTTGAAGACCTCCGATTGGTAGAAATTTCACGACTTTTGGACTTAAAGTGAGAGAGAGTTATAGAGGTTTTAATTTTGGGTGACGTTCCGCACAGACTTTATAAAATGGACTGCAACTCTCATTCCAACAAACTTTGAAATCAAATTTCTGTCCCTGAAATAGAATCTTAGGACCTCCGATTGGTAGAAATTTCACCACTTTTGGACTTAAAATGCGAGAGTTATGGTGGTTTTAATTTTGGGTGACGTTTCGCACACTCTTTATAAAATGGACTATAACTCTCATCCCAACAAATTTTGAAATGAGATTTCTTTCCCTGAAGTAGAATCTTAGGACCTCCGATTGGTAGAAATTTCACCACTTTTGGACCTAAAATGCGAGAGTTATGGAGGTTTTAATTTTGGGTGACGTTTCGCACTCTTAAAAAAATGGACCAAAACGCTCTCACCCCACCTAATCTTAAATGCTGTTTTTTCCATTGAAAGAGAATTTGAAGACCTCCAATTGGTAGACATTTCACCACTTTTGCACTTAAAATGAGAGAGTTATGGAGGTTTTAATTTTGGGTGATGTTTAACACACTCTTTATAAAACAGACTACAACTCTCTCACCCCAATGTATTTTGGAATGAGATTTCTTTCCCCTTAAATGGAATCTTAGGACCTCCGATTGGTAGAAACTTCACCACATTTGGACTTAAAAGGCGAGACTTATTGAGGTTTTAATTTTGGGTGACGTTTCACACACTCTTTATAAAATGGACAAAAAAGAGAATTTAAAGACATCCAGTTGGTAGAAATTTCACCACTTTTGGGCTTAAAATGAGACTTATGGTGCTTTTAATTTTGGGTGACGTTTCGAACACTCTTTACAAAATGGACTACAACTCTCTCACCCCAACAAATTTTGAAACGAGATTTCTTTCCCCTGAAAGAGAATTTGAAGACCTCCGATTGGTAGAAATTTCACCACTTTTGAACCTAAAATGAAAGAGTTGTGAAGGTTTAAATTTTGGGTGACGTTTCGCACTCATTATAAAATGGGCCAAAACGTTCCCACTCCACTAAATCTTAACCAAGATTTTTTCCATTGAAAGAGAATTTGAAGACCTCCAATTGGTAGAAATTTCACCACTTTTGCACTTAAAATGAGAGAGTTATGGAGGTTTTAATTTTGGTGTCATTTAACACACACTATTTATAAAACAGGCTACAACCCTCTCACCCCAATGAATTTTGAAACGAGATTTCTCTCACCTGGAAGAAAATTTGAAGACCTCTGATAGGCAGAAATTTCACCACTTTTGGACTTAAAGTGAGAGAGTTATAGAGGTTTTAATTTTGGGTGACTTTTCGCACACACTTTATAAAATGGACTACAACTCTCATCCCAACAAATTTTGGAATGAGATTTCTTTCCTTGAAATAGAATCTTAGGACCTCCGATTGGTAGAAATTTCACCACTTTTGGACTTAAAATGAGAGAGTTATGAAGGTTTTAATTTTGGGTGACGTTTCGCACACTTTATAAAATGGACCAAAACGCTCTCACCCCACCTAATCTTAAATGAGATTTTTTCCACTGAAAGAGAATTTGAAGACCTCCAATTGGTAGAAATTTCACCACTATTGCACTTACAATGAGAGAGTTATGGAGGTTTTAATTTTGGGTGATGTTTAACACACTCTTTATAAAACGGAATACAACTCTCTCACCCCAATGAATTTTGAAACAAGATTTCTCTCTCCTGAAAAAAATTTGAAGACCTCCGATTGGTAGAAATTTCCCGACTTTTGGACTTAAAGTGAGAGAGAGTTATAGAGGTTTTAATTTTGGGTGACGTTCCACACAGACTTTATAAAATGGACTACAACTCTCATCCCAACAAATTTTGAAATCAGATTTCTGTCCCTGAAATCGAATCTTAGGACCCCCGATTGGTGGAAATTTCACCACTTTTGTACTTAAAATGCGAGAGTTATGGTGGTTTTAATTTTGGGTGACGTTTCGCACACTCATTATAAAATGGACTACAACTCTCATCCCAACAAATTTTGAAATGAGATTTCTTTCCCTAAAATAGAATCTTAGGACCTCCGATTGGTAGAAATTTCACCACTTTTGGACCTAAAATGCGAGAGTTATGGAGGTTTTAATTTTGGGTGACGTTTCGCACTCTTAAAAAAATGGACCAAAACGCTCTCACCCCACCTAATCTTAAATGAGGTTTTTTCCATTGAAAGAGAATTTGAAGACCTCCAATTGGTAGAAATTTCACCACTTTTGCACTTAAAATGAGAGAGTTATGGAGGTTTTAATTTTCGGTGATGTTTAACACACTCTTTATAAAACAGACTACAACTCTCTCACCCCAATGTATTTTGGAATGAGATTTCTTTCCCCTTAAATGGAATCTTAGGACCTCCGATTGGTAGAAACTTCACCACATTTGGACTTAAAAGGCGAGACTTATTGAGGTTTTAATTTTGGGTGACGTTTCACACACTCTTTATAAAAGGGACAAAAAAGAGAATTTGAAGACATCCAGTTGGTAGAAATTTCACCACTTTTGGACTTAAAATGAGACTTATGGTGCTTTTAATTTTGGGTGACGTTTCGAACACTCTTTACAAAATGGACTACAACTCTCTCACCCCAACAAATTTTGAAACGAGATTTCTTTCCCGTGAAAGAGAATTTGAAGACCTTCGATTGGTAGAAATTTCACCACTTTTGACCCTAAAATGAAAGAGTTGTGAAGGTTTAAATTTTGGGTGACGATTCGCACTCATTATAAAATGGGCCAAAACGCTCCCACCCCACTAAATCTTAACCACGATTTTTTCCATTGAAAGAGAATTTGAAGACCTCCAATTGGTAGAAATTTCACCACTTTTGCACTTAAAATGAGAGAGTTATGGAGGTTTTAATTTTGGTGTCATTTAACACACACTATTTATAAAACGGGCTACAACCCTCTCACCCCAATGAATTTTGAAACGAGATTTCTCTCCCCTGGAAGAAAATTTGAAGACCTCTGATAGGCAGAAATTTCACCACTTTTGGACTTAAAGTGAGAGAGTTATAGAGGTTTTAATTTTGGGTGACGTTTCGCACACTTTAGAAAACGGACTACAACTCACTCACCCCAATGAATTTTGAAACGAGATTTCTCTCTCCTGAAAGAGAATTTGAAGACCTCCGATTGGTAGAAATTTCACCACTTTTGGAATTAAAATGCGAGAGTTATGGAGGTTTTAATTTTGGGTGATGTTTAACACACTCTTTATAAAACAGACTACAACTCTCTCACCCCAATGTATTTTGGAATGAGATTTCTTTCCCCTTAAATGGAATCTTAGGACCTCCGATTGGTAGAAACTTCACCACATTTGGACTTAAAAGGCGAGACTTATTGAGGTTTTAATTTTGGGTGACGTTTCACACACTCCTTATAAAATGGACAAAAAAGAGAATTTAAAGACATCCAGTTGGTAGAAATTTCACCACTTTTGGACTTAAAATGAGACTTATGGTGCTTTTAATTTTGGGTGACGTTTCGAACACTCTTTACAAAATGGACTACAACTCTCTCACCCCAACAAATTTTGAAACGAGATTTCTTTCCCCTGAAAGAGAATTTGAAGACCTCCGATTGGTAGAAATTTCACCACTTTTGAACCTAAAATGAAAGAGTTGTGAAGGTTTAAATTTTGGGTGACGTTTCGCACTCATTATAAAATGGGCCAAAACGCTCCCACCCCACTAAATCTTAACCAAGATTTTTTCCATTGAAAGAGAATTTGAAGACCTCCAATTGGTAGAAATTTCACCACTTTTGCACTTAAAATGAGAGAGTTATGGAGGTTTTAATTTTGGTGTCATTTAACACACACTATTTATAAAACGGGCTACAACCCTCTCACCCCAATGAATTTTGAAACGAGATTTCTCTCCCCTGGAAGAAAATTTGAAAACCTCTGATAGGCAGAAATTTCACCACTTTTGGACTTAAAGTGAGAGAGTTATAGAGGTTTTAATTTTGGGTGACTTTTCGCACACACTTTATAAAATGGACTACAACTCTCATCCCAACAAATTTTGGAATGAGATTTCTATCTCTGAAATAGAATCTTAGGACCTCCGATTGGTAGAAATTTCCCCACTTTTGGACTTAAAATGAGAGAGTTATGGAGGTTTTAATTTTGGGTGACGTTTCGCACACTTTAAAAAATGGACCAAAACGCTCTCACCTCACCTAATCTTAAATGAGATTTTTTCCACTGAAAGAGAATTTGAAGACCTCCAATTGGTACAAATTTCACCACTATTGCACTTACAATAAGAGAGTTATGGAGGTTTTAATTTTGGGTGATGTTTAACACACTTTATAAAACGGAATACAACTCTCTCACCCCAATGAATTGAGAAACGAGATTTCACTCTCCTGAAAGAAAATTTGAAGAATTCCGATTGGTAGAAATGTCACCACTTTTGGACTTAAAGTGAGAGAGTTATAGAGGTTTTAATTTTGGTTGACGTTTCGCACACCCTTTATAAAATGGACTACAACTCTCATCCCAACAAATTTTGAAATGAGATTTCTTTCCCTGAAATAGAATCTTAGGACCTCCGATTGGTAGAAATTTCACCACTTTTGGACTTAAAATTAGAGAGTTATGGAGGTTTTAATTTTGGGTGACGTTTCGCACACTTTAAAAAATGGACCAAAACGCTCTCACCCCACCTAATCTTAAATGAGGTTTTTTCCATTGAAAGAGAATTTGAAGACCTCCAATTGGTAGAAATTTCACCACTTTTGCACTTAAAATGAGAGAGTTATAGAGGTTTTAATTTTGGTGTCATTTAACACACACTATTTATAAAACGGGCTACAACCCTCTCACCCCAATGAATTTTGATACGAGATTTCTCTCCCCTGGAAGAAAATTTGAAGACCTCTGATAGGCAGAAATTTCACCACTTTTGGACTTAAAGTGAGAGAGTTATAGAGGTTTTAATTTTGGGTGACGTTTCGCACACTTTATAAAACGGACTACAACTCACTCACCCCAATGAATTTTGAAACGAGATTTCTCTCTCCTGAAAGAGAATTTGAAGACCTCCGATTGGTAGAAATTTCACCACTTTTGGAATTAAAATGCGAGAGTTATGGAGGTTTTAATTTTGGGTGACGTTTCACACTGTTTATAAAATGGACCAAAACGCTCTCGCCTCCACTACTTTTAAATGAGATTTTTTCGATTGAAATAGAATTTGAAGATCTCCAATTTGTAGAAATTTCACCACTTTTGCAATTAAAATGAATGAGTTCTGGTGATTTTAATTTTTGGTGACATTTAACACACTCTTTATAAAACGGACTACAACTCTCTCACCCCAATGCATTTTGAAACGAGATTTCTCTCCCCTGAAAGAAATTTGAAGACCTCCGATTGGTAGAAATTTAACGACTTTTGGACTTAAAGTGAGAGAGAGTTATAGAGGTTTTAATTTTGGGTGACGTTCCGCACAGACTTTATAAAATGGACTACAACTCTCATCCCAACAAATTTTGAAATCAGATTTCTGTCCCTGAAATAGAATCTTAGGACCTCCGATTGGTAGAAATTTCACCACTTTTGGACTTAAAACGCGAAAGTTATGGTGGTTTTAATTTTGGGTGACGTTTCGCACACTCTTTATAAAATGGACTACAACTCTCATCCCAACAAATTTTGAAATGAGATTTCTTTCCCTGAAGTAGAATCTTAGGACCTCCGATTGGTAGAAATTTCACCACTTTTGGACTTAAAATGCGAGAGTTATGGAGGTTTTAATTTTGGGTGACGTTTCGCACTCTTAAAAAAATGGACCAAAACGCTCTCACCCCACCTAATCTTAAATGAGATTTTTTCCACTGAAAGAGAATTTGAAGACCTCCAATTGGTACAAATTTCACCACTATTGCACTTACAATGAGAGAGTTATGGAGGTTTTAATTTTGGGTGATGTTTAACACACTTTATAAAACGGAATACAACTCTCTCACCCCAATGAATTGTGAAACGAGATTTCACTCTCCTGAAAGAAAATTTGAAGAATTCCGATTGGTAGAAATGTCACCACTTTTGGACTTAAAGTGAGAGAGTTATAGAGGTTTTAATTTTGGGTGACGTTTCGCACACTCTTTATAAAATGGACTACAACTCTCATCTCAACAAATTTTGAAATGAGATTTCTTTCCCTGAAATAGAATCTTAGGACCTCCGATTGGTAGAAATTTCACCACATTTGGACTTAAAATTAGAGAGTTATGGAGGTTTTAATTTTGGGTGACGTTTCGCACACTTTAAAAAATGGACCAAAACGCTCTCACCCCACCTAATCTTAAATGAGATTTTTTCCACTGAAAGAGAATTTGAAGACCTCCAATTGGTAGAAATTTCACCACTTTTGCACTTAAAATGAGAGAGTTATGGAGGTTTTAATTTTTGGTGATGTTTATCACACTCTTTATAAACCGGACTACAACTCTCTCACCGCAATGAGTTTTGGAATGAGATTTCCTTCCCCTGAAATGGTATCTTAAGACCACCGATTGGTAGAAATTTCACCAATTTTAGACTTAAAAGGCGCGACTTATTGAGGTTTTAATTTTGAGTGACGTTTCACACACTCTTTATAAAATGGACCAAAACTCCGTCATCCCACCGAATTTTTAAATGAGATTTTTTTCCGGTAAAAGAGAATTTGAAGACCTCCTATTGCTAGAAATTTCACCACTTTTGAAACTAAAATGAGAGACTTATGAAGGTTTTAATTTTGGGTGACGTTTCGCTCTTTTTATAAAATGGACCAAAACGCTCTCACCCCACCTAATCTTAGATGAGGTTTTTTCCATTGAAAGAGAATTTGAAGACCTCCAATTGGTAGAAATTTCACCACTTTTGCACTTAAAATGAGAGAGTTATGGAGGTTTTAATTTTGGGTGATGTTTAACACACTCTTTATAAAACAGACTACAACTCTCTCACCCCAATGTATTTTGGAATGAGATTTCTTTCCCCTTAAATGGAATCTTAGGACCTCCGATTGGTAGAAACTTCACCACATTTGGACTTAAAAGGCGAGACTTATTGAGGTTTTAATTTTGGGTGACGTTTCACACTCTTTATAAAATGGACAAAAAAGAGAATTTAAAGACATCCAGTTGGTAGAAATTTCACCACTTTTGGACTTAAAATGAGACTTATGGTGCTTTTAATTTTGGGTGACGTTTCGAACACTCTTTACAAAATGGACTACAACTCTCTCACCCCAACAAATTTTGAAACGAGATTTCTTTCCCCTGAAAGAGAATTTGAAGACCTCCGATTGGTAGAAATTTCACCACTTTTGAACCTAAAATGAAAGAGTTGTGAAGGTTTAAATTTTGGGTGACGTTTCGCAGTCATTATAAAATGGGCCAAAACGCTCCCACCCCACTAAATCTTAACCAAGATTTTTTCCATTGAAAGAGAATTTGAAGACCTCCAATTGGTAGAAATTTCACCACTTTTGCACTTAAAATGAGAGAGTTATGGAGGTTTTAATTTTGGTGTCATTTAACACACACTATTTATAAAACGGGCTACAACCCTCTCACCCCAATGAATTTTGAAACGAGATTTCTCTCCCCTGGAAGAAAATTTGAAGACCTCTGATAGGCAGAAATTTCACCACTTTTGGACTTAAAGTGCGAGAGTTATAGAGGTTTTAATTTTGGGTGACGTTTCGCACACTTTATAAAACGGACTACAACTCACTCACCCCAATGAATTTTGAAACGAGATTTCTCTCTCCTGAAAGAGAATTTGAAGACCTCCGATTGGTAGAAATTTCACCACTTTTGGAATTAAAATGCGAGAGTTATGGAGGTTTTAATTTTGGGTGACGTTTCACACTCTTTATAAAATGGACCAAAACGCTCTCGCCCCCACTACTTTTAAATGAGATTTTTTCGATTGAAATAGAATTTGAAGATCTCCAATTTGTAGAAATTTCACCACTTTTGCAATTAAAATGAATGAGTTATGGAGATTTTAATTTTTGGTGACATTTAACACACTTTTTATAAAACGGACTACAACTCTCTCACCCCAATGAATTTTGAAACGAGATTTCTCTCCCCTGAAAGAAATTTGAAGACCTCCGATTGGTAGAAATTTCACGACTTTTGGACTTAAAGTGAGAGAGAGTTATAGAGGTTTTAATTTTGGGTGACGTTCCGCACAGACTTTATAAAATGGACTACAACTCTCATCCCAACAAATTTTGAAATCAGATTTCTGTCCCTGAAATAAAATCTTAGGACCTCCGATTGGTAGAAATTTCACCACTTTTGGACTTAAAATGCGAAAGTTATGGAGGTTTTAATTTTGGGTGACGTTTCGCACTCTTAAAAAAATGGACCAAAACGCTCTCACCCGACCTAATCTTAAATGAGGTCTTTTCCATTGAAAGAGAATTTGAAGACCTCCAATTGGTAAAAATTTCACCACTTTTGCACTTAAAATGAGAGAGTTATGGAGGTTTTAATTTTGGGTGATGTTTAACACACTCTTTATAAAACAGACTACAACTCTCTCACCCCAATGTATTTTGGAATGAGATTTCTTTCCCCTTAAATGGAATCTTAGGACCTCCGATTGGTAGAAAATTCACCACATTTGGACTTAAAAGGCGAGACTTATTGAGGTTTTAATTTTGGGTGACGTTTCACACACTCTTTATAAAATGGACAAAAAAGAGAATTTAAAGACATCCAGTTGGTAGAAATTTCACCACTTTTGGACTTAAAATGAGACTTATGGTGCTTTTAATTTTGGGTGACGTTTCGAACACTCTTTACAAAATGGACTACAACTCTCTCACCCCAACAAATTTTAAAACGAGATTTCTTTCCCCTGAAAGAGAATTTGAAGACCTCCGATTAGTAGAAATTTCACCACTTTTGAACCTAAAATGAAAGAGTTGTGAAGGTTTAAATTTTGGGTGACGTTTCGCACTCATTATAAAATGGGCCAAAACGCTCCCACCCCACTAAATCTTAACCAAGATTTTTTCCATTGAAAGAGAATTTGAAGACCTCCAATTGGTAGAAATTTCACCACTTTTGCACTTAAAATGAGAGAGTTATGGAGGTTTTAATTTTGGTGTCATTTAACACACACTATTTATAAAACGGGCTACAACCCTATCAAACCAATGACTTTTGAAACGAGATTTCTCTCCCCTGGAAGAAAATTTGAAAACCTCTGATAGGCAGAAATTTCACCACTTTTGGACTTAAAGTGAGAGAGTTATAGAGGTTTTAATTTTGGGTGACTTTTCGCACACACTTTATAAAATGGACTACAACTCTCATCCCAACAAATTTTGGAATGAGATTTCTTTCTCTGAAATAGAATCTTAGGACCTCCGATTGGTAGAAATTTCCCCACTTTTGGACTTAAAATGAGAGAGTTATGGAGGTTTTAATTTTGGGTGACGTTTCGCACACTTTAAAAAATGGACCAAAACGCTCTCACCCCACCTAATCTTAAATGAGATTTTTTCCACTGAAAGAGAATTTGAAGACCTCCAATTGGTACAAATTTCACCACTATTGCACTTACAATGAGAGAGTTATGGAGGTTTTAATTTTGGGTGATGTTTAACACACTTTATAAAACGGAATACAACTCTCTCACCCCAATGAATTGTGAAACGAGATTTCACTCTCCTGAAAGAAAATTTGAAGAATTCCGATTGGTAGAAATGTCACCACTTTTGGACTTAAAGTGAGAGAGTTATAGAGGTTTTAATTTTGGTTGACGTTTCGCACACTCTTTATAAAATGGACTACAACTCTCATCCCAACAAATTTTGAAATGAGATTTCTTTCCCTGAAATAGAATCTTAGGACCTCCGATTGGTAGAAATTTCACCACTTTTGGACTTAAAATTAGAGAGTTATGGAGGTTTTAATTTTGGGTGACGTTTCGCACACTTTAAAAAATGGACCAAAACGCTCTCACCCCACCTAATCTTAAATGAGATTTTTTCCACTGAAAGAGAATTTGAAGACCTCCAATTGGTAGAAATTTCACCACTTTTGCCCTTAAAATGAGAGAGTTATGGAGGTTTTAATTTTTGGTGATGTTTATCACACTCTTTATAAACCGGACTACAACTCTCTCACCGCAATGAATTTTGGAATGAGATTTCCTTCCCCTGAAATGGTATCTTAAGACCACCGATTGGTAGAAATTTCACCACTTTTAGACTTAAAAGGCGAGACTTATTGACGTTTTAATTTTGAGTGACGTTTCACACACTCTTTATAAAATGGACCAAAACTCCGTCATCCCACCGAATTTTTAAATGAGATTTTTTTCCGGTAAAAGAGAATTTGAAGACCTCTTATTGGTAGAAATTTCACCACTTTTGAAGCTAAAATGAGAGACTTATGAAGGTTTTAATTTTGGGTGACGTTTCGCTCTTTTTATAAAATGGACCGAAACGCTCTCACCCCCGCTAATCTTGAATGAGATTTTTTCCATTGAAAGAGAATTTGAAGACCTCCAATTGGTAGAAATTTTACCACTTTTGCACTTAAAATCAGAAAGTTATGGAGGTTTTAATTTTTGGTGACGTTTAACACACTCTTTATAAAACAGACTACAACTCTCTAACCCCAATGAATTTTGAAACGTGATTTCTGTCCCCTGAAAGAGAATTTGAAGACCTCCGATTGGTAGAAATTTAACCACTTTTGGACATAAAGTGAGAGAGAGAGTTATAGAGGTTTTAATTTTGGGTGACGTGGCACACACTCTTTATAAAATGGACTATAACTCGCTCATCCCAACAAATTTTGAAATGAGATTTCTTTCCCCTGAAATAGAATCTTAGGACCTCCGATTGGTAGAAATTTCAACACTTTTGGACTTAAAATGAGAGAGTTATGGTGCTTTTAATTTTGGGTGATGTTTCACACACTCTTTATAAAATGGACAAAAAGTCCCTCATCCCACCGAATTTTTAAATGAGATTTTTTCCGATGAAAGAGAATTTGAAGACATCCAATTGGTAGAAATTTCACCCCTTTTTTACTTAAAGTGAGAAGAGTTCTTTCCCAACAAATTTTGAAATGAGATTTCTTTCCCTGAAATAGAATCTTAGGACCTCCGATTGGTAGAAATTTCACCACTTTTGGACTTAAAATGGTAGAGTTATGGAGGTTTTAATTTCGGGTGACGTTTTGCACTCTTTATAAAATGCGCCAAAACAGTCCCAGCCCAGCTAATCTTAAACAAGATTTCTTCCATTGAAAGAGAATTTGAAGACCTCCAATTGCAATAAATTTCACCACTTTTGCACTTAAAATGCGAAAGTTATGGAGGTTTTAATTTTGGTGACGTTTAACTCTTTATAAAACGGACTACAACTCACTAACCCCAATGAATTTTGAAACGAGATTTCTCTCTCCTGAAAGAGAATTTGAAGACCTCCGATTGGTAGAAATTTCACCACTTTTGGAATTAAAATGCGAGAGTTATGGAGGTTTTAATTTTGGGTGACTTTTCACACTCTTTATAAAATGGACCAAAACGCTCTCGCCCCCACTAATTTTAAATGAGATTTTTTCGATTGAAATAGAATTTGAAGACCTCCAATTTGTAGAAATTTCACCACTTTTCCAATTAAAATGAGAGAGTTATGGAGATTTTAATTTTTGGTGACATTTAACACACTCTTTATAAAACGGACTACAACTCTCTCACCCCAATGAATTTTGAAACGAGATTTCTCTCCCCTGAAAGAAATTTGAAGACCTCCGATTGGTAGAAATTTCACGACTTTTGGACTTAAAGTGAGAGAGAGTTATAGAGGTTTTAATTTTGGGTGACGTTCCGCACAGACTTTATAAAATGGACTGCAACTCTCATTCCAACAAACTTTGAAATCAAATTTCTGTCCCTGAAATAGAATCTTAGGACCTCGGATTGGTAGAAATTTCACCACTTTTGGACTTAAAATGCGAGAGTTATGGTGGTTTTAATTTTGGGTGACGTTTCGCACACTCTTTATAAAATGGACTACAACTCTCATCCCAACAAATTTTGAAATGAGATTTCTTTCCCTGAAGTAGAATCTTAGGACCTCCGATTGGTAGAAATTTCACCACTTTTGGACCTAAAATGCGAGAGTTATGGAGGTTTTAATTTTGGGTGACGTTTCGCACTCTTAAAAAAATGGACCAAAACGCTCTCACCCCACCTAATCTTAAATGAGGTTTTTTCCATTGAAAGAGAATTTGAAGACCTCCAATTGGTAGAAATTTCACCACTTTTGCACTTAAAATGAGAGAGTTATGGAGGTTTTAATTTTGGGTGATGTTTAACACACTCTTTATAAAACAGAATACAACTCTCTCATCCCAATGTATTTTGGAATGAGATTTCTTTCCCCTGAAATGGAATCTTAGGACCTCCGATTGGTAGAAACTTCACCACATTTGGACTTAAAAGGCGAGACTTATTGAGGTTTTAATTTTGGGTGACGTTTGACACACTCTTTATAAAATGGACAAAAAAGAGAATTTAAAGACATCCAGTTGGTAGAAATTTCACCACTTTTGGACTTAAAATGAGACTTATGGTGCTTTTAATTTTGGGTGACGTTTCGAACACTCTTTACAAAATGGACTACAACTCTCTCACCCCAACAAATTTTGAAACGAGATTTCTTTCCCCTGAAAGAGAATTTGAAGACCTCCGATTGGTAGAAATTTCACCACTTTTGAACCTAAAATGAAAGAGTTGTGAAGGTTTAAATTTTGGGTGACGTTTCGCAGTCATTATAAAATGGGCCAAAACGCTCCCACCCCACTAAATCTTAACCAAGATTTTTTCCATTGAAAGAGAATTTGAAGACCTCCAATTGGTAGAAATTTCACCACTTTTGCACTTAAAATGAGAGAGTTATGGAGGTTTTAATTTTGGTGTCATTTAACACACACTATTTATAAAACGGGCTACAACCCTCTCACCCCAATGAATTTTGAAACGAGATTTCTCTCCCCTGGAAGAAAATTTGAAGACCTCTGATAGGCAGAAATTTCACCACTTTTGGACTTAAAGTGAGAGAGTTATAGAGGTTTTAATTTTGGGTGACGTTTCGCACACTTTATAAAATGGACCAAAACGCTCTCACCCCACCTAATCTTAAATGAGATTTTTTCCACTGAAAGAGAATTTGAAGACCTCCAATTGGTAGAAATTTCACCACTATTGCACTTACAATGAGAGAGTTATGGAGGTTTTAATTTTGGGTGATGTTTAACACACTCTTTATAAAACGGAATACAACTCTCTCACCCCAATGAATTTTGAAACAAGATTTCTCTCCCCTGAAAGAAATTTGAAGACCTCCGATTGGTAGAAATTTCCCGACTTTTGGACTTAAAGTGAGAGAGAGTTATAGAGGTTTTAATTTTGGGTGACGTTCCACACAGACTTTATAAAATGGACTACAACTCTCATCCCAACAAATTTTGAAATCAGATTTCTGTCCCTGAAATAGAATCTTAGGACCTCCGATTGGTAGAAATTTCACCACTTTTGGACTTAAAATGCGAAAGTTATGGAGGTTTTAATTTTGGGTGACGTTTCGCACTCTTAAAAAAATGGACCAAAACGCTCTCACCCGACCTAATCTTAAATGAGGTTTTTTCCATTGAAAGAGAATTTGAAGACCTCCAATTGGTAGAAATTTCACCACTTTTGCACTTAAAATGAGAGAGTTATGGAGGTTTTAATTTTGGGTGATGTTTAACACACTCTTTATAAAACAGACTACAACTCTCTCACCCCAATGTATTTTGGAATGAGATTTCTTTCCCCTTAAATGGAATCTTAGGACCTCCGATTGGTAGAAACTTCACCACATTTGGACTTAAAAGGCGAGACTTATTGAGGTTTTAATTTTGGGTGACGTTTCACACACTCTTTATAAAATGGACAAAAAAGAGAATTTAAAGACATCCAGTTGGTAGAAATTTCACCACTTTTGGACTTAAAATGAGACTTATGGTGCTTTTAATTTTGGGTGACGTTTCGAACACTCTTTACAAAATGGACTACAACTCTCTCACCCCAACAAATTTTAAAACGAGATTTCTTTCCCCTGAAAGAGAATTTGAAGACCTCCGATTAGTAGAAATTTCACCACTTTTGAACCTAAAATGAAAGAGTTGTGAAGGTTTAAATTTTGGGTGACGTTTCGCACTCATTATAAAATGGGCCAAAACGCTCCCACCCCACTAAATCTTAACCAAGATTTTTTTCATTGAAAGAGAATTTGAAGACCTCCAATTGGTAGAAATTTCACCACTTTTGCACTTAAAATGAGAGAGTTATGGAGGTTTTAATTTTGGTGTCATTTAACACACACTATTTATAAAACGGGCTACAACCCTCTCACCCCAATGAATTTTGAAACGAGATTTCTCTCCCCTAGGTTTTAATTTTGGGTGACTTTTCGCACACACTTTATAAAATGGACTACAACTCTCATCCCAACAAATTTTGGAATGAGATTTCTTTCTCTGAAATAGAATCTTAGGACCTCCGATTGGTAGAAATTTCACCACTTTTGGACCTAAAATGCGAGAGTTATGGAGGTTTTAATTTTGGGTGACGTTTCGCACACTTTAAAAAATGGACCAAAACGCTCTCACCCCACCTAATCTTAAATGAGATTTTTTCCACTGCAAGAGAATTTGAAGACCTCCAATTGGTACAAATTTCACCACTATTGCACTTACAATGAGAGAGTTATGGAGGTTTTAATTTTGGGTGATGTTTAACACACTTTATAAAACGGAATACAACTCTCTCACCCCAATGAATTGTGAAACGAGATTTCACTCTCCTGAAAGAAAATTTGAAGAATTCTGATTGGTAGAAATGTCACCACTTTTGGACTTAAAGTGAGAGAGTTATAGAGGTTTTAATTTTGGTTGACGTTTCGCACACTCTTTATAAAATGGACTACAACTCTCATCCCAACAAATTTTGAAATGAGATTTCTTTCCCTGAAATAGAATCTTAGGACCTCCGATTGGTAGAAATTTCACCACTTTTGGACTTAAAATTAGATAGTTATGGAGGTTTTAATTTTGGGTGACGTTTCGCACACTTTAAAAAATGGACCAAAACGCTCTCACCCCACCTAATCTTAAATGAGATTTTTTCCACTGAAAGAGAATTTGAAGACCTCCAATTGGTAGAAATTTCACCACTTTTGCCCTTAAAATGAGAGAGTTATGGAGGTTTTAATTTTTGGTGATGTTTATCACACTCTTTATAAACCGGACTACAACTCTCTCACCGCAATGAATTTTGGAATGAGATTTCCTTCCCCTGAAATGGTATCTTAAGACCACCGATTGGTAGAAATTTCACCACTTTTAGACTTAAAAGGCGAGACTTATTGACGTTTTAATTTTGAGTGACGTTTCACACACTCTTTATAAAATGGACCAAAACTCCGTCATCCCACCGAATTTTTAAATGAGATTTTTTTCCGGTAAAAGAGAATTTGAATACCTCCTATTGGTAGAAATTTCACCACTTTTGAAGCTAAAATGAGACACTTATGAAGGTTTTAATTTTGGGTGACGTTTCGCTCTTTTTATAAAATGGACCGAAACGCTCTCACCCCCGCTAATCTTGAATGAGATTTTTTCCATTGAAAGAGAATTTGAAGACCTCCAATTGGTAGAAATTTTACCACTTTTGCACTTAAAATCAGAAAGTTATGGAGGTTTTAATTTTTGGTGACGTTTAACACACTCTTTATAAAACAGACTACAACTCTCTAACCCCAATGAATTTTGAAATGTGATTTCTGTCCCCTGAAAGAGAATTTGAAGACCTCCGATTGGTAGAAATTTAACCACTTTTGGACATAAAGTGAGAGAGAGAGTTATAGAGGTTTTAATTTTGGGTGACGTGGCACACACTCTTTATAAAATGGACTATAACTCGCTCATCCCAACAAATTTTGAAATGAGATTTCTTTCCCCTGAAATAGAATCTTAGGACCTCCGATTGGTAGAAATTTCAACACTTTTGGACTTAAAATGAGAGAGTTATGGTGCTTTTAATTTTGGGTGATGTTTCACACACTCTTTATAAAATGGACAAAAAGTCCCTCATCCCACCGAATTTTTAAATGAGATTTTTTCCGATGAAAGAGAATTTGAAGACATCCAATTGGTAGAAATTTCACCCCTTTTTTACTTAAAGTGAGAAGAGTTCTTTCCCAACAAATTTTGAAATGAGATTTCTTTCCCTGAAATAGAATCTTAGGACCTCCGATTGGTAGAAATTTCACCACTTTTGGACTTAAAATGCTAGAGTTATGGAGGTTTTAATTTCGGGTGACGTTTTGCACTCTTTATAAAATGCGCCAAAACAGTCCCAGCCCAGCTAATCTTAAACAAGATTTCTTCCATTGAAAGAGAATTTGAAGACCTCCAATTGCAATAAATTTCACCAATTTTGCACTTAAAATGCGAAAGTTATGGAGGTTTTAATTTTGGTGACGTTTAACTCTTTATAAAACGGACTACAACTCACTAACCCCAATGAATTTTGAAACGAGATTTCTCTCTCCTGAAAGAGAATTTGAAGACCTCCGATTGGTAGAAATTTCACCACTTTTGGAATTAAAATGCGAGAGTTATGGAGGTTTTAATTTTGGGTGACTTTTCACACTCTTTATAAAATGGACCAAAACGCTCTCGCCCCCACTAATTTTAAATGAGATTTTTTCGATTGAAATAGAATTTGAAGACCTCCAATTTGTAGAAATTTCACCACTTTTCCAATTAAAATGAGAGAGTTATGGAGATTTTAATTTTTGGTGACATTTAACACACTCTTTATAAAACGGACTACAACTCTCTCACCCCAATGAATTTTGAAACGAGATTTCTCTCCCCTGAAAGAAATTTGAAGACCTCCGATTGGTAGAAATTTCACGACTTTTGGACTTAAAGTGAGAGAGAGTTATAGAGGTTTTAATTTTGGGTGACGTTCCGCACAGACTTTATAAAATGGACTGCAACTCTCATTCCAACAAACTTTGAAATCAAATTTCTGTCCCTGAAATAGAATCTTAGGACCTCCGATTGGTAGAAATTTCGCCACTTTTGGACTTAAAATGCGAGAGTTATGGTGGTTTTAATTTTGGGTGACGTTTCCCACACTCTTTATAAAATGGACTACAACTCTCATCCCAACAAATTTTGAAATGAGATTTCTTTCCCTGAAGTAGAATCTTAGGACCTCCGATTGGTAGAATTTTCACCACTTTTGGACCTAAAATGCGAGAGTTATGGAGGTTTTAATTTTGGGTGACGTTTCGCACTCTTAAAAAAATGGACCAAAACGCTCTCACCCCACCTAATCTTAAATGAGGTTTTTTCCATTGAAAGAGAATTTGAAGACCTCCAATTGGTAGAAATTTCACCACTTTTGCACTTAAAATGAGAGAGTTATGGAGGTTTTAATTTTGGGTGATGTTTAACACACTCTTTATAAAACAGAATACAACTCTCTCATCCCAATGTATTTTGGAATGAGATTTCTTTCCCCTGAAATGGAATCTTAGGACCTCCGATTGGTAGAAACTTCACCACATTTGGACTTAAAAGGCGAGACTTATTGAGGTTTTAATTTTGGGTGACGTTTCACACACTCTTTATAAAATGGACAAAAAAGAGAATTTAAAGACATCCAGTTGGTAGAAATTTCACCACTTTTGGACTTAAAATGAGACTTATGGTGCTTTTAATTTTGGGTGACGTTTCGAACACTCTTTACAAAATGGACTACAACTCTCTCACCCCAACAAATTTTGAAACGAGATTTCTTTCCCCTGAAAGAGAATTTGAAGACCTCCGATTGGTAGAAATTTCACCACTTTTGAACCTAAAATGAAAGAGTTGTGAAGGTTTAAATTTTGGGTGACGTTTCGCAGTCATTATAAAATGGGCCAAAACGCTCCCACCCCACTAAATCTTAACCAAGATTTTTTCCATTGAAAGAGAATTTGAAGACCTCCAATTGGTAGAAATTTCACCACTTTTGCACTTAAAATGAGAGAGTTATGGAGGTTTTAATTTTGGTGTCATTTAACACACACTATTTATAAAACGGGCTACAACCCTCTCACCCCAATGAATTTTGAAACGAGATTTCTCTCACCTGGAAGAAAATTTGAAGACCTCTGATAGGCAGAAATTTCACCACTTTTGGACTTAAAGTGAGAGAGTTATAGAGGTTTTAATTTTGGGTGACTTTTCGCACACACTTTATAAAATGGACTACAACTCTCATCCCAACAAATTTTGGAATGAGATTTCTTTCCTTGAAATAGAATCTTAGGACCTCCGATTGGTAGAAATTTCACCACTTTTGGAATTAAAATGAGAGAGTTATGAAGGTTTTAATTTTGGGTGACGTTTCGCACACTTTATAAAATGGACCAAAACGCTCTCACCCCACCTAATCTTAAATGAGATTTTTTCCACTGAAAGAGAATTTGAAGACCTCCAATTGGTAGAAATTTCACCACTATTGCACTTACAATGAGAGAGTTATGGAGGTTTTAATTTTGGGTGATGTTTAACACACTCTTTATAAAACGGAATACAACTCTCTCACCCCAATGAATTTTGAAACAAGATTTCTCTCCCCTGAAAGAAATTTGAAGACCTCCGATTGGTAGAAATTTCCCGACTTTTGGACTTAAAGTGAGAGAGAGTTATAGAGGTTTTAATTTTGGGTGACGTTCCACACAGACTTTATAAAATGGACTACAACTCTCATCCCAACAAATTTTGAAATCAGATTTCTGTCCCTGAAATCGAATCTAAGGACCCCCGATTGGTAGAAATTTCACCACTTTTGGACTTAAAATGCGAGAGTTATGGTGGTTTTAATTTTGGGTGACGTTTCGCACACTCATTATAAAATGGACTACAACTCTCATCCCAACAAATTTTGAAATGAGATTTCTTTCCCTAAAATAGAATCTTAGGACCTCCGATTGGTAGAAATTTCACCACTTTTGGACTTAAAATGCGAAAGTTATGGAGGTTTTAATTTTGGGTGACGTTTCGCACTCTTAAAAAAATGGACCAAAACGCTCTCACCCCACCTAATCTTAAATGAGGTTTTTTCCATTGAAAGAGAATTTGAAGACCTCCAATTGGTAGAAATTTCACCACTTTTGCACTTAAAATGAGAGAGTTATGGAGGTTTTAATTTTCGGTGATGTTTAACACACTCTTTATAAAACAGACTACAACTCTCTCACCCCAATGTATTTTGGAATGAGATTTCTTTCCCCTGAAATGGAATCTTAGGACCTCCGATTGGTAGAAACTTCACCGCATTTGGACTTAAAAGGCGAGACTTATTGAGGTTTTAATTTTGGGTGACGTTTCACACACTCTTTATAAAATTGACAAAAAAGAGAATTTGAAGACATCCAGTTGGTAGAAATTTCACCACTTTTGGACTTAAAATGAGACTTATGGTGCTTTTAATTTTGGGTGACGTTTCGAACACTCTTTACAAAATGGACTACAACTCTCTCACCCCAACAAATTTTGAAACGAGATTTCTTTCCCGTGAAAGAGAATTTGAAGACCTTCGATTGGTAGAAATTTCACCACTTTTGAACCTAAAATGAAAGAGTTGTGAAGGTTTAAATTTTGGGTGACGTTTCGCACTCATTATAAAATGGGCCAAAACGCTCCCACCCCACTAAATCTTAACCACGATTTTTTCCATTGAAAGAGAATTTGAAGACCTCCAATTGGTAGAAATTTCACCACTTTTGCACTTAAAATGAGAGAGTTATGGAGGTTTTAATTTTGGTGTCATTTAACACACACTATTTATAAAACGGGCTACAACCCTCTCACCCCAATGAATTTTGAAACGAGATTTCTCTCCCCTGGAAGAAAATTTGAAGACCTCTGATAGGCAGAAATTTCACCACTTTTGGACTTAAAGTGAGAGAGTTATAGAGGTTTTAATTTTGGGTGACGTTTCGCACACTTTATAAAACGGACTACAACTCACTCACCCCAATGAATTTTGAAACGAGATTTCTCTCTCCTGAAAGAGAATTTGAAGACCTCCGATTGGTAGAAATTTCACCACTTTTGGAATTAAAATGCGAGAGTTATGGAGGTTTTAATTTTGGGTGTCGTTTCACACTCTTTATAAAATGGACCAAAACGCTCTCGCCTCCACTACTTTTAAATGAGATTTTTTCGATTGAAATAGAATTTGAAGATCTCCAATTTGTAGAAATTTCACCACTTTTGCGATTAAAATGAATGAGTTATGGAGATTTTAATTTTTGGTGACATTTAACACACTCTTTATAAAACGGACTACAACTCTCTCACCCCAATGAATTTTGAAACGAGATTTCTCTCCCCTGAAAGAAATTTGAAGACCTCCGATTGGTAGAAATTTCACGACTTTTGGACTTAAAGTGAGAGAGAGTTATAGAGGTTTTAATTTTGGGTGACGTTCCGCACAGACTTTATAAAATGGACTACAACTCTCATCCTAACAAATTTTGAAATCAGATTTCTGTCCCTGAAATAGAATCTTAGGACCTCCGATTGGTAGAAATTTCACCACTTTTGGACTTAAAATGCGAAAGTTATGGAGGTTTTAATTTTGGGTGACGTTTCGCACTCTTAAAACAATGGACCAAAACGCTCTCACCCGACCTAATCTTAAATGAGGTTTTTTCCATTGAAAGAGAATTTGAAGACCTCCAATTGGTAGAAATTTCACCACTTTTGCACTTAAAATGAGAGAGTTATGGAGGTTTTAATTTTGGGTGATGTTTAACACACTCTTTATAAAACAGACTACAACTCTCTCACCCCAATGTATTTTGGAATGAGATTTCTTTCCCCTTAAATGGAATCTTAGGACCTCCGATTGGTAGAAACTTCACCACATTTGGACTTAAAAGGCGAGACTTATTGAGGTTTTAATTTTGGGTGACGTTTCACACACTCTTTATAAAATGGACAAAAAAGAGAATTTAAAGACATCCAGTTGGTAGAAATTTCACCACTTTTGGACTTAAAATGAGACTTATGGTGCTTTTAATTTTGGGTGACGTTTCGAACACTCTTTACAAAATGGACTACAACTCTCTCACCCCAACAAATTTTGAAACGAGATTTCTTTCCCCTGAAAGAGAATTTGAAGACCTCCGATTGGTAGAAATTTCACCACTTTTGAACCTAAAATGAAAGAGTTGTGAAGGTTTAAATTTTGGGTGACGTTTCGCAGTCATTATAAAATGGGCCAAAACGCTCCCACCCCACTAAATCTTAACCAAGATTTTTTCCATTGAAAGAGAATTTGAAGACCTCCAATTGGTAGAAATTTCACCACTTTTGCACTTAAAATGAGAGAGTTATGGAGGTTTTAATTTTGGTGTCATTTAACACACACTATTTATAAAACGGGCTACAACCCTCTCACCCCAATGAATTTTGAAACGAGATTTCTCTCACCTGGAAGAAAATTTGAAGACCTCTGATAGGCAGAAATTTCACCACTTTTGGACTTAAAGTGAGAGAGTTATAGAGGTTTTAATTTTGGGTGACTTTTCGCACACACTTTATAAAATGGACTACAACTCTCATCCCAACAAATTTTGGAATGAGATTTCTTTCCTTGAAATAGAATCTTAGGACCTCCGATTGGTAGAAATTTCACCACTTTTGGACTTAAAATGAGAGAGTTATGAAGGTTTTAATTTTGGGTGACGTTTCGCACACTTTATAAAATGGACCAAAACGCTCTCACCCCACCTAATCTTAAATGAGATTTTTTCCACTGAAAGAGAATTTGAAGACCTCCAATTGGTAGAAATTTCACCACTATTGCACTTACAATGAGAGAGTTATGGAGGTTTTAATTTTGGGTGATGTTTAACACACTCTTTATAAAACGGAATACAACTCTCTCACCCCAATGAATTTTGAAACAAGATTTCTCTCCCCTGAAAGAAATTTGAAGACCTCCGATTGGTAGAAATTTCCCGACTTTTGGACTTAAAGTGAGAGAGAGTTATAGAGGTTTTAATTTTGGGTGACGTTCCACACAGACTTTATAAAATGGACTACAACTCTCATCCCAACAAATTTTGAAATCAGATTTCTGTCCCTGAAATCGAATCTAAGGACCCCCGATTGGTAGAAATTTCACCACTTTTGGACTTAAAATGCGAGAGTTATGGTGGTTTTAATTTTGGGTGACGTTTCGCACACTCATTATAAAATGGACTACAACTCTCATCCCAACAAATTTTGAAATGAGATTTCTTTCCCTAAAATAGAATCTTAGGACCTCCGATTGGTAGAAATTTCACCACTTTTGGACCTAAAATGCGAGAGTTATGGTGGTTTTAATTTTGGGTGACGTTTCGCACTCTTAAAAAAATGGACCAAAACGCTCTCACCCCACCTAATCTTAAATGAGGTTTTTTCCATTGAAAGAGAATTTGAAGACCTCCAATTGGTAGAAATTTCACCACTTTTGCACTTAAAATGAGAGAGTTATGGAGGTTTTAATTTTCGGTGATGTTTAACACACTCTTTATAAAACAGACTACAACTCTCTCACCCCAATGTATTTTGGAATGAGATTTCTTTCCCCTGAAATGGAATCTTAGGACCTCCGATTGGTAGAAACTTCACCACATTTGGACTTAAAAGGCGAGACTTATTGAGGTTTTAATTTTGGGTGACGTTTCACACACTCTTTATAAAATGGACAAAAAAGAGAATTTGAAGACATCCAGTTGGTAGAAATTTCACCACTTTTGGACTTAAAATGAGACTTATGGTGCTTTTAATTTTGGGTGACGTTTCGAACACTCTTTACAAAATGGACTACAACTCTCTCACCCCAACAAATTTTGAAACGAGATTTCTTTCCCGTGAAAGAGAATTTGAAGACCTTCGATTGGTAGAAATTTCACCACTTTTGAACCTAAAATGAAAGAGTTGTGAAGGTTTAAATTTTGGGTGACGTTTCGCACTCATTATAAAATGGGCCAAAACGCTCCCACCCCACTAAATCTTAACCACGATTTTTTCCATTGAAAGAGAATTTGAAGACCTCCAATTGGTAGAAATTTCACCACTTTTGCACTTAAAATGAGAGAGTTATGGAGGTTTTAATTTTGGTGTCATTTAACACACACTATTTATAAAACGGGCTACAACCCTCTCACCCCAATGAATTTTGAAACGAGATTTCTCTCCCCTGGAAGAAAATTTGAAGACCTCTGATAGGCAGAAATTTCACCACTTTTGGACTTAAAGTGAGAGAGTTATAGAGGTTTTAATTTTGGGTGACGTTTCGCACACTTTATAAAACGGACTACAACTCACTCACCCCAATGAATTTTGAAACGAGATTTCTCTCTCCTGAAAGAGAATTTGAAGACCTCCGATTGGTAGAAATTTCACCACTTTTGGAATTAAAATGCGAGAGTTATGGAGGTTTTAATTTTGGGTGACGTTTCACACTCTTTATAAAATGGACCAAAACGCTCTCGCCTCCACTACTTTTAAATGAGATTTTTTCGATTGAAATAGAATTTGAAGATCTCCAATTTGTAGAAATTTCACCACTTTTGCGATTAAAATGAATGAGTTATGGAGATTTTAATTTTTGGTGACATTTAACACACTCTTTATAAAACGGACTACAACTCTCTCACCCCAATGAATTTTGAAACGAGATTTCTCTCCCCTGAAAGAAATTTGAAGACCTCCGATTGGTAGAAATTTCACGACTTTTGGACTTAAAGTGAGAGACAGTTATAGAGGTTTTAATTTTGGGTGACGTTCCGCACAGACTTTATAAAATGGACTGCAACTCTCATTCCAACAAACTTTGAAATCAAATTTCTGTCCCTGAAATAGAATCTTAGGACCTCCGATTGGTAGAAATTTCACCACTTTTGGACTTAAAATGCGAGAGTTATGGTGGTTTTAATTTTGGGTGACGTTTCGCACACTCTTTATAAAATGGACTACAACTCTCATCCCAACAAATTTTGAAATGAGATTTCTTTCCCTGAAGTAGAATCTTAGGACCTCCGATTGGTAGAAATTTCACCACTTTTGGACCTAAAATGCGAGAGTTATGGAGGTTTTAATTTTGGGTGACGTTTCGCACTCTTAAAAAAATGGACCAAAACGCTCTCACCCCACCTAATCTTAAATGAGGTTTTTTCCATTGAAAGAGAATTTGAAGACCTCCAATTGGTAGAAATTTCACCACTTTTGCACTTAAAATGAGAGAGTTATGGAGGTTTTAATTTTGGGTGATGTTTAACACACTCTTTATAAAACAGAATACAGCTCTCTCATCCCAATGTATTTTGGAATGAGATTTCTTTCCCCTGAAATGGAATCTTAGGACCTCCGATTGGTAGAAACTTCACCACATTTGGACTTAAAAGGCGAGACTTATTGAGGTTTTAATTTTGGGTGACGTTTCACACACTCTTTATAAAATGGACAAAAAAGAGAATTTAAAGACATCCAGTTGGTAGAAATTTCACCACTTTTGGACTTAAAATGAGACTTATGGTGCTTTTAATTTTGGGTGACGTTTCGAACACTCTTTACAAAATGGACTACAACTCTCTCACCCCAACAAATTTTGAAACGAGATTTCTTTCCCCTGAAAGAGAATTTGAAGACCTCCGATTGGTAGAAATTTCACCACTTTTGAACCTAAAATGAAAGAGTTGTGAAGGTTTAAATTTTGGGTGACGTTTCGCACTCATTATAAAATGGGCCAAAACGCTCCCACCCCACTAAATCTTAACCAAGATTTTTTCCATTGAAAGAGAATTTGAAGACCTCCAATTGGTAGAAATTTCACCACTTTTGCACTTAAAATGAGAGAGTTATGGAGGTTTTAATTTTGGTGTCATTTAACACACACTATTTATAAAACGGGCTACAACCCTCTCACCCCAATGAATTTTGAAACGAGATTTCTCTCACCTGGAAGAAAATTTGAAGACCTCTGATAGGCAGAAATTTCACCACTTTTGGACTTAAAGTGAGAGAGTTATAGAGGTTTTAATTTTGGGTGACTTTTCGCACACACTTTATAAAATGGACTACAACTCTCATCCCAACAAATTTTGGAATGAGATTTCTTTCCTTGAAATAGAATCTTAGGACCTCCGATTGGTAGAAATTTCACCACTTTTGGAATTAAAATGAGAGAGTTATGAAGGTTTTAATTTTGGGTGACGTTTCTCACACTTTATAAAATGGACCAAAACGCTCTCACCCCACCTAATCTTAAATGAGATTTTTTCCACTGAAAGAGAATTTGAAGACCTCCAATTGGTAGAAATTTCACAACTATTGCACTTACAATGAGAGAGTTATGGAGGTTTTAATTTTGGGTGATGTTTAACACACTCTTTATAAAACGGAATACAACTCTCTCACCCCAATGAATTTTGAAACAAGATTTCTCTCCCCTGAAAGAAATTTGAAGACCTCCGATTGGTAGAAATTTCCCGACTTTTGGACTTAAAGTGAGAGAGAGTTATAGAGGTTTTAATTTTGGGTGACGTTCCACACAGACTTTATAAAATGGACTACAACTCTCATCCCAACAAATTTTGAAATCAGATTTCTGTCCCTGAAATCGAATCTAAGGACCCCCGATTGGTAGAAATTTCACCACTTTTGGACTTAAAATGCGAGAGTTATGGTGGTTTTAATTTTGGGTGACGTTTCGCACACTCATTATAAAATGGACTACAACTCTCATCCCAACAAATTTTGAAATGAGATTTCTTTCCCTAAAATAGTATCTTAGGACCTCCGATTGGTAGAAATTTCACCACTTTTGGACCTAAAATGCGAGAGTTATGGAGGTTTTAATTTTGGGTGACGTTTCGCACTCTTAAAAAAATGGACCAAAACGCTCTCACCCCACCTAATCTTAAATGAGGTTTTTTCCATTGAAAGAGAATTTGAAGACCTCCAATTGGTAGAAATTTCACCACTTTTGCACTTAAAATGAGAGAGTTATGGAGGTTTTAATTTTCGGTGTTGTTTAACACACTCTTTATAAAACAGACTACAACTCTCTCACCCCAATGTATTTTGGAATGAGATTTCTTTCCCCTGAAATGGAATCTTAGGACCTCCGATTGGTAGAAACTTCACCACATTTGGACTTAAAAGGCGAGACTTATTGAGGTTTTATTTTTGGGTGACGTTTCACACACTCTTTATAAAATGGACAAAAAAGAGAATTTGAAGACATCCAGTTGGTAGAAATTTCACCACTTTTGGACTTAAAATGAGACTTATGGTGCTTTTAATTTTGGGTGACGTTTCGAACACTCTTTACAAAATGGACTACAACTCTCTCAACCCAACAAATTTTGAAACGAGATTTCTTTCCCGTGAAAGAGAATTTGAAGACCTTCGATTGGTAGAAATTTCACCACTTTTGAACCTAAAATGAAAGAGTTGTGAAGGTTTAAATTTTGGGTGACGTTTCGCACACTTTATAAAATGGACCAAAACGCTCTCACCCCACCTAATCTTAAATGAGATTTTTTCCACTGAAAGAGAAATTGAAGACCTCCAATTGGTAGAAATTTCACCACTATTGCACTTACAATGAGAGAGTTATGGAGGTTTTAATTTTGGGTGATGTTTAACACACTCTTTATAAAACGGAATACAACTCTCTCACCCCAATGAATTTTGAAACAAGATTTCTCTCCCCTGAAAGAAATTTGAAGACCTCCGATTGGTAGAAATTTCCCGACTTTTGGACTTAAAGTGAGAGAGAGTTATAGAGGTTTTAATTTTGGGTGACGTTCCACACAGACTTTATAAAATGGACTACAACTCTCATCCCAACAAATTTTGAAATCAGATTTCTGTCCCTGAAATCGAATCTAAGGACCCCCGATTGGTAGAAATTTCACCACTTTTGGACTTAAAATGCGAGAGTTATGGTGGTTTTAATTTTGGGTGACGTTTCGCACACTCATTATAAAATGGACTACAACTCTCATCCCAACAAATTTTGAAATGAGATTTCTTTCCCTAAAATAGAATCTTAGGACCTCCGATTGGTAGAAATTTCACCACTTTTGGACCTAAAATGCGAGAGTTATGGTGGTTTTAATTTTGGGTGACGTTTCGCACTCTTAAAAAAATTGACCAAAACGCTCTCACCCCACCTAATCTTAAATGAGGTTTTTTCCATTGAAAGAGAATTTGAAGACCTCCAATTGGTAGAAATTTCACCACTTTTGCACTTAAAATGAGAGAGTTATGGAGGTTTTAATTTTCGGTGATGTTTAACACACTCTTTATAAAACAGACTACAACTCTCTCACCCCAATGTATTTTGGAATGAGATTTCTTTCCCCTGAAATGGAATCTTAGGACCTCCGATTGGTAGAAACTTCACCACATTTGGACTTAAAAGGCGAGACTTATTGAGGTTTTAATTTTGGGTGACGTTTCACACACTCTTTATAAAATGGACAAAAAAGAGAATTTGAAGACATCCAGTTGGTAGAAATTTCACCACTTTTGGACTTAAAATGAGACTTATGGTGCTTTTAATTTTGGGTGACGTTTCGAACACTCTTTACAAAATGGACTACAACTCTCTCACCCCAACAAATTTTGAAACGAGATTTCTTTCCCGTGAAAGAGAATTTGAAGACCTTCGATTGGTAGAAATTTCACCACTTTTGAACCTAAAATGAAAGAGTTGTGAGGGTTTAAATTTTGGGTGACGTTTCGCACTCATTATAAAATGGGCCAAAATGCTCCCACCCCACTAAATCTTAACCACAATTTTTTCCATTGAAAGAGAATTTGAAGACCTCCAATTGGTAGAAATTTCACCACTTTTGCACTTAAAATGAGAGAGTTATGGAGGTTTTAATTTTGGTGTCGTTTAACACACACTATTTATAAAACGGGCTACAACCCTCTCACCCCAATGAATTTTGAAACGAGATTTCTCTCCCCTGGAAGAAAATTTGAAGACCTCTGATAGGCAGAAATTTCACCACTTTTGGACTTAAAGTGAGAGAGTTATAGAGGTTTTAATTTTGGGTGACGTTTCGCACACTTTATAAAACGGACTACAACTCACTCACCCCAATGAATTTTGAAACGAGATTTCTCTCTCCTGAAAGAGAATTTGAAGACCTCCGATTGGTAGAAATTTCACCACTTTTGGAATTAAAATGCGAGAGTTATGGAGGTTTTAATTTTGGGTGACGTTTCACACTCTTTATAAAATGGACCAAAACGCTCTCGCCTCCACTACTTTTAAATGAGATTTTTTCGATTGAAATAGAATTTGAAGATCTCCAATTTGTAGAAATTTCACCACTTTTGCGATTAAAATGAATGAGTTATGGAGATTTTAATTTTTGGTGACATTTAACACACTCTTTATAAAACGGACTACAACTCTCTCACCCCAATGAATTTTGAAACGAGATTTCTCTCCCCTGAAAGAAATTTGAAGACCTCCGATTGGTAGAAATTTCACGACTTTTGGACTTAAAGTGAGAGAGAGTTATAGAGGTTTTAATTTTGGGTGACGTTCCGCACAGACTTTATAAAATGGACTGCAACTCTCATTCCAACAAACTTTGAAATCAAATTTCTGTCCCTGAAATAGAATCTTAGGACCTCCGATTGGTAGAAATTTCACCACTTTTGGACTTAAAATGCGAGAGTTATGGTGGTTTTAATTTTGGGTGACGTTTCGCACACTCTTTATAAAATGGACTACAACTCTCATCCCAACAAATTTTGAAATGAGATTTCTTTCCCTGAAGTAGAATCTTAGGACCTCCGATTGGTAGAAATTTCACCACTTTTGGACCTAAAATGCGAGAGTTATGGAGGTTTTAATTTTGGGTGACGTTTCGCACTCTTAAAAAAATGGACCAAAACGCTCTCACCCCACCTAATCTTAAATGAGGTTTTTTCCATTGAAAGAGAATTTGAAGACCTCCAATTGGTAGAAATTTCACCACTTTTGCACTTAAAATGAGAGAGTTATGGAGGTTTTAATTTTGGGTGATGTTTAACACACTCTTTATAAAACAGAATACAACTCTCTCATCCCAATGTATTTTGGAATGAGATTTCTTTCCCCTGAAATGGAATCTTAGGACCTCCGATTGGTAGAAACTTCACCACATTTGGACTTAAAAGGCGAGACTTATTGAGGTTTTAATTTTGGGTGACGTTTCACACACTCTTTATAAAATGGACAAAAAAGAGAATTTAAAGACATCCAGTTGGTAGAAATTTCACCACTTTTGGACTTAAAATGAGACTTATGGTGCTTTTAATTTTGGGTGACGTTTCGAACACTCTTTACAAAATGGACTACAACTCTCTCACCCCAACAAATTTTGAAACGAGATTTCTTTCCCCTGAAAGAGAATTTGAAGACCTCCGATTGGTAGAAATTTCACCACTTTTGAACCTAAAATGAAAGAGTTGTGAAGATTTAAATTTTGGGTGACGTTTCGCACTCATTATAAAATGGGCCAAAACGCTCCCACCCCACTAAATCTTAACCAAGATTTTTTCCATTGAAAGAGAATTTGAAGACCTCCAATTGGTAGAAATTTCACCACTTTTGCACTTAAAATGAGAGAGTTATGGAGGTTTTAATTTTGGTGTCATTTAACACACACTATTTATAAAACGGGCTACAACCCTCACACCAATGAATTTTGAAACGAGATTTCTCTCACCTGGAAGAAAATTTGAAGACCTCTGATAGGCAGAAATTTCACCACTTTTGGACTTAAAGTGAGAGAGTTATAGAGGTTTTAATTTTGGGTGACTTTTCGCACACACTTTATAAAATGGACTACAACTCTCATCCCAACAAATTTTGGAATGAGATTTCTTTCCTTGAAATAGAATCTTAGGACCTCCGATTGGTAGAAATTTCACCACTTTTGGAATTAAAATGAGAGAGTTATGAAGGTTTTAATTTTGGGTGACGTTTCGCACACTTTATAAAATGGACCAAAACGCTCTCACCCCACCTAATCTTAAATGAGATTTTTTCCACTGAAAGAGAATTTGAAGACCTCCAATTGGTAGAAATTTCACCACTATTGCACTTACAATGAGAGAGTTATGGAGGTTTTAATTTTGGGTGATGTTTAACACACTCTTTATAAAACGGAAGACAACTCTCTCACCCTAATGAATTTTGAAACAAGATTTCTCTCCCCTGAAAGAAATTTGAAGACCTCCGATTGGTAGAAATTTCTCGACTTTTGGACTTAAAGTGAGAGAGAGTTATAGAGGTTTTAATTTTGGGTGACGTTCCACACAGACTTTATAAAATGGACTACAACTCTCATCCCAACAAATTTTGAAATCAGATTTCTGTCCCTGAAATCGAATCTAAGGACCCCCGATTGGTAGAAATTTCACCACTTTTGGACTTAAAATGCGAGAGTTATGGTGGTTTTAATTTTGGGTGACGTTTCGCACACTCATTATAAAATGGACTACAACTCTCATCCCAACAAATTTTGAAATGAGATTTCTTTCCCTAAAATAGTATCTTAGGACCTCCGATTGGTAGAAATTTCACCACTTTTGGACCTAAAATGCGAGAGTTATGGAGGTTTTAATTTTGGGTGACGTTTCGCACTCTTAAAAAAATGGACCAAAACGCTCTCACCCCACCTAATCTTAAATGAGGTTTTTTCCATTGAAAGAGAATTTGAAGACCTCCAATTGGTAGAAATTTCACCACTTTTGCACTTAAAATGAGAGAGTTATGGAGGTTTTAATTTTCGGTGATGTTTAACACACTCTTTATAAAACAGACTACAACTCTCTCACCCCAATGTATTTTGGAATGAGATTTCTTTCCCCTGAAATGGAATCTTAGGACCTCCGATTGGTAGAAACTTCACCACATTTGGACTTAAAAGGCGAGACTTATTGAGGTTTTAATTTTGGGTGACGTTTCACACACTCTTTATAAAATGGACAAAAAAGAGAATTTGAAGACATCCAGTTGGTAGAAATTTCACCACTTTTGGACTTAAAATGAGACTTATGGTGCTTCTAATTTTGGGTGACGTTTCGAACACTCTTTACAAAATGGACTACAACTCTCTCACCCCAACAAATTTTGAAACGAGATTTCTTTCCCGTGAAAGAGAATTTGAAGACCTTCGATTGGTAGAAATTTCACCACTTTTGAACCTAAAATGAAAGAGTTGTAAAGGTTTAAATTTTGGGTGACGTTTCGCACACTTTATAAAATGGACCAAAACGCTCTCACCCCACCTAATCTTAAATGAGATTTTTTCCACTGAAAGAGAATTTGAAGACCTCCAATTGGTAGAAATTTCACCACTATTGCACTTACAATGAGAGAGTTATGGAGGTTTTAATTTTGGGTGATGTTTAACACACTCTTTATAAAACGGAATACAACTCTCTCACCCCAATGAATTTTGAAACAAGATTTCTCTCCCCTGAAAGAAATTTGAAGACCTCCGATTGGTAGAAATTTCCCGACTTTTGGACTTAAAGTGAGAGAGAGTTATAGAGGTTTTAATTTTGGGTGACGTTCCACACAGACTTTATAAAATGGACTACAACTCTCATCCCAACAAATTTTGAAATCAGATTTCTGTCCCTGAAATCGAATCTAAGGACCCCCGATTGGTAGAAATTTCACCACTTTTGGACTTAAAATGCGAGAGTTATGGTGGTTTTAATTTTGGGTGACGTTTCGCACACTCATTATAAAATGGACTACAACTCTCATCCTAACAAATTTTGAAATGAGATTTCTTTCCCTAAAATAGAATCTTAGGACCTCCGATTGGTAGAAATTTCACCACTTTTGGACCTAAAATGCGAGAGTTACGGTGGTTTTAATTTTGGGTGACGTTTCGCACTCTTAAAAAAATGGACCAAAACGCTCTCACCCCACCTAATCTTAAATGAGGTTTTTTCCATTGAAAGAGAATTTGAAGACCTCCAATTGGTAGAAATTTCACCACTTTTGCACTTAAAATGAGAGAGTTATGGAGGTTTTAATTTTCGGTGATGTTTAACACACTCTTTATAAAACAGACTACAACTCTCTCACCCCAATGTATTTTGGAATGAGATTTCTTTCCCCTGAAATGGAATCTTAGGACCTCCGATTGGTAGAAACTTCACCACATTTGGACTTAAAAGGCGAGACTTATTGAGGTTTTAATTTTGGGTGACGTTTCACACACTCTTTATAAAATGGACAAAAAAGAGAATTTGAAGACATCCAGTTGGTAGAAATTTCACCACTTTTGGACTTAAAATGAGACTTATGGTGCTTTTAATTTTGGGTGACGTTTCGAACACTCTTTACAAAATGGACTACAACTCTCTCACCCCAACAAATTCTGAAACGAGATTTCTTTCCCGTGAAAGAGAATTTGAAGACCTTCGATTGGTAGAAATTTCACCACTTTTGAACCTAAAATGAAAGAGTTGTGAAGGTTTAAATTTTGGGTGACGTTTCGCACTCATTATAAAATGGGCCAAAACGCTCCCACCCCACTAAATCTTAACCACGATTTTTTCCATTGAAAGAGAATTTGAAGACCTCCAATTGGTAGAAATTTCACCACTTTTGCACTTAAAATGAGAGAGTTATGGAGGTTTTAATTTTGGTGTCATTTAACACACACTATTTATAAAACGGGCTACAACCCTCTCACCCCAATGAATTTTGAAACGAGATTTCTCTCCCCTGGAAGAAAATTTGAAGACCTCTGATAGGCAGAAATTTCACCACTTTTGGACTTAAAGTGAGAGAGTTATAGAGGTTTTAATTTTGGGTGACGTTTCGCACACTTTATAAAACGGACTACAACTCACTCACCCCAATGAATTTTGAAACGAGATTTCTCTCTCCTGAAAGAGAATTTGAAGACCTCCGATTGGTAGAAATTTCACCACTTTTGGAATTAAAATGCGAGAGTTATGGAGGTTTTAATTTTGGGTGACGTTTCACACTCTTTATAAAATGGACCAAAACGCTCTCGCCTCCACTACTTTTAAATGAGATTTTTTCGATTGAAATAGAATTTGAAGATCTCCAATTTGTAGAAATTTCACCACTTTTGCGTTTAAAATGAATGAGTTATGGAGATTTTAATTTTTGGTGACATTTAACACACTCTTTATAAAACGGACTACAACTCTCTCACCCCAATGAATTTTGAAACGAGATTTCTCTCCCCTGAAAGAAATTTGAAGACCTCCGATTGGTAGAAATTTCACGACTTTTGGACTTAAAGTGAGAGAGAGTTATAGAGGTTTTAATTTTGGGTGACGTTCCGCACAGACTTTATAAAATGGACTGCAACTCTCATTCCAACAAACTTTGAAATCAAATTTCTGTCCCTGAAATTTCATCACTTTTGGACTTAAAATGCGAGAGTTATGGTGGTTTTAATTTTGGGTGACGTTTCACACACTCTTTATAAAATGGACTACAACTCTCATCCCAACAAATTTTGAAATGAGATTTCTTTCCCTGAAGTAGAATCTTAGGACCTCCGATTGGTAGAAATTTCACCACTTTTGGACCTAAAATGCGAGAGTTATGGAGGTTTTAATTTTGGGTGACGTTTCGCACTCTTAAAAAAATGGACCAAAACGCTCTCAGCCCACCTAATCTTAAATGAGGTTTTTTCTATTGAAAGAGAATTTGAAGACCTCCAATTGGTAGAAATTTCACCACTTTTGCACTTAAAATGAGAGAGTTATGGAGGTTTTAATTTTGGGTGATGTTTAACACACTCTTTATAAAACAGAATACAACTCTCTCATCCCAATGTATTTTGGAATGAGATTTCTTTCCCCTGAAATGGAATCTTAGGACCTCCGATTGGTAGAAACTTCACCACATTTGGACTTAAAAGGCGAGACTTATTGAGGTTTTAATTTTGGGTGACGTTTCACACACTCTTTATAAAATGGACAAAAAAGAGAATTTAAAGACATCCAGTTGGTAGAAATTTCACCACTTTTGGACTTAAAATGAGACTTATGGTGCTTTTAATTTTGGGTGACGTTTCGAACACTCTTTACAAAATGGACTACAACTCTCTCACCCCAACAAATTTTGAAACGAGATTTCTTTCCCCTGAAAGAGAATTTGAAGACCTCCGATTGGTAGAAATTTCACCACTTTTGAACCTAAAATGAAAGAGTTGTGAAGGTTTAAATTTTGGGTGACGTTTCGCACTCATTATAAAATGGGCCAAAACGCTCCCACCCCACTAAATCTTTACCAAGATTTTTTCCATTGAAAGAGAATTTGAAGACCTCCAATTGGTAGAAATTTCAACACTTTTGCACTTAAAATGAGAGAGTTATGGAGGTTTTAATTTTGGTCTCATTTAACACACACTATTTATAAAACGGGCTACAACCCTCTCACCCCAATGAATTTTGAAACGAGATTTCTCTCACCTGGAAGAAAATTTGAAGACCTCTGATAGGCAGAAATTTCACCACTTTTGGACTTAAAGTGAGAGAGTTATAGAGGTTTTAATTTTGGGTGACTTTTCGCACACACTTTATAAAATGGACTACAACTCTCATCCCAACAAATTTTGGAATGAGATTTCTTTCCTTGAAATAGAATCTTAGGACCTCCGATTGGTAGAAATTTCACCACTTTTGGACTTAAAATGAGAGAGTTATGAAGGTTTTAATTTTGGGTGACGTTTCGCACACTTTATAAAATGGACCAAAACGCTCTCACCCCACCTAATCTTAAATGAGATTTTTTCCACTGAAAGAGAATTTGAAGACCTCCAATTGGTAGAAATTTCACCACTATTGCACTTACAATGAGAGAGTTATGGAGGTTTTAATTTTGGGTGATGTTTAACACACTCTTTATAAAACGGAAGACAACTCTCTCACCCTAATGAATTTTGAAACAAGATTTCTCTCCCCTGAAAGAAATTTGAAGACCTCCGATTGGTAGAAATTTCTCGACTTTTGGACTTAAAGTGAGAGAGAGTTATAGAGGTTTTAATTTTGGGTGACGTTCCACACAGACTTTATAAAATGGACTACAACTCTCATCCCAACAAATTTTGAAATCAGATTTCTGTCCCTGAAATCGAATCTAAGGACCCCCGATTGGTAGAAATTTCACCACTTTTGGACTTAAAATGCGAGATTTATGGTGGTTTTAATTTTGGGTGACGTTTCGCACACTCATTATAAAATGGACTACAACTCTCATCCCAACAAATTTTGAAATGAGATATCTTTCCCTAAAATAGTATCTTAGGACCTCCGATTGGTAGAAATTTCACCACTTTTGGACCTAAAATGCGAGAGTTATGGAGGTTTTAATTTTGGGTGACGTTTCGCACTCTTAAAAAAATGGACCAAAACGCTCTCACCCCACCTAATCTTAAATGAGGTTTTTTCCATTGAAAGAGAATTTGAAGACCTCCAATTGGTAGAAATTTCACCACTATTGCACTTACAATGGGAGAGTTATGGAGGTTTTAATTTTGGGTGATGTTTAACACACTTTATAAAACGGAATACAACTCTCTCACCCCAATGAATTGTGAAACGAGATTTCACTCTCCTGAAAGAAAATTTGAAGAATTCCGATTGGTAGAAATTTCACCACTTTTAGACTTAAAGTGAGAGAGTTATAGAGGTTTTAATTTTGGGTGACTTTTCGCACACACTTTATAAAATGGACTACAACTCTCATCCCAACAAATTTTGGAATGAGATTTCTTTCCTTGAAATAGAATCTTAGGACCTCCGATTGGTAGAAATTTCACCACTTTTGGAATTAAAATGAGAGAGTTATGAAGGTTTTAATTTTGGGTGACGTTTCGCACACTTTATAAAATGGACCAAAACGCTCTCACCCCACCTAATCTTAAATGAGATTTTTTCCACTGAAAGAGAATTTGAAGACCTCCAATTGGTAGAAATTTCACCACTATTGCACTTACAATGAGAGAGTTATGGAGGTTTTAATTTTGGGTGATGTTTAACACACTCTTTATAAAACGGAAGACAACTCTCTCACCCTAATGAATTTTGAAACAAGATTTCTCTCCCCTGAAAGAAATTTGAAGACCTCCGATTGGTAGAAATTTCTCGACTTTTGGACTTAAAGTGAGAGAGAGTTATAGAGGTTTTAATTTTGGGTGACGTTCCACACAGACTTTATAAAATGGACTACAACTCTCATCCCAACAAATTTTGAAATCAGATTTCTGTCCCTGAAATCGAATCTAAGGACCCCCGATTGGTAGAAATTTCACCACTTTTGGACTTAAAATGCGAGAGTTATGGTGGTTTTAATTTTGGGTGACGTTTCGCACACTCATTATAAAATGGACTACAACTCTCATCCCAACAAATTTTGAAATGAGATTTCTTTCCCTAAAATAGTATCTTAGGACCTCCGATTGGTAGAAATTTCACCACTTTTGGACCTAAAATGCGAGAGTTATGGAGGTTTTAATTTTGGGTGACGTTTCGCACTCTTAAAAAAATGGACCAAAACGCTCTCACCCCACCTAATCTTAAATGAGGTTTTTTCCATTGAAAGAGAATTTGAAGACCTCCAATTGGTAGAAATTTCACCACTTTTGCACTTAAAATGAGAGAGTTATGGAGGTTTTAATTTTCGGTGATGTTTAACACACTCTTTATAAAACAGACTACAACTCTCTCACCCCAATGTATTTTGGAATGAGATTTCTTTCCCCTGAAATGGAATCTTAGGACCTCCGATTGGTAGAAACTTCACCACATTTGGACTTAAAAGGCGAGACTTATTGAGGTTTTAATTTTGGGTGACGTTTCACACACTCTTTATAAAATGGACAAAAAAGAGAATTTGAAGACATCCAGTTGGTAGAAATTTCACCACTTTTGGACTTAAAATGAGACTTATGGTGCTTCTAATTTTGGGTGACGTTTCGAACACTCTTTACAAAATGGACTACAACTCTCTCACCCCAACAAATTTTGAAACGAGATTTCTTTCCCGTGAAAGAGAATTTGAAGACCTTCGATTGGTAGAAATTTCACCACTTTTGAACCTAAAATGAAAGAGTTGTAAAGGTTTAAATTTTGGGTGACGTTTCGCACACTTTATAAAATGGACCAAAACGCTCTCACCCCACCTAATCTTAAATGAGATTTTTTCCACTGAAAGAGAATTTGAAGACCTCCAATTGGTAGAAATTTCACCACTATTGCACTTACAATGAGAGAGTTATGGAGGTTTTAATTTTGGGTGATGTTTAACACACTCTTTATAAAACGGAATACAACTCTCTCACCCCAATGAATTTTGAAACAAGATTTCTCTCCCCTGAAAGAAATTTGAAGACCTCCGATTGGTAGAAATTTCCCGACTTTTGGACTTAAAGTGAGAGAGAGTTATAGAGGTTTTAATTTTGGGTGACGTTCCACACAGACTTTATAAAATGGACTACAACTCTCATCCCAACAAATTTTGAAATCAGATTTCTGTCCCTGAAATCGAATCTAAGGACCCCCGATTGGTAGAAATTTCACCACTTTTGGACTTAAAATGCGAGAGTTATGGTGGTTTTAATTTTGGGTGACGTTTCGCACACTCATTATAAAATGGACTACAACTCTCATCCTAACAAATTTTGAAATGAGATTTCTTTCCCTAAAATAGAATCTTAGGACCTCCGATTGGTAGAAATTTCACCACTTTTGGACCTAAAATGCGAGAGTTATGGTGGTTTTAATTTTGGGTGACGTTTCGCACTCTTAAAAAAATGGACCAAAACGCTCTCACCCCACCTAATCTTAAATGAGGTTTTTTCCATTGAAAGAGAATTTGAAGACCTCCAATTGGTAGAAATTTCACCACTTTTGCACTTAAAATGAGAGAGTTATGGAGGTTTTAATTTTCGGTGATGTTTAACACACTCTTTATAAAACAGACTACAACTCTCTCACCCCAATGTATTTTGGAATGAGATTTCTTTCCCCTGAAATGGAATCTTAGGACCTCCGATTGGTAGAAACTTCACCACATTTGGACTTAAAAGGCGAGACTTATTGAGGTTTTAATTTTGGGTGACGTTTCACACACTCTTTATAAAATGGACAAAAAAGAGAATTTGAAGACATCCAGTTGGTAGAAATTTCACCACTTTTGGACTTAAAATGAGACTTATGGTGCTTTTAATTTTGGGTGACGTTTCGAACACTCTTTACAAAATGGACTACAACTCTCTCACCCCAACAAATTCTGAAACGAGATTTCTTTCCCGTGAAAGAGAATTTGAAGACCTTCGATTGGTAGAAATTTCACCACTTTTGAACCTAAAATGAAAGAGTTGTGAAGGTTTAAATTTTGGGTGACGTTTCGCACTCATTATAAAATGGGCCAAAACGCTCCCACCCCACTAAATCTTAACCACGATTTTTTCCATTGAAAGAGAATTTGAAGACCTCCAATTGGTAGAAATTTCACCACTTTTGCACTTAAAATGAGAGAGTTATGGAGGTTTTAATTTTGGTGTCATTTAACACACACTATTTATAAAACGGGCTACAACCCTCTCACCCCAATGAATTTTGAAACGAGATTTCTCTCCCCTGGAAGAAAATTTGAAGACCTCTGATAGGCAGAAATTTCACCACTTTTGGACTTAAAGTGAGAGAGTTATAGAGGTTTTAATTTTGGGTGACGTTTCGCACACTTTATAAAACGGACTACAACTCACTCACCCCAATGAATTTTGAAACGAGATTTCTCTCTCCTGAAAGAGAATTTGAAGACCTCCGATTGGTAGAAATTTCACCACTTTTGGAATTAAAATGCGAGAGTTATGGAGGTTTTAATTTTGGGTGACGTTTCACACTCTTTATAAAATGGACCAAAACGCTCTCGCCTCCACTACTTTTAAATGAGATTTTTTCGATTGAAATAGAATTTGAAGATCTCCAATTTGTAGAAATTTCACCACTTTTGCGTTTAAAATGAATGAGTTATGGAGATTTTAATTTTTGGTGACATTTAACACACTCTTTATAAAACGGACTACAACTCTCTCACCCCAATGAATTTTGAAACGAGATTTCTCTCCCCTGAAAGAAATTTGAAGACCTCCGATTGGTAGAAATTTCACGACTTTTGGACTTAAAGTGAGAGAGAGTTATAGAGGTTTTAATTTTGGGTGACGTTCCGCACAGACTTTATAAAATGGACTGCAACTCTCATTCCAACAAACTTTGAAATCAAATTTCTGTCCCTGAAATTTCATCACTTTTGGACTTAAAATGCGAGAGTTATGGTGGTTTTAATTTTGGGTGACGTTTCACACACTCTTTATAAAATGGACTACAACTCTCATCCCAACAAATTTTGAAATGAGATTTCTTTCCCTGAAGTAGAATCTTAGGACCTCCGATTGGTAGAAATTTCACCACTTTTGGACCTAAAATGCGAGAGTTATGGAGGTTTTAATTTTGGGTGACGTTTCGCACTCTTAAAAAAATGGACCAAAACGCTCTCAGCCCACCTAATCTTAAATGAGGTTTTTTCTATTGAAAGAGAATTTGAAGACCTCCAATTGGTAGAAATTTCACCACTTTTGCACTTAAAATGAGAGAGTTATGGAGGTTTTAATTTTGGGTGATGTTTAACACACTCTTTATAAAACAGAATACAACTCTCTCATCCCAATGTATTTTGGAATGAGATTTCTTTCCCCTGAAATGGAATCTTAGGACCTCCGATTGGTAGAAACTTCACCACATTTGGACTTAAAAGGCGAGACTTATTGAGGTTTTAATTTTGGGTGACGTTTCACACACTCTTTATAAAATGGACAAAAAAGAGAATTTAAAGACATCCAGTTGGTAGAAATTTCACCACTTTTGGACTTAAAATGAGACTTATGGTGCTTTTAATTTTGGGTGACGTTTCGAACACTCTTTACAAAATGGACTACAACTCTCTCACCCCAACAAATTTTGAAACGAGATTTCTTTCCCCTGAAAGAGAATTTGAAGACCTCCGATTGGTAGAAATTTCACCACTTTTGAACCTAAAATGAAAGAGTTGTGAAGGTTTAAATTTTGGGTGACGTTTCGCACTCATTATAAAATGGGCCAAAACGCTCCCACCCCACTAAATCTTTACCAAGATTTTTTCCATTGAAAGAGAATTTGAAGACCTCCAATTGGTAGAAATTTCAACACTTTTGCACTTAAAATGAGAGAGTTATGGAGGTTTTAATTTTGGTCTCATTTAACACACACTATTTATAAAACGGGCTACAACCCTCTCACCCCAATGAATTTTGAAACGAGATTTCTCTCACCTGGAAGAAAATTTGAAGACCTCTGATAGGCAGAAATTTCACCACTTTTGGACTTAAAGTGAGAGAGTTATAGAGGTTTTAATTTTGGGTGACTTTTCGCACACACTTTATAAAATGGACTACAACTCTCATCCCAACAAATTTTGGAATGAGATTTCTTTCCTTGAAATAGAATCTTAGGACCTCCGATTGGTAGAAATTTCACCACTTTTGGACTTAAAATGAGAGAGTTATGAAGGTTTTAATTTTGGGTGACGTTTCGCACACTTTATAAAATGGACCAAAACGCTCTCACCCCACCTAATCTTAAATGAGATTTTTTCCACTGAAAGAGAATTTGAAGACCTCCAATTGGTAGAAATTTCACCACTATTGCACTTACAATGAGAGAGTTATGGAGGTTTTAATTTTGGGTGATGTTTAACACACTCTTTATAAAACGGAAGACAACTCTCTCACCCTAATGAATTTTGAAACAAGATTTCTCTCCCCTGAAAGAAATTTGAAGACCTCCGATTGGTAGAAATTTCTCGACTTTTGGACTTAAAGTGAGAGAGAGTTATAGAGGTTTTAATTTTGGGTGACGTTCCACACAGACTTTATAAAATGGACTACAACTCTCATCCCAACAAATTTTGAAATCAGATTTCTGTCCCTGAAATCGAATCTAAGGACCCCCGATTGGTAGAAATTTCACCACTTTTGGACTTAAAATGCGAGATTTATGGTGGTTTTAATTTTGGGTGACGTTTCGCACACTCATTATAAAATGGACTACAACTCTCATCCCAACAAATTTTGAAATGAGATTTCTTTCCCTAAAATAGTATCTTAGGACCTCCGATTGGTAGAAATTTCACCACTTTTGGACCTAAAATGCGAGAGTTATGGAGGTTTTAATTTTGGGTGACGTTTCGCACTCTTAAAAAAATGGACCAAAACGCTCTCACCCCACCTAATCTTAAATGAGGTTTTTTCCATTGAAAGAGAATTTGAAGACCTCCAATTGGTAGAAATTTCACCACTTTTGCACTTAAAATGAGAGAGTTATGGAGGTTTTAATTTTCGGTGATGTTTAACACACTCTTTATAAAACAGACTACAACTCTCTCACCCCAATGTATTTTGGAATGAGATTTCTTTCCCCTGAAATGGAATCTTAGGACCTCCGATTGGTAGAAACTTCACCACATTTGGACTTAAAAGGCGAGACTTATTGAGGTTTTAATTTTGGGTGACGTTTCACACACTCTTTATAAAATGGACAAAAAAGAGAATTTGAAGACATCCAGTTGGTAGAAATTTCACCACTTTTGGACTTAAAATGAGACTTATGGTGCTTTTAATTTTGGGTGACGTTTCGAACACTCTTTACAAAATGGACTACAACTCTCTCACCCCAACAAATTTTGAAACGAGATTTCTTTCCCGTGAAAGAGAATTTGAAGACCTTCGATTGGTAGAAATTTCACCACTTTTGAACCTAAAATGAAAGAGTTGTGAAGGTTTAAATTTTGGGTGACGTTTCGCACTCATTATAAAATGGGCCAAAACGCTCCCACCCCACTAAATCTCAACCACGATTTTTTCCATTGAAAGAGAATTTGAAGACCTCCAATTGGTAGAAATTTCACCACTTTTGCACTTAAAATGAGAGAGTTATGGAGGTTTTAATTTTGGTGTCATTTAACACACACTATTTATAAAACGGGCTACAACCCTCTCACCCCAATGAATTTTGAAACGAGATTTCTCTCCCCTGGAAGAAAATTTGAAGACCTCTGATAGGCAGAAATTTCACCACTTTTGGACTTAAAGTGAGAGAGTTATAGAGGTTTTAATTTTGGGTGACATTTCGCACACTTTATAAAACGGACTACAACTCACTCACCCCAATGAATTTTGAAACGAGATTTCTCTCTCCTGAAAGAGAATTTGAAGACCTCCGATTGGTAGAAATTTCACCACTTTTGGAATTAAAATGCGAGAGTTATGGAGGTTTTAATTTTGGGTGTCGTTTCACACTCTTTATAAAATGGACCAAAACGCTCTCGCCTCCACTACTTTTAAATGAGATTTTTTCGATTGAAATAGAATTTGAAGATCTCCAATTTGTAGAAATTTCACCACTTTTGCGATTAAAATGAATGAGTTATGGAGATTTTAATTTTTGGTGACATTTAACACACTCTTTATAAAACGGACTACAACTCTCTCACCCCAATGAATTTTGAAACGAGATTTCTCTCCCCTGAAAGAAATTTGAAGACCTCCGATTGGTAGAAATTTCACGACTTTTGGACTTAAAGTGAGAGAGAGTTATAGAGGTTTTAATTTTGGGTGACGTTCCGCACAGACTTTATAAAATGGACTACAACTCTCATCCCAACAAATTTTGAAATCAGATTTCTGTCCCTGAAATAGAATCTTAGGACCTCCGATTGGTAGAAATTTCACCACTTTTGGACTTAAAATGCGAAAGTTATGGAGGTTTTAATTTTGGGTGACGTTTCGCACTCTTAAAACAATGGACCAAAACGCTCTCACCCGACCTAATCTTAAATGAGGTTTTTTCCATTGAAAGAGAATTTGAAGACCTCCAATTGGTAGAAATTTCACCACTTTTGCACTTAAAATGAGAGAGTTATGGAGGTTTTAATTTTGGGTGATGTTTAACACACTCTTTATAAAACAGACTACAACTCTCTCACCCCAATGTATTTTGGAATGAGATTTCTTTCCCCTTAAATGGAATCTTAGGACCTCCGATTGGTAGAAACTTCACCACATTTGGACTTAAAAGGCGAGACTTATTGAGGTTTTAATTTTGGGTGACGTTTCACACACTCTTTATAAAATGGACAAAAAAGAGAATTTAAAGACATCCAGTTGGTAGAAATTTCACCACTTTTGGACTTAAAATGAGACTTATGGTGCTTTTAATTTTGGGTGACGTTTCGAACACTCTTTACAAAATGGACTACAACTCTCTCACCCCAACAAATTTTGAAACGAGATTTCTTTCCCCTGAAAGAGAATTTGAAGACCTCCGATTGGTAGAAATTTCACCACTTTTGAACCTAAAATGAAAGAGTTGTGAAGTTTAAATTTTGGGTGACGTTTCGCACTCATTATAAAATGGGCCAAAACGCTCCCACTCCACTAAATCTTAACCAAGATTTTTTCCATTGAAAGAGAATTTGAAGACCTCCAATTGGTAGAAATTTCACCACTTTTGCACTTAAAATGAGAGAGTTATGGAGGTTTTAATTTTGGTGTCATTTAACACACACTATTTATAAAACGGGCTACAACCCTCTCACCCCAATGAATTTTGAAACGAGATTTCTCTCACCTGGAAGAAAATTTGAAGACCTCTGATAGGCAGAAATTTCACCACTTTTGGACTTAAAGTGAGAGAGTTATAGAGGTTTTAATTTTGGGTGACTTTTCGCACACACTTTATAAAATGGACTACAACTCTCATCCCAACAAATTTTGGAATGAGATTTCTTTCCTTGAAATAGAATCTTAGGACCTCCGATTGGTAGAAATTTCACCACTTTTGGACTTAAAATGAGAGAGTTATGAAGGTTTTAATTTTGGGTGACGTTTCGCACACTTTATAAAATGGACCAAAACGCTCTCACCCCACCTAATCTTAAATGAGATTTTTTCCACTGAAAGAGAATTTGAAGACCTCCAATTGGTAGAAATTTCACCACTATTGCACTTACAATGAGAGAGTTATGGAGGTTTTAATTTTGGGTGATGTTTAACACACTCTTTATAAAACGGAATACAACTCTCTCACCCCAATGAATTTTGAAACAAGATTTCTCTCCCCTGAAAGAAATTTGAAGACCTCCGATTGGTAGAAATTTCCCGACTTTTGGACTTACAGTGAGAGAGAGTTATAGAGGTTTTAATTTTGGGTGACGTTCCACACAGACTTTATAAAATGGACTACAACTCTCATCCCAACAAATTTTGAAATCAGATTTCTGTCCCTGAAATCGAATCTAAGGACCCCCGATTGGTAGAAATTTCACCACTTTTGGACTTAAAATGCGAGAGTTATGGTGGTTTTAATTTTGGGTGACGTTTCGCACACTCATTATAAAATGGACTACAACTCTCATCCCAACAAATTTTGAAATGAGATTTCTTTCCCTAAAATAGTATCTTAGGACCTCCGATTGGTAGAAATTTCACCACTTTTGGACCTAAAATGCGAGAGTTATGGAGGTTTTAATTTTGGGTGACGTTTCGCACTCTTAAAAAAATGGACCAAAACGCTCTCACCCCACCTAATCTTAAATGAGGTTTTTTCCATTGAAAGAGAATTTGAAGACCTCCAATTGGTAGAAATTTCACCACTTTTGCACTTAAAATGAGAGAGTTATGGAGGTTTTAATTTTCGGTGATGTTTAACACACTCTTTATAAAACAGACTACAACTCTCTCACCCCAATGTATTTTGGAATGAGATTTCTTTCCCCTGAAATAGAATCTTAGGACCTCCGATTGGTAGAAACTTCACCACATTTGGACTTAAAAGGCGAGACTTATTGAGGTTTTAATTTTGGGTGACGTTTCACACACTCTTTATAAAATGGATAAAAAAGAGAATTTGAAGACATCCAGTTGGTAGAAATTTCACCACTTTTGGACTTAAAATGAGACTTATGGTGCTTTTAATTTTGGGTGACGTTTCGAACACTCTTTACAAAATGGACTACAACTCTCTCACCCCAACAAATTTTGAAACGAGATTTCTTTCCCGTGAAAGAGAATTTGAAGACCTTCGATTGGTAGAAATTTCACCACTTTTGAACCTAAAATGAAAGAGTTGTGAAGGTTTAAATTTTGGGTGACGTTTCGCACTCATTATAAAATGGGCCAAAACGCTCCCACCCCACTAAATCTCAACCACGATTTTTTCCATTGAAAGAGAATTTGAAGACCTCCAATTGGTAGAAATTTCACCACTTTTGCACTTAAAATGAGAGAGTTATGGAGGTTTTAATTTTGGTGTCATTTAACACACACTATTTATAAAACGGGCTACAACCCTCTCACCCCAATGAATTTTGAAACGAGATTTCTCTCCCCTGGAAGAAAATTTGAAGACCTCTGATAGGCAGAAATTTCACCACTTTTGGACTTAAAGTGAGAGAGTTATAGAGGTTTTAATTTTGGGTGACATTTCGCACACTTTATAAAACGGACTACAACTCACTCACCCCAATGAATTTTGAAACGAGATTTCTCTCTCCTGAAAGAGAATTTGAAGACCTCCGATTGGTAGAAATTTCACCACTTTTGGAATTAAAATGCGAGAGTTATGGAGGTTTTAATTTTGGGTGTCGTTTCACACTCTTTATAAAATGGACCAAAACGCTCTCGCCTCCACTACTTTTAAATGAGATTTTTTCGATTGAAATAGAATTTGAAGATCTCCAATTTGTAGAAATTTCACCACTTTTGCGATTAAAATGAATGAGTTATGGAGATTTTAATTTTTGGTGACATTTAACACACTCTTTATAAAACGGACTACAACTCTCTCACCCCAATGAATTTTGAAACGAGATTTCTCTCCCCTGAAAGAAATTTGAAGACCTCCGATTGGTAGAAATTTCACGACTTTTGGACTTAAAGTGAGAGAGAGTTATAGAGGTTTTAATTTTGGGTGACGTTCCGCACAGACTTTATAAAATGGACTACAACTCTCATCCCAACAAATTTTGAAATCAGATTTCTGTCCCTGAAATAGAATCTTAGGACCTCCGATTGGTAGAAATTTCACCACTTTTGGACTTAAAATGCGAAAGTTATGGAGGTTTTAATTTTGGGTGACGTTTCGCACTCTTAAAACAATGGACCAAAACGCTCTCACCCGACCTAATCTTAAATGAGGTTTTTTCCATTGAAAGAGAATTTGAAGACCTCCAATTGGTAGAAATTTCACCACTTTTGCACTTAAAATGAGAGAGTTATGGAGGTTTTAATTTTGGGTGATGTTTAACACACTCTTTATAAAACAGACTACAACTCTCTCACCCCAATGTATTTTGGAATGAGATTTCTTTCCCCTTAAATGGAATCTTAGGACCTCCGATTGGTAGAAACTTCACCACATTTGGACTTAAAAGGCGAGACTTATTGAGGTTTTAATTTTGGGTGACGTTTCACACACTCTTTATAAAATGGACAAAAAAGAGAATTTAAAGACATCCAGTTGGTAGAAATTTCACCACTTTTGGACTTAAAATGAGACTTATGGTGCTTTTAATTTTGGGTGACGTTTCGAACACTCTTTACAAAATGGACTACAACTCTCTCACCCCAACAAATTTTGAAACGAGATTTCTTTCCCCTGAAAGAGAATTTGAAGACCTCCGATTGGTAGAAATTTCACCACTTTTGAACCTAAAATGAAAGAGTTGTGAAGTTTAAATTTTGGGTGACGTTTCGCACTCATTAAAAAATGGGCCAAAACTCTCCCACTCCACTAAATCTTAACCAAGATTTTTTCCATTGAAAGAGAATTTGAAGACCTCCAATTGGTAGAAATTTCACCACTTTTGCACTTAAAATGAGAGAGTTATGGAGGTTTTAATTTTGGTGTCATTTAACACACACTATTTATAAAACGGGCTACAACCCTCTCACCCCAATGAATTTTGAAACGAGATTTCTCTCACCTGGAAGAAAATTTGAAGACCTCTGATAGGCAGAAATTTCACCACTTTTGGACTTAAAGTGAGAGAGTTATAGAGGTTTTAATTTTGGGTGACTTTTCGCACACACTTTATAAAATGGACTACAACTCTCATCCCAACAAATTTTGGAATGAGATTTCTTTCCTTGAAATAGAATCTTAGGACCTCCGATTGGTAGAAATTTCACCACTTTTGGACTTAAAATGAGAGAGTTATGAAGGTTTTAATTTTGGGTGACGTTTCGCACACTTTATAAAATGGACCAAAACGCTCTCACCCCACCTAATCTTAAATGAGATTTTTTCCACTGAAAGAGAATTTGAAGACCTCCAATTGGTAGAAATTTCACCACTATTGCACTTACAATGAGAGAGTTATGGAGGTTTTAATTTTGGGTGATGTTTAACACACTCTTTATAAAACGGAATACAACTCTCTCACCCCAATGAATTTTGAAACAAGATTTCTCTCCCCTGAAAGAAATTTGAAGACCTCCGATTGGTAGAAATTTCCCGACTTTTGGACTTACAGTGAGAGAGAGTTATAGAGGTTTTAATTTTGGGTGACGTTCCACACAGACTTTATAAAATGGACTACAACTCTCATCCCAACAAATTTTGAAATCAGATTTCTGTCCCTGAAATCGAATCTAAGGACCCCCGATTGGTAGAAATTTCACCACTTTTGGACTTAAAATGCGAGAGTTATGGTGGTTTTAATTTTGGGTGACGTTTCGCACACTCATTATAAAATGGACTACAACTCTCATCCCAACAAATTTTGAAATGAGATTTCTTTCCCTAAAATAGTATCTTAGGACCTCCGATTGGTAGAAATTTCACCACTTTTGGACCTAAAATGCGAGAGTTATGGAGGTTTTAATTTTGGGTGACGTTTCGCACTCTTAAAAAAATGGACCAAAACGCTCTCACCCCACCTAATCTTAAATGAGGTTTTTTCCATTGAAAGAGAATTTGAAGACCTCCAATTGGTAGAAATTTCACCACTTTTGCACTTAAAATGAGAGAGTTATGGAGGTTTTAATTTTCGGTGATGTTTAACACACTCTTTATAAAACAGACTACAACTCTCTCACCCCAATGTATTTTGGAATGAGATTTCTTTCCCCTGAAATGGAATCTTAGGACCTCCGATTGGTAGAAACTTCACCACATTTGGACTTAAAAGGCGAGACTTATTGAGGTTTTAATTTTGGGTGACGTTTCACACACTCTTTATAAAATGGACAAAAAAGAGAATTTGAAGACATCCAGTTGGTAGAAATTTCACCACTTTTGGACTTAAAATGAGACTTATGGTGCTTTTAATTTTGGGTGACGTTTCGAACACTCTTTACAAAATGGACTACAACTCTCTCACCCCAACAAATTTTGAAACGAGATTTCTTTCCCGTGAAAGAGAATTTGAAGACCTTCGATTGGTAGAAATTTCACCACTTTTGAACCTAAAATGAAAGAGTTGTGAAGGTTTAAATTTTGGGTGACGTTTCGCACTCATTATAAAATGGGCCAAAACGCTCCCACCCCACTAAATCTCAACCACGATTTTTTCCATTGAAAGAGAATTTGAAGACCTCCAATTGGTAGAAATTTCACCACTTTTGCACTTAAAATGAGAGAGTTATGGAGGTTTTAATTTTGGTGTCATTTAACACACACTATTTATAAAACGGGCTACAACCCTCTCACCCCAATGAATTTTGAAACGAGATTTCTCTCCCCTGGAAGAAAATTTGAAGACCTCTGATAGGCAGAAATTTCACCACTTTTGGACTTAAAGTGAGAGAGTTATAGAGGTTTTAATTTTGGGTGACATTTCGCACACTTTATAAAACGGACTACAACTCACTCACCCCAATGAATTTTGAAACGAGATTTCTCTCTCCTGAAAGAGAATTTGAAGACCTCCGATTGGTAGAAATTTCACCACTTTTGGAATTAAAATGCGAGAGTTATGGAGGTTTTAATTTTGGGTGTCGTTTCACACTCTTTATAAAATGGACCAAAACGCTCTCGCCTCCACTACTTTTAAATGAGATTTTTTCGATTGAAATAGAATTTGAAGATCTCCAATTTGTAGAAATTTCACCACTTTTGCGATTAAAATGAATGAGTTATGGAGATTTTAATTTTTGGTGACATTTAACACACTCTTTATAAAACGGACTACAACTCTCTCACCCCAATGAATTTTGAAACGAGATTTCTCTCCCCTGAAAGAAATTTGAAGACCTCCGATTGGTAGAAATTTCACGACTTTTGGACTTAAAGTGAGAGAGAGTTATAGAGGTTTTAATTTTGGGTGACGTTCCGCACAGACTTTATAAAATGGACTACAACTCTCATCCCAACAAATTTTGAAATCAGATTTCTGTCCCTGAAATAGAATCTTAGGACCTCCGATTGGTAGAAATTTCACCACTTTTGGACCTAAAATGCGAGAGTTATGGAGGTTTTAATTTTGGGTGACGTTTCGCACTCTTAAAAAAATGGACCAAAACGCTCTCACCCCACCTAATCTTAAATGAGGTTTTTTCCATTGAAAGAGAATTTGAAGACCTCCAATTGGTAGAAATTTCACCACTTTTGCACTTAAAATGAGAGAGTTATGGAGGTTTTAATTTTCGGTGATGTTTAACACACTCTTTATAAAACAGACTACAACTCTCTCACCCCAATGTATTTTGGAATGAGATTTCTTTCCCCTGAAATGGAATCTTAGGACCTCCGATTGGTAGAAACTTCACCACATTTGGACTTAAAAGGCGAGACTTATTGAGGTTTTAATTTTGGGTGACGTTTCACACACTCTTTATAAAATGGACAAAAAAGAGAATTTGAAGACATCCAGTTGGTAGAAATTTCACCACTTTTGGACTTAAAATGAGACTTATGGTGCTTTTAATTTTGGGTGACGTTTCGAACACTCTTTACAAAATGGACTACAACTCTCTCACCCCAACAAATTTTGAAACGAGATTTCTTTCCCGTGAAAGAGAATTTGAAGACCTTCGATTGGTAGAAATTTCACCACTTTTGAACCTAAAATGAAAGAGTTGTGAAGGTTTAAATTTTGGGTGACGTTTCGCACTCATTATAAAATGGGCCAAAACGCTCCCACCCCACTAAATCTCAACCACGATTTTTTCCATTGAAAGAGAATTTGAAGACCTCCAATTGGTAGAAATTTCACCACTTTTGCACTTAAAATGAGAGAGTTATGGAGGTTTTAATTTTGGTGTCATTTAACACACACTATTTATAAAACGGGCTACAACCCTCTCACCCCAATGAATTTTGAAACGAGATTTCTCTCCCCTGGAAGAAAATTTGAAGACCTCTGATAGGCAGAAATTTCACCACTTTTGGACTTAAAGTGAGAGAGTTATAGAGGTTTTAATTTTGGGTGACATTTCGCACACTTTATAAAACGGACTACAACTCACTCACCCCAATGAATTTTGAAACGAGATTTCTCTCTCCTGAAAGAGAATTTGAAGACCTCCGATTGGTAGAAATTTCACCACTTTTGGAATTAAAATGCGAGAGTTATGGAGGTTTTAATTTTGGGTGTCGTTTCACACTCTTTATAAAATGGACCAAAACGCTCTCGCCTCCACTACTTTTAAATGAGATTTTTTCGATTGAAATAGAATTTGAAGATCTCCAATTTGTAGAAATTTCACCACTTTTGCGATTAAAATGAATGAGTTATGGAGATTTTAATTTTTGGTGACATTTAACACACTCTTTATAAAACGGACTACAACTCTCTCACCCCAATGAATTTTGAAACGAGATTTCTCTCCCCTGAAAGAAATTTGAAGACCTCCGATTGGTAGAAATTTCACGACTTTTGGACTTAAAGTGAGAGAGAGTTATAGAGGTTTTAATTTTGGGTGACGTTCCGCACAGACTTTATAAAATGGACTACAACTCTCATCCCAACAAATTTTGAAATCAGATTTCTGTCCCTGAAATAGAATCTTAGGACCTCCGATTGGTAGAAATTTCACCACTTTTGGACCTAAAATGCGAGAGTTATGGAGGTTTTAATTTTGGGTGACGTTTCGCACTCTTAAAAAAATGGACCAAAACGCTCTCACCCCACCTAATCTTAAATGAGGTTTTTTCCATTGAAAGAGAATTTGAAGACCTCCAATTGGTAGAAATTTCACCACTTTTGCACTTAAAATGAGAGAGTTATGGAGGTTTTAATTTTCGGTGATGTTTAACACACTCTTTATAAAACAGACTACAACTCTCTCACCCCAATGTATTTTGGAATGAGATTTCTTTCCCCTGAAATGGAATCTTAGGACCTCCGATTGGTAGAAACTTCACCACATTTGGACTTAAAAGGCGAGACTTATTGAGGTTTTAATTTTGGGTGACGTTTCACACACTCTTTATAAAATGGACAAAAAAGAGAATTTGAAGACATCCAGTTGGTAGAAATTTCACCACTTTTGGACTTAAAATGAGACTTATGGTGCTTTTAATTTTGGGTGACGTTTCGAACACTCTTTACAAAATGGACTACAACTCTCTCACCCCAACAAATTTTGAAACGAGATTTCTTTCCCGTGAAAGAGAATTTGAAGACCTTCGATTGGTAGAAATTTCACCACTTTTGAACCTAAAATGAAAGAGTTGTGAAGGTTTAAATTTTGGGTGACGTTTCGCACTCATTATAAAATGGGCCAAAACGCTCCCACCCCACTAAATCTCAACCACGATTTTTTCCATTGAAAGAGAATTTGAAGACCTCCAATTGGTAGAAATTTCACCACTTTTGCACTTAAAATGAGAGAGTTATGGAGGTTTTAATTTTGGTGTCATTTAACACACACTATTTATAAAACGGGCTACAACCCTCTCACCCCAATGAATTTTGAAACGAGATTTCTCTCCCCTGGAAGAAAATTTGAAGACCTCTGATAGGCAGAAATTTCACCACTTTTGGACTTAAAGTGAGAGAGTTATAGAGGTTTTAATTTTGGGTGACATTTCGCACACTTTATAAAACGGACTACAACTCACTCACCCCAATGAATTTTGAAACGAGATTTCTCTCTCCTGAAAGAGAATTTGAAGACCTCCGATTGGTAGAAATTTCACCACTTTTGGAATTAAAATGCGAGAGTTATGGAGGTTTTAATTTTGGGTGTCGTTTCACACTCTTTATAAAATGGACCAAAACGCTCTCGCCTCCACTACTTTTAAATGAGATTTTTTCGATTGAAATAGAATTTGAAGATCTCCAATTTGTAGAAATTTCACCACTTTTGCGATTAAAATGAATGAGTTATGGAGATTTTAATTTTTGGTGACATTTAACACACTCTTTATAAAACGGACTACAACTCTCTCACCCCAATGAATTTTGAAACGAGATTTCTCTCCCCTGAAAGAAATTTGAAGACCTCCGATTGGTAGAAATTTCACGACTTTTGGACTTAAAGTGAGAGAGAGTTATAGAGGTTTTAATTTTGGGTGACGTTCCGCACAGACTTTATAAAATGGACTACAACTCTCATCCCAACAAATTTTGAAATCAGATTTCTGTCCCTGAAATAGAATCTTAGGACCTCCGATTGGTAGAAATTTCACCACTTTTGGACCTAAAATGCGAGAGTTATGGAGGTTTTAATTTTGGGTGACGTTTCGCACTCTTAAAAAAATGGACCAAAACGCTCTCACCCCACCTAATCTTAAATGAGGTTTTTTCCATTGAAAGAGAATTTGAAGACCTCCAATTGGTAGAAATTTCACCACTTTTGCACTTAAAATGAGAGAGTTATGGAGGTTTTAATTTTCGGTGATGTTTAACACACTCTTTATAAAACAGACTACAACTCTCTCACCCCAATGTATTTTGGAATGAGATTTCTTTCCCCTGAAATGGAATCTTAGGACCTCCGATTGGTAGAAACTTCACCACATTTGGACTTAAAAGGCGAGACTTATTGAGGTTTTAATTTTGGGTGACGTTTCACACACTCTTTATAAAATGGACAAAAAAGAGAATTTGAAGACATCCAGTTGGTAGAAATTTCACCACTTTTGGACTTAAAATGAGACTTATGGTGCTTTTAATTTTGGGTGACGTTTCGAACACTCTTTACAAAATGGACTACAACTCTCTCACCCCAACAAATTTTGAAACGAGATTTCTTTCCCGTGAAAGAGAATTTGAAGACCTTCGATTGGTAGAAATTTCACCACTTTTGAACCTAAAATGAAAGAGTTGTGAAGGTTTAAATTTTGGGTGACGTTTCGCACTCATTATAAAATGGGCCAAAACGCTCCCACCCCACTAAATCTCAACCACGATTTTTTCCATTGAAAGAGAATTTGAAGACCTCCAATTGGTAGAAATTTCACCACTTTTGCACTTAAAATGAGAGAGTTATGGAGGTTTTAATTTTGGTGTCATTTAACACACACTATTTATAAAACGGGCTACAACCCTCTCACCCCAATGAATTTTGAAACGAGATTTCTCTCCCCTGGAAGAAAATTTGAAGACCTCTGATAGGCAGAAATTTCACCACTTTTGGACTTAAAGTGAGAGAGTTATAGAGGTTTTAATTTTGGGTGACATTTCGCACACTTTATAAAACGGACTACAACTCACTCACCCCAATGAATTTTGAAACGAGATTTCTCTCTCCTGAAAGAGAATTTGAAGACCTCCGATTGGTAGAAATTTCACCACTTTTGGAATTAAAATGCGAGAGTTATGGAGGTTTTAATTTTGGGTGTCGTTTCACACTCTTTATAAAATGGACCAAAACGCTCTCGCCTCCACTACTTTTAAATGAGATTTTTTCGATTGAAATAGAATTTGAAGATCTCCAATTTGTAGAAATTTCACCACTTTTGCGATTAAAATGAATGAGTTATGGAGATTTTAATTTTTGGTGACATTTAACACACTCTTTATAAAACGGACTACAACTCTCTCACCCCAATGAATTTTGAAACGAGATTTCTCTCCCCTGAAAGAAATTTGAAGACCTCCGATTGGTAGAAATTTCACGACTTTTGGACTTAAAGTGAGAGAGAGTTATAGAGGTTTTAATTTTGGGTGACGTTCCGCACAGACTTTATAAAATGGACTACAACTCTCATCCCAACAAATTTTGAAATCAGATTTCTGTCCCTGAAATAGAATCTTAGGACCTCCGATTGGTAGAAATTTCACCACTTTTGGACCTAAAATGCGAGAGTTATGGAGGTTTTAATTTTGGGTGACGTTTCGCACTCTTAAAAAAATGGACCAAAACGCTCTCACCCCACCTAATCTTAAATGAGGTTTTTTCCATTGAAAGAGAATTTGAAGACCTCCAATTGGTAGAAATTTCACCACTTTTGCACTTAAAATGAGAGAGTTATGGAGGTTTTAATTTTCGGTGATGTTTAACACACTCTTTATAAAACAGACTACAACTCTCTCACCCCAATGTATTTTGGAATGAGATTTCTTTCCCCTGAAATGGAATCTTAGGACCTCCGATTGGTAGAAACTTCACCACATTTGGACTTAAAAGGCGAGACTTATTGAGGTTTTAATTTTGGGTGACGTTTCACACACTCTTTATAAAATGGACAAAAAAGAGAATTTGAAGACATCCAGTTGGTAGAAATTTCACCACTTTTGGACTTAAAATGAGACTTATGGTGCTTTTAATTTTGGGTGACGTTTCGAACACTCTTTACAAAATGGACTACAACTCTCTCACCCCAACAAATTTTGAAACGAGATTTCTTTCCCGTGAAAGAGAATTTGAAGACCTTCGATTGGTAGAAATTTCACCACTTTTGAACCTAAAATGAAAGAGTTGTGAAGGTTTAAATTTTGGGTGACGTTTCGCACTCATTATAAAATGGGCCAAAACGCTCCCACCCCACTAAATCTCAACCACGATTTTTTCCATTGAAAGAGAATTTGAAGACCTCCAATTGGTAGAAATTTCACCACTTTTGCACTTAAAATGAGAGAGTTATGGAGGTTTTAATTTTGGTGTCATTTAACACACACTATTTATAAAACGGGCTACAACCCTCTCACCCCAATGAATTTTGAAACGAGATTTCTCTCCCCTTGAAGAAAATTTGAAGACCTCTGATAGGCAGAAATTTCACCACTTTTGGACTTAAAGTGAGAGAGTTATAGAGGTTTTAATTTTGGGTGACATTTCGCACACTTTATAAAACGGACTACAACTCACTCACCCCAATGAATTTTGAAACGAGATTTCTCTCTCCTGAAAGAGAATTTGAAGACCTCCGATTGGTAGAAATTTCACCACTTTTGGAATTAAAATGCGAGAGTTATGGAGGTTTTAATTTTGGGTGTCGTTTCACACTCTTTATAAAATGGACCAAAACGCTCTCGCCTCCACTACTTTTAAATGAGATTTTTTCGATTGAAATAGAATTTGAAGATCTCCAATTTGTAGAAATTTCACCACTTTTGCGATTAAAATGAATGAGTTAGGGAGATTTTAATTTTTGGTGACATTTAACACACTCTTTATAAAACGGACTACAACTCTCTCACCCCAATGAATTTTGAAACGAGATTTCTCTCCCCTGAAAGAAATTTGAAGACCTCCGATTGGTAGAAATTTCACGGCTTTTGGACTTAAAGTGAGAGAGAGTTATAGAGGTTTTAATTTTGGGTGACGTTCCGCACAGACTTTATAAAATGGACTACAACTCTCATCCCAACAAATTTTGAAATCAGATTTCTGTCCCTGAAATAGAATCTTAGGACCTCCGATTGGTAGAAATTTCACCACTTTTGGACTTAAAATGCGAAAGTTATGGAGGTTTTAATTTTGGGTGACGTTTCGCACTCTTAAAACAATGGACCAAAACGCTCTCACCCGACCTAATCTTAAATGAGGTTTTTTCCATTGAAAGAGAATTTGAAGACCTCCAATTGGTAGAAATTTCACCACTTTTGCACTTAAAATGAGAGAGTTATGGAGGTTTTAATTTTGGGTGATGTTTAACACACTCTTTATAAAACAGACTACAACTCTCTCACCCCAATGTATTTTGGAATGAGATTTCTTTCCCCTTAAATGGAATCTTAGGACCTCCGATTGGTAGAAACTTCACCACATTTGGACTTAAAAGGCGAGACTTATTGAGGTTTTAATTTTGGGTGACGTTTCACACACTCTTTATAAAATGGACAAAAAAGAGAATTTAAAGACATCCAGTTGGTAGAAATTTCACCACTTTTGGACTTAAAATGAGACTTATGGTGCTTTTAATTTTGGGTGACGTTTCGAACACTCTTTACAAAATGGACTACAACTCTCTCACCCCAACAAATTTTGAAACGAGATTTCTTTCCCCTGAAAGAGAATTTGAAGACCTCCGATTGGTAGAAATTTCACCACTTTTGAACCTAAAATGAAAGAGTTGTGAAGGTTTAAATTTTGGGTGACGTTTCGCACTCATTATAAAATGGGCCAAAACGCTCCCACTCCACTAAATCTTAACCAAGATTTTTTCCATTGAAAGAGAATTTGAAGACCTCCAATTGGTAGAAATTTCACCACTTTTGCACTTAAAATGAGAGAGTTATGGAGGTTTTAATTTTGGTGTCATTTAACACACACTATTTATAAAACGGGCTACAACCCTCTCACCCCAATGAATTTTGAAACGAGATTTCTCTCACCTGGAAGAAAATTTGAAGACCTCTGATAGGCAGAAATTTCACCACTTTTGGACTTAAAGTGAGAGAGTTATAGAGGTTTTAATTTTGGGTGACTTTTCGCACACACTTTATAAAATGGACTACAACTCTCATCCCAACAAATTTTGGAATGAGATTTCTTTCCTTGAAATAGAATCTTAGGACCTCCGATTGGTAGAAATTTCACTACTTTTGGACTTAAAATGAGAGACTTATGAAGGTTTTAATTTTGGGTGACGTTTCACACACTTTATAAAATGGACCAAAACGCTCTCACCCCACCTAATCTTAAATGAGATTTTTTCCACTGAAAGAGAATTTGAAGACCTCCAATTGGTAGAAATTTCACCACTATTGCACTTACAATGAGAGAGTTATGGAGGTTTTAATTTTGGGTGATGTTTAACACACTCTTTATAAAACGGAATACAACTCTCTCACCCCAATGAATTTTGAAACAAGATTTCTCTCCCCTGAAAGAAATTTGAAGACCTCCGATTGGTAGAAATTTCCCGACTTTTGGACTTAAAGTGAGAGAGAGTTATAGAGGTTTTAATTTTGGGTGACGTTCCACACAGACTTTATAAAATGGACTACAACTCTCATCCCAACAAATTTTGAAATCAGATTTCTGTCCCTGAAATCGAATCTAAGGACCCCCGATTGGTAGAAATTTCACCACTTTTGGACTTAAAATGCGAGAGTTATGGTGGTTTTAATTTTGGGTGACGTTTCGCACACTCATTATAAAATGGACTACAACTCTCATCCCAACAAATTTTGAAATGAGATTTCTTTCCCTAAAATAGAATCTTAGGACCTCCGATTGGTAGAAATTTCACCACTTTTGGACCTAAAATGCGAGAGTTATGGTGGTTTTAATTTTGGGTGACGTTTCGCACTCTTAAAAAAATGGACCAAAACGCTCTCACCCCACCTAATCTTAAATGAGGTTTTTTCCATTGAAAGAGAATTTGAAGACCTCCAATTGGTAGAAATTTCACCACTTTTGCACTTAAAATGAGAGAGTTATGGAGGTTTTAATTTTCGGTGATGTTTAACACACTCTTTATAAAACAGACTACAACTCTCTCACCCCAATGTATTTTGGAATGAGATTTCTTTCCCCTGAAATGGAATCTTAGGACCTCCGATTGGTAGAAACTTCACCACATTTGGACTTAAAAGGCGAGACTTATTGAGGTTTTAATTTTGGGTGACGTTTCACACACTCTTTATAAAATGGACAAAAAAGAGAATTTGAAGACATCCAGTTGGTAGAAATTTCACCACTTTTGGACTTAAAATGAGACTTATGGTGCTTTTAATTTTGGGTGACGTTTCGAACACCCTTTACAAAATGGACTACAACTCTCTCACCCCAACAAATTTTGAAACGAGATTTCTTTCCCGTGAAAGAGAATTTGAAGACCTTCGATTGGTAGAAATTTCACCACTTTTGAACCTAAAATGAAAGAGTTGTGAAGGTTTAAATTTTGGGTGACGTTTCGCACTCATTATAAAATGGGCCAAAACGCTCCCACCCCACTAAATCTCAACCACGATTTTTTCCATTGAAAGAGAATTTGAAGACCTCCAATTGGTAGAAATTTCACCACTTTTGCACTTAAAATGAGAGAGTTATGGAGGTTTTAATTTTGGTGTCATTTAACACACACTATTTATAAAACGGGCTACAACCCTCTCACCCCAATGAATTTTGAAACGAGATATCTCTCCCCTGGAAGAAAATTTGAAGACCTCTGATAGGCAGAAATTTCACCACTTTTGGACTTAAAGTGAGAGAGTTATAGAGGTTTTAATTTTGGGTGACGTTTCGCACACTTTATAAAACGGACTACAACTCACTCACCCCAATGAATTTTGAAACGAGATTTCTCTCTCCTGAAAGAGAATTTGAAGACCTCCGATTGGTAGAACTTTCACCACTTTTGGAATTAAAATGCGAGAGTTATGGAGGTTTTAATTTTGGGTGACGTTTCACACTCTTTATAAAATGGACCAAAACGCTCTCGCCCCCACTACTTCTAAATGAGATTTTTTCGATTGAAATAGAATTTGAAGATCTCCAATTTGTAGAAATTTCACCACTTTTGCAATTAAAATGAATGAGTTATGGAGATTTTAATTTTTGGTGACATTTAACACACTCTTTATAAAACGGACTACAACTCTCTCACCCCAATGAATTTTGAAACGAGATTTCTCTCCCCTGAAAGAAATTTGAAGACCTCCGATTGGTAGAAATTTCACGACTTTTGGACTTAAAGTGAGAGAGAGTTATAGAGGTTTTAATTTTGGGTGACGTTACGCACAGACTTTATAAAATGGACTACAACTCTCATCCCAACAAATTTTGAAATCAGATTTCTGTCCCTGAAATAGAATCTTAGGACCTCCGATTGGTAGAAATTTCACCACTTTTGGACTTAAAATGCGAAAGTTATGGAGGTTTTAATTTTGGGTGACGTTTCGCACTCTTAAAACAATGGACCAAAACGCTCTCACCCGACCTAATCTTAAATGAGGTTTTTTCCATTGAAAGAGAATTTGAAGACCTCCAATTGGTAGAAATTTCACCACTTTTGCACTTAAAATGAGAGAGTTATGGAGGTTTTAATTTTGGGTGATGTTTAACACACTCTTTATAAAACAGACTACAACTCTCTCACCCCAATGTATTTTGGAATGAGATTTCTTTCCCCTTAAATGGAATCTTAGGACCTCCGATTGGTAGAAACTTCACCACATTTGGACTTAAAAGGCGAGACTTATTGAGGTTTTAATTTTGGGTGACGTTTCACACACTCTTTATAAAATGGACAAAAAAGAGAATTTAAAGACATCCAGTTGGTAGAAATTTCACCACTTTTGGACTTAAAATGAGACTTATGGTGCTTTTAATTTTGGGTGACGTTTCGAACACTCTTTACAAAATGGACTACAACACTCTCACCCCAACTAATTTTGAAACGAGATTTCTTTCCCCTGAAAGAGAATTTGAAGACCTCCGATTGGTAGAAATTTCACCACTTTTGAACCTAAAATGAAAGAGTTGTGAAGGTTTAAATTTTGGGTGACGTTTCGCACTCATTATAAAATGGGCCAAAACGCTCCCACCCCACTAAATCTTAACCAAGATTTTTTCCATTGAAAGAGAATTTGAAGACCTCCAATTGGTAGAAATTTCACAACTTTTGCACTTAAAATAAGAGAGTTATTGAGGTTTTAATTTTGGTGTCATTTAACACACACTATTTATAAAACGGGCTACAACCCTCTCACCCCAATGAATTTTGAAACGAGATTTCTCTCCCCTGGAAGAAAATTTGAAGACCTCTGATAGGCAGAAATTTCACCACTTTTGGACTTAAAGTGAGAGAGTTATAGAGGTTTTAATTTTGGGTGACGTTTCGCACACTTTATAAAACGGACTACAACTCACTCACCCCAATGAATTTTGAAACGAGATTTCTCTCCCCTGAAAGAAATTTGAAGACCTCCGATTGGTAGAAATTTCACGACTTTTGGACTTAAAGTGAGAGAGAGTTATAGAGGTTTTACTTTTGGGTGACGTTCCGCACAGACTTTATAAAATGGACTACAACTCTCATCCCAACAAATTTTGAAATCAGATTTCTGTCCCTGAAATAGAATCTTAGGACCTCCGATTGGTAGAAATTTCACCACTTTTGGACTTAAAATGCGAAAGTTATGGTGGTTTTAATTTTGGGTGACGTTTCGCACACTCTTTATAAAATGGACTACAACTCTCATCCCAACAAATTTTGAAATGAGATTTCTTTCCCTGAAGTAGAATCTTAGGACCTCCGATTGGTAGAAATTTCACCACTTTTGGACCTAAAATGCGAGAGTTATGGAGGTTTTAATTTTGGGTGACGTTTCGCACTCTTAAAAAAATGGACCAAAACGCTCTCACCCCACCTAATCTTAAATGAGATTTTTTCCACTGAAAGAGAATTTGAAGACCTCCAATTGGTACAAATTTCACCACTATTGCACTTACAATGAGAGAGTTATGGAGGTTTTAATTTTGGGTGATGTTTAACACACTTTATTAAACGGAATACAACTCTCTCACCCCAATGAATTGTGAAACGAGATTTCACTCTCCTGAAAGAAAATTTGAAGAATTCCGATTGGTAGAAATGTCACCACTTTTGGACTTAAAGTGAGAGAGTTATAGAGGTTTTAATTTTGGGTGACGTTTCGCACACTTTATAAAACGGACTACAACTCACTCACCCCAATGAATTTTGAAACGAGATTTCTCTCTCCTGAAAGAGAATTTGAAGACCTCCGATTGGTAGAAATTTCACCACTTTTGGAATTAAAAGGCGAGAGTTATGGAGGTTTTAATTTTGGGTGACGTTTCACACTCTTTATAAAATGGACCAAAACGCTCTCGCCCCCACTACTTTTAAATGAGATTTTTTCGATTGAAATAGAATTTGAAGATCTCCAATTTGTAGAAATTTCACCACTTTTGCAATTAAAATGAATGAGTTATGGAGATTTTAATTTTTGGTGACATTTAACACATTCTTTATAAAACGGACTAGAACTCTCTCACCCCAATGAATTGTGAAACGAGATTTCTCTCCCCTGAAAGAAATTTGAAGACCTCCGATTGGTAGAAATTTCACGACTTTTGGACTTAAAGTGAGAGAGAGTTATAGAGGTTTTACTTTTGGGTGACGTTCCGCACAGACTTTATAAAATGGACTACAACTCTCATCCCAACAAATTTTGAAATCAGATTTCTGTCCCTGAAATAGAATCTTAGGACCTCCGATTGGTAGAAATTTCACCACTTTTGGACTTAAAATGCGAAAGTTATGGTGGTTTTAATTTTGGGTGACGTTTCGCACACTCTTTATAAAATGGACTACAACTCTCATCCCAACAAATTTTGAAATGAGATTTCTTTCCCTGAAGTAGAATCTTAGGACCTCCGATTGGTAGAAATTTCACCACTTTTGGACCTAAAATGCGAGAGTTATGGAGGTTTTAATTTTGGGTGACGTTTCGCACTCTTAAAAAAATGGACCAAAACGCTCTCACCCCACCTAATCTTAAATGAGATTTTTTCCACTGAAAGAGAATTTGAAGACCTCCAATTGGTACAAATTTCACCACTATTGCACTTACAATGAGAGAGTTATGGAGGTTTTAATTTTGGGTGATGTTTAACACACTTTATTAAACAGAATACAACTCTCTCACCCCAATGAATTGTGAAACGAGATTTCACTCTCCTGAAAGAAAATTTGAAGAATTCCGATTGGTAGAAATGTCACCACTTTTGGACTTAAAGTGAGAGAGTTATAGAGGTTTTAATTTTGGTTGACGTTTCGCACACTCTTTATAAAATGGACTACAACTCTCATCTCAACAAATTTTGAAATGAGATTTCTTACCCTGAAATAGAATCTTAGGACCTCCGATTGGTAGAAATTTCACCACTTTTGGACTTAAAATTAGAGAGTTATGGAGGTTTTAATTTTGGGTGACGTTTCGCACACTTTAAAAAATGGACCAAAACGCTCTCACCCCACCTAATCTTAAATGAGATTTTTTCCACTGAAAGAGAATTTGAAGACATCCAATTGGTAGAAATTTCACCACTTTTGCACTTAAAATGAGAGAGTTATGGAGGTTTTAATTTTTGGTGATGTTTATCACACTCTTTATAAACCGGACTACAACTCTCTCACCGCAATGAATTTTGGAATGAGATTTCCTTCCCCTGAAATGGTATCTTAAGACCACCGATTGGTAGAAATTTCACCACTTTTAGACTTAAAAGGCGAGACTTATTGAGGTTTTAATTTTGAGTGACGTTTCACACACTCTTTATAAAATGGACCAAAACTCCGTCATCCCACCGAATTTATAAATGAGATTTTTTTCCGGTAAAAGAGAATTTGAAGACCTCCTATTGGTAGAAATTTCACCACTTTTGAAGCTAAAATGAGAGACTTATGAAGGTTTTAATTTTGGGTGACGTTTCGCTCTTTTTATAAAATGGACCAAAACGCTCTCACCCCACCTAATCTTAAATGAGGTTTTTTCCATTGAAAGAGAATTTGAAGACCTCCAATTGGAAGAAATTTCACCACTTTTGCACTTAAAATGAGAGAGTTATGGAGGTTTTAATTTTGGGTGATGTTTAACACACTCTTTATAAAACAGACTAAAACTCTCTCACCCCAATGTATTTTGGAATGAGATTTCTTTCCCCTTAAATGGAATCTTAGGACCTCCGATTGGTAGAAACTTCACCACATTTGGACTTAAAAGGCGAGACTTATTGAGGTTTTAATTTTGGGTGACGTTTCACACACTCTTTATAAAATGAACAAAAAAAAGAATTTAAAGACATCCAGTTGGTAGAAATTTCACCACTTTTGGACTTAAAATGAGACTTATGGTGCTTTTAATTTTGGGTGACGTTTCGAACACTCTTTACAAAATGGACTACAACTCTCTCACCCCAACAAATTTTGAAACGAGATTTCTTTCCCCTGAAAGAGAATTTGAAGACCTCCGATTGGTAGAAATTTCACCACTTTTGAACCTAAAATGAAAGAGTTGTGAAGGTTTAAATTTTGGGTGACGTTTCGCACTCATTATAAAATGGGCCAAAACGCTCCCACCCCACTAAATCTTAACCAAGATTTTTTCCATTGAAAGAGAATTTGAAGACCTCCAATTGGTAGAAATTTCACCACTTTTGCACTTAAAATGAGAGAGTTATGGAGGTTTTAATTTTGGTGTCATTTAACACACACTATTTATAAAACGGGCTACAACCCTCTCACCCCAATGAATTTTGAAACGAGATTTCTCTCCCCTGGAAGAAAATTTGAAGACCTCTGATAGGCAGAAATTTCACCACTTTTGGACTTAAAGTGAGAGAGTTATAGAGGTTTTAATTTTGGGTGACGTTTCGCACACTTTATAAAACGGACTACAACTCACTCACCCCAATGAATTTTGAAACGAGATTTCTCTCTCCTGAAAGAGAATTTGAAGACCTCCGATTGGTAGAAATTTCACCACTTTTGGAATTAAAATGCGAGAGTTATGGAGGTTTTAATTTTGGGTGACGTTTCACACTCTTTATAAAATGGACCAAAACGCTCTCGCCTCCACTACTTTTAAATGAGATTTTTTCGATTGAAATAGAATTTGAAGATCTCCAATTTGTAGAAATTTCACCACTTTTGCAATTAAAATGAATGAGTTATGGAGATTTTGATTTTTGGTGACATTTAACACACTCTTTATAAAACGGACTACAACTCTCTCACCCCAATGAATTTTGAAACGAGATTTCTCTCCCCTGAAAGAAATTTGAAGACCTCTGATTGGTAGAAATTTCACGACTTTTGGACTTAAAGTGAGAGAGAGTTATAGAGGTTTTAATTTTGGGTGACGTTCCGCACAGACTTTATAAAATGGACTACAACTCTCATCCCAACAAATTTTGAAATCAGATTTCTGTCCCTGAAATAGAATCTTAGGACCTCCGATTGGTAGAAATTTCACCACTTTTGGACTTAAAATGCGAAAGTTATGGAGGTTTTAATTTTGGGTGTCGTTTCGCAGTCTTAAAAAAATGGACCAAAACGCTCTCACCCCACCTAATCTTAAATGAGGTTTTTTCCATTGAAAGAGAATTTGAAGACCTCCAATTGGTAGAAATTTCACCACTTTTGCACTTAAAATGAGAGAGTTATGGAGGTTTTAATTTTGGGTGATGTTTAACACACTCTTTATAAAACAGACTACAACTCTCTCACCCCAATGTATTTTGGAATGAGATTTCTTTCCCCTTAAATGGAATCTTAGGACCTCCGATTGGTAGAAACTTCACCACATTTGGACTTAAAAGGCGAGACTTATTGAGGTTTTAATTTTGGGTGACGTTTCACACACTCTTTATAAAATGGACAAAAAAGAGAATTTAAAGACATCCAGTTGGTAGAAATTTCACCACTTTTGGACTTAAAATGAGACTTATGGTGCTTTTAATTTTGGGTGACGTTTCGAACACTCTTTACAAAATGGACTACAACTCTCTCACCCCAACAAATTTTAAAACGAGATTTCTTTCCCCTGAAAGAGAATTTGAAGACCTCCGATTAGTAGAAATTTCACCACTTTTGAACCTAAAATGAAAGAGTTGTGAAGGTTTAAATTTTGGGTGACGTTTCGCACTCATTATAAAATGGGCCAAAACGCTCCCACCCCACTAAATCTTAACCAAGATTTTTTCCATTGAAAGAGAATTTGAAGACCTCCAATTGGTAGAAATTTCACCACTTTTGCACTTAAAATGAGAGAGTTATGGAGGTTTTAATTTTGGTGTCATTTAACACACACTATTTATAAAACGGGCTACAACCCTCTCACCCCAATGAATTTTGAAACGAGATTTCTCTCCCCTGGAAGAAAATTTGAAAATCTCTGATAGGCAGAAATTTCACCACTTTTGGACTTAAAGTGAGAGAGTTATAGAGGTTTTAATTTTGGGTGACTTTTCGCACACACTTTATAAAATGGACTACAACTCTCATCCCAACAAATTTTGGAATGAGATTTCTTTCTCTGAAATAGAATCTTAGGACCTCCGATTGGTAGAAATTTCCCCACTTTTGGTCTTAAAATGAGAGAGTTATGGAGGTTTTAATTTTGGGTGACGTTTCGCACACTTTAAAAAATGGACCAAAACGCTCTCACCCCACCTAATCTTAAATGAGATTTTTTCCACTGAAAGAGAATTTGAAGACCTCCAATTGGTACAAATTTCACCACTATTGCACTTACAATGAGAGAGTTATGGAGGTTTTAATTTTGGCTGATGTTTAACACACTTTATAAAACGGAATACAACTCTCTCACCCCAATGAATTGTGAAACGAGATTTCACTCTCCTGAAAGAAAATTTGAAGAATTCCGATTGGTAGAAATGTCACCACTTTTGGACTTAAAGTGAGAGAGTTATAGAGGTTGTAATTTTTGGTGACGTTTAACACACTCTTTATAAAACAGACTACAACTCTCTAACCCCAATGAATTTTGAAACGTGATTTCTGTCCCCTGAAAGAGAATTTGAAGACCTCCGATTGGTAGAAATTTAACCACTTTTGGACATAAAGTGAGAGAGAGAGAGTTATAGAGGTTTTAATTTTGGGTGACGTGGCACACACTCTTTATAAAATGGACTATAACTCGCTCATCCCAACAAATTTTGAAATGAGATTTCTTTCGCCTGAAATAGAATCTTAGGACCTCCGATTGGTAGAAATTTTAACACTTTTGGACTTAAAATGAGAGAGTTATGGTGCTTTTAATTTTGGGTGATGTTTCACACACTCTTTATAAAATGGACAAAAAGTCCCTCATCCCACCGAATTTTTAAATGAGATTTTTTCCGATGAAAGAGAATTTGAAGACATCCAATTGGTAGAAATTTCACCCCTTTTTTACTTAAAGTGAGAAGAGTTCTTTCCCAACAAATTTTGAAATGAGATTTCTTTCCCTGAAATAGAATCTTAGGACCTCCGATTGGTAGAAATTTCACCACTTTTGGACTTAAAATGCTAGAGTTATGGAGGTTTTAATTTTGGGTGACGTTTCGCACTCTTTATAGAATGGACCAAAACGCTCTCGCCCCCACTAATTTTAAATGAGATTTTTTCGATTGAAATAGAATTTGAAGACCTCCAATTTGTAGAAATTTCTCCACTTTTGCAATTAAAATGAGAGAGTTATGGAGATTTTAATTTTTGGTGACATTTAACACACTCTTTATAAAACGGACTACAACTCTCTCACCCCAATGAATTTTGAAACGAGATTTCTCTCCCCTGAAAGAAATTTGAAGACCTCCGATTGGTAGAAATTTCACGACTTTTGGACTTAAAGTGAGAGAGAGTTATAGAGGTTTTAATTTTGGGTGAAGTTCCGCACATACTTTATAAAATGGACTGCAACTCTAATTCCAACAAACTTTGAAATCAAATTTCTGTCCCTGAAATAGAATCTTAGGACCTCCGATTGGTAGAAATTTCACCACTTTTGGACTTAAAATGCGAGAGTTATGGTGGTTTTAATTTTGGGTGACGTTTCCCACACTCTTTATAAAATGGACTACAACTCTCATCCCAACAAATTTTGAAATGAGATTTCTTTCCCTGAAGTAGAATCTTAGGACCTCCGATTGGTAGAAATTTCACCACTTTTGGACCTAAAATGCGAGAGTTATGGAGGTTTTAATTTTGGTTGACGTTTCGCACTCTTAAAAAAATGGACCAAAATGCTCTCACCCCACCTAATCTTAAACAAGATTTCTTCCATTGAAAGAGAATTTGAAGACCTCCAATTGCAATAAATTTTACCACTTTTGCACTTAAAATGCGAAAGTTATGGAGGTTTTAATTTTGGTGACGTTTAACACTTTATAAAACGGACTACAACTCACTAACCCCAATGAATTTTGAAACGAGATTTCTCTCTCCTGAAAGAGAATTTGAAGACCTCCGTTTGGTAGAAATTTCACCACTTTTGGAATTAAAATGCGAGAGTTATGGAGGTTTTAATTTTGGGTGACGTTTCACACTCTTTATAAAATGGACCAAAACGCTCTCGCCCCCACTAATTTTAAATGAGATTTTTTCGATTGAAATAGAATTTGAAGACCTCCAATTTGTAGAAATTTCTCCACTTTTGCAATTAAAATGAGAGAGTTATGGAGATTTTAATTTTTGGTGACATTTAACACACTCTTTATAAAACGGACTACAACTCTCTCACCCCAATGAATTTTGAAACGAGATTTCTCTCCCCTGAAAGAAATTTGAAGACCTCCGATTGGTAGAAATTTCACGACTTTTGGACTTAAAGTGAGAGAGAGTTATAGAGGTTTTAATTTTGGGTGAAGTTCCGCACATACTTTATAAAATGGACTGCAACTCTAATTCCAACAAACTTTGAAATCAAATTTCTGTCCCTGAAATAGAATCTTAGGACCTCCGATTGGTAGAAATTTCACCACTTTTGGACTTAAAATGCGAGAGTTATGGTGGTTTTAATTTTGGGTGACGTTTCCCACACTCTTTATAAAATGGACTACAACTCTCATCCCAACAAATTTTGAAATGAGATTTCTTTCCCTGAAGTAGAATCTTAGGACCTCCGATTGGTAGAAATTTCACCACTTTTGGACCTAAAATGCGAGAGTTATGGAGGTTTTAATTTTGGTTGACGTTTCGCACTCTTAAAAAAATGGACCAAAATGCTCTCACCCCACCTAATCTTAAATGAGATTTTTTCCATTGAAAGAGAATTTGAAGACCTCCAATTGGTAGAAATTTCACCACTTTTGCACTTAAAATGAGAGAGTTATGGAGGTTTTAATTTTGGGTGATGTTTAACACACTCTTTATAAAACAGACTACAACTCTCTCATCCCAATGTATTTTGGAATGAGATTTCTTTCCCCTGAAATGGAATCTTAGGACCTCCGATTGGTAGAAACTTCACCACATTTGGACTTAAAAGGCGAGACTTATTGAGGTTTTAATTTTGGGTGACGTTTCACACACTCTTTATAAAATGGACAAAAAAGAGAATTTAAAGACATCAAGTTGGTAGAAATTTCACCACTTTTGGACTTAAAATGAGACTTATGGTGCTTTTTATTTTGGGTGACGTTTCGAACACTCTTTACAAAATGGACTACAACTCTCTCACCCCAACAAATTTTGAAACGAGATTTCTTTCCCCTGAAAGAGAATTTGAAGACCTCCGATTGGTAGAAATTTCACCACTTTTGAACCTAAAATGAAAGAGTTGTGAAGGTTTAAATTTTGGGTGACGTTTCGCACTCATTATAAAATGGGCCAAAACGCTCCTACCCCACTAAATCTTAACCAAGATTTTTTCCATTGAAAGAGAATTTGAAGACCTCCAATTGGTAGAAATATCACCACTTTTGCACTTAAAATGAGAGAGTTATGGAGGTTTTAATTTTGGTGTCATTTAACACACACTATTTATAAAACGGGCTACAACCCTCTCACCCCAATGAATTTTGAAACGAGATTTCTCTCACCTGGAAGAAAATTTGAAGACCTCTGATAGGCAGAAATTTCACCACTTTTGGACTTAAAGTGAGAGAGTTATAGAGGTTTTAATTTTGGGTGACTTTTCGCACACACTTTATAGAATGGACTACAACTCTCATCCCAACAAATTTTGGAATGAGATTTCTTTCCTTGAAATAGAATCTTAGGACCTCCGATTGGTAGAAATTTCACCACTTTTGGACTTAAAATGAGAGAGTTATGAAGGTTTTAATTTTGGGTGACGTTTCGCACACTTTATAAAATGGACCAAAACGCTCTCACCCCACGTAATCTTAAATGAGATTTTTTCCACTGAAAGAGAATTTGAAGACCTCCAATTGGTAGAAATTTCACCACTATTGCACTTACAATGAGAGAGTTATGGAGGTTTTAATTTTGGGTGATGTTTAACACACTCTTTATAAAACGGAATACAACTCTCTCACCCCAATGAATTTTGAAACAAGATTTCTCTCCCCTGAAAGAAATTTGACGACCTCCGATTGGTAGAAATTTCCCGACTTTTGGACTTAAAGTGAGAGAGAGTTATAGAGGTTTTAATTTTGGGTGACGTTCCACACAGACTTTATAAAATGGACTACAACTCTCATCCCAACAAATTTTGAAATCAGATTTCTGTCCCTGAAATCGAATCTTAGGACCCCCGATTGGTAGAAATTTCACCACTTTTGGACTTAAAATGCGAGAGTTATGGTGGTTTTAATTTTGGGTGACGTTTCGCACACTCATTATAAAATGGACTACAACTCTCATCCCAACAAATTTTGAAATGAGATTTCTTTCCCTGAAATAGAATCTTAGGACCTCCGATTGGTAGAAATTTCACCACTTTTGGACCTAAAATGCGAGAGTTATGGAGGTTTTAATTTTGGGTGACGTTTCGCACTCTTAAAAAAATGGACCAAAACGCTCTCACCCCACCTAATCTTAAATGAGGTTTTTTCCATTGAAAGAGAATTTGAAGACCTCCAATTGGTAGAAATTTCACCACTTTTGCACTTAAAATGAGAGAGTTATGGAGGTTTTAATTTTCGGTGATGTTTAACACACTCTTTATAAAACAGACTACAACTCTCTCACCCCAATGTATTTTGGAATGAGATTTCTTTCCCCTGAAATGGAATCTTAGGACCTCCGATTGGTAGAAACTTCACCACATTTGGACTTAAAAGGCGAGACTTATTGAGGTTTTAATTTGGGTGACGTTTCACACACTCTTTATAAAATGGACAAAAAATTGAATTTGAAGACATCCAGTTGGTAGAAATTTCACCACTTTTGGACTTAAAATGAGACTTATGGTGCTTTTAATTTTGGGTGACGTTTCGAACACTCTTTACAAAATGGACTACAACTCTCTCACCCCAACAAATTTTGAAACGAGATTTCTTTCCCGTGAAAGAGAATTTGAAGACCTTCGATTGGTAGAAATTTCACCACTTTTGAACCTAAAATGAAAGAGTTGTGAAGGTTTAAATTTTGGGTGACGTTTCGCACTCATTATAAAATGGGCCAAAACGCTCCCACCCCACTAAATCTTAACCACGATTTTTTCCATTGAAAGAGAATTTGAAGACCTCCAATTGGTAGAAATTTCACCACTTTTGCACTTAAAATGAGAGAGTTTTGGAGGTTTAAATTTTGGGTGACGTTTCGCACACTCTTTATAAAATGGACCAAAACACTCTCATCCCACCAAATTTTTAAAAGTGATTTTTTCCGATAAAAGAGAATTCGAAAACCTCCTATTGGTAAAAATTTCACCACTTTTGAAGCTAAAATGAGAGAGTTATGGAGGTTTTAATTTTGGGTGACGTTTCGCACTCTTTATAAAATGGGCCAAAACGCTCCCACCTCACCTAATCTTAAACAATATTTCTTCCATTGAAAGAGAATTTGAAGACCTCCAATTGGAATAAATTTCACCACTTTTGCACTTAAAATGAGAGAGTTATGGAGGTTTTAATTTTGGTGACGTTTAACTCTTTATAAAATGGACTACAACTCTCTCACCCCAATGTATTTTGAAACGAGATTTCTCTCCCTTGAAAGAGAATTTGAAGACCTCCGATTGGTAGAAATTTTACCAATTTTGGACTTAAAATGCGAGAGTTATGGAGGTTTTAATTTTGAGTGACGTTTCACACACTCTTTATAAAATGGACAAAAACTCCCTCATCCCACAGAATTTTTAAATGAGATTTTTTCCGTTAAAAGAGAATTTGAAGACATCCAATTGGTAGAAATTTCACGACTTTTGGACTTAAAATGAGACTTATGGTGCTTTTAATTTTGGGTCACGTTTCGAACTCGCTTTAGAAAACGGACTACAACTCTCTCACCCCAACAAATTTTGAAACGATATTTCTTTCCCCTGAAAGAGAATTTGAAGACCTCCGAATCGTAGAAATTTCATCACTTTTGGACCTAAAATGAGAGAGTTATGGAGGTTTTAATTTTAGGTGACGTTTTGCACACTCTTTATAAAAAGGACCAAAACTCTCTCATCCCACCGAATTTTTAAATGAGATTTTTTCTAGTAAATGGGAATTTGAAGACCTCCTTTTGGTAGAAATTTCACCACTTTTGAAGCGAAAATGAGATAGTTATGGAGGTTTTAATTTTGGGTGACGTTTCGCACTCTTTATAAAATGGACCAAAATGCTCTCACCCCCGTTAATTTTAAATGAGATTTTTTCGATTGAAATAGAATTTGAAGACCTCCAATTTGTAGAAATTTCACCACTTTTGCAATTAAAATGAGAGAGTTATGGAGGTTTTAATTTTTGGTGACATTTAACACACTCTTTATAAAACGGACTACAACTCTCTCACCCCAATGAATTTTGAAACGAGATTTCTCTCCCCTAAAAGAAATTTGAAGACCTCCGATTGGTAGAAATTTCACCACTTTTGGACTTAAAGTGAGAGAGAGTTATAGAGGTTTTAATTTTGGGTGACGTTTCGCACAGACTTTATAAAATGGACTACAACTCCCATCATCCCAACAAATTTTGAAATCAGATTTCTGTCCCTGAAATAGAATCTTAGGACCTCCGATTGGTAGAAATTTCACCACTTTTGGACTTAAAATGCGAGAGTTATGGAGGTTTTAATTTTGGGTGACGTTTTGCACACTCTTTATAAAATGGACTACAACTCTCATCCCAACAAATTTTGAAATGAGATTTCTTTCCCTGAAATAGAATCTTAGGACCTCCGATTGGTAGAAATTTCACCACTTTTAGACTTAAAATTCGAGAGTTATGGAGGTTTTAATTTTGGGTGACGTTTCGCACTCTTTAAAAAATGGACCAAAACGCTCTCACCCTACCTAATCTTAAATGAGGTTTTTTCCATTGAAAGAGAATTTGAAGATGTGGGACCCGATCCCGCGAGAGGGGTGGGGCGCGAGGTGCCACACTCTCTCTTGGTCTCTCGTACCCACGTGATTGGCGTGTGCATTTTTATTATTGATTTTAATTCATCTTTTATGTGAACCTGGGATCACTAAGGCAATCCGAATTCCACACAAAAGAGAGTGACAGAGTCGCCACCTAGATGTGGGATCTAGGACCCATAATTGATCAGAAATCTAGACTCGTTACCTGGTTACATGATGGAAGGTATGGGGAGTTATCCACCACATGCACCATTCCTGCCCGATAATCGGTCTTCAATTCCAAAAGTTAACTCTTTTAAATTTATTTTAAATGGCTCATTCAACTCTTTGCTAATGTGCGAACTATGTGACATGCATCCTATGATGTAATTTCAATGTAGATCCTAAATGTGTATCTTGATTTCTTAATTTATTTGAATTCAATCTAAGTGAAAGTTCTCCTAAATTTCTAATTTCATGGAAAAATCCTAAGTGATTTAATTAAGCATTTATAAGAAAATTAATATACAAAACCCCACAATTTGTTGTGGAGCCGACTCGCTGTTGGTATGCCATCAGACATCCAAGCTGCCTACGTACCCAAGCCTCACTGGGATCAGAGTCGACGTAGTTCGGTGCACCTAAGCTAAGCTACTTATGCCTAACTCAACTAAGACACCGACCTAGACGGGATTGACTGTTTCAACAGTTTTAAAAGAAGTTATTTTAATTCAAGTTGAGGATTTTATTATCCTAGGATTTCATCTAAGATGCTATATGATTCTTATCTAAATGCAAGTTGTTCCTTAGACTAATGCAGGTTAGCCTACATCCTAGTTTACTAGGCTTGTCCTAGGAAAATATTGGGTGAGTAGTGTAACTAGACCTATGGCACGGTTGCTATCTATAGCAAGCGTACATGATGAGGCTGGACTCCTAACTCTAGGACTCCCTAAAACTTAGGACTAGAAACGACACCAGTGTTCCTAAATTGGGCTCTAATGGTTCTTATGACGGAAACCGTAACCCAACGGTTCCGAGAGACACGAGATTAATCGATTTCAGTTCTTGAAGTTAATGAATTTCAAATTTCAGGGATTTTCAGTTTATAGACATTTAAGAAATACCAATGGTTCTAGGTTTCACCAATTTCGGCCCAGAATAGCATCCAAGGAAGGGAATCGTGCGCTCTTTCCTTGTGCAATTTAAAACTTAGGTTATAGCATCTTATTGCCTGGCATATCTCAGGATTTCCGTGGACAGTAACCTCGGAGCCAACAACATGCTATAGCTTAAACATTCAAATTGTCAAAGATCGGTTGCAATTGGGATACGATTATGGATGCACTGGTCATTTTTCAGGGGAATCTAAGAATCCTAAGATTTCTGTTTTAATGGATTAAGGAGTGAATGTGTGACAGAATTTTAAGGTTCTTTAGAAGCTTTATGATGATTTTTAATTAATTTCCGTTTTTCAGTGGATTTTATCAATTTTAAACCATATGAGTGATTTTACAAGTGAAATTATTGCAAACGAATTCGAAATGATTTGAAATTTCTGCAGCAATAAGATGTGATAGAATGTAGCTTACTGGAAGAGTTTTGTAAATTTTTACATTAAGCTCATATTTAATTTTGATTTAACCATAATAAGACCAGATTGCAAAAATAACACAGAAACTACTAGAAATAGAAATCTAAATTCATTGAAATTTCTACGGAAATAAGATATGAGTAAATATAGCATGCTGTGAGATTTTCATGAATTTTAGAAACTATTTACTATCAATTTCGGATTTTTTAATTTTTAGACCAGATTATAAATTAACACTACATCCCATATGAAACAAGATCCAAATCAATTGAAAAGTTTACAGTAACAAGAAATATGAAATATAAGACTACTGTAAAAAGTTTGAGAATTTTATCTGTGATCTGATGTCAGTAAAAATTCTGACAAAATCTGATAATTTTCAAAGAAAGCATTAAATAATATATCAAACAGAATCCAAAAATCTTTAAAAATTTATGGTAGAATGTACCAGTACCATGTTATTTTCCCACAAATTTTATTAATTTTAGAATCCATTTAGTGTATATTTTATTTTTCTTCATCAAAAAGATATTTTTGAAGAGTTTTCTATTTTTAAAACACGATTTTCGAGAAAATTACGACTCCGAAAAACGTCCTTTAATCTTGTTCTGATATGATGAACACAAAAAAATTTTAAAATTCCAAAAAATAGATCATCCTGAGATGGCTATTTTTTCAAATTTCATAATTTCTCAGCCATTATTTTAAATAAAATTCCACTCTTCACTCAAATCTTCGAAACTCTTTTATCCAATGTCCGATCCGATCCGATGGTTATCTTAATCTATTTAGATAGATCGTTGTATTAAATTTTGGGATGAAACGGAATTGAAACACCCATGCAGATCATGATTTTGAGCACACACATATAACATTCAATTAAATTCAATTAAATGTTAAAAATCATGCAAAAAAAAAAAAAGATACCAAATCATCCGGGAAAAATCTGAGAATAGTGTACTAACCTGTAATGGAAATTCTCGACGAATCCGGGAGCCGGAAAATCCGAAAAAACCTCGCCAACGCACAATCCACTGCTTTCTTCTTTTTCCTTTTCTCTTTTTTCTTGTTTTTCTTGTTTTTCTCACGGCAGAGATAGAGAGTGTGTGAGAGATGGGGAGAGAGGGAGAGAGAGAGGGAGAGAGAGAGAGAGAGAGATAACAGAGAGAACAAAGAGAGACGACAGAGAGAGAATGAGAGTGAAAGAGACAGAGAAGGAATGAGAGTGAGATTGAGAGAGAATGAGAGTGAGGGAGACAGAGAGATTGAGATTGAGATTGAGATTGAGAGAGAGAATGAGAGTGAGGGAGACTGAGGGTGAGGGAGGCAGAGAGAGATATAGAGGGAATGAGAGTGGAAGAGACAGAGTGGGAATGAGACAGAGAGAGACAGAGAGGGAGTGAGACAGAGAGAGATATAGAGGGAATGAGAGTGGAAGAGACAGAATGGGAATGAGACACTCTGGTTTTTTTAGAGAGATCGAGAGGAAATGGGAGTGAGAGAGACGGAGAGAACAAAGAGAGACAGAGAGGGAGTGAGAGTGAGAGAGATTGAGAGGGACAGAGAGAGAGGGAGAGACGATACTCTGTTTTTTTTTTAAATGGAGAGCTTGCCGTTCCAACCGATGAGATGAGAAGAGAGCAAGAGATGGAGATTGAGTGGGAGAGGGAGCGAGCTGCCGTGGAGAGCAGAGCTTGTGAAGATCGAGCGAGCCCTTGAGCGAGGGAGAAGGTAAGATCTTGAGAGGGAGAGCCGTGAGAGCCGCTGCCCCTTGTCCTCCCTTTTTTTTTTCTTTTTTACTCCCTCACAGAGGATCCCCCGAGAGTGCGTTGCCAATCCCATCCAAGACATAGCATGCTTTCCTTTTTTGCCAAGATAGCAACCCAACTCAATTGGAAACATATTGAATAAAAAAAGAAGCTACCCCACGTTTCACTTTCTTTTTATTAAAAGTTGCCATCTTATTGGATCCAATCTTAGAATATCTTTTCTCTTTTTAGCAAAGGTGGGTTGCCAAAATCTAAGAGTTGCTTCAAATTAATTGAGATGAAATCCCTTGAAAGTTGCACAAGTTGCACCACTAAGATATCGTTTCCACTTGTGGGGCCACACTGGAAATGGTATATTCAAAGAGAGATTTGGCCATTGAACCGTGGGATATGAAAAATAAACGGGCTGAAATAAAAAAAAAATGGACAAATATAATTGGGAAAGAGAAAGAGGGAGAGAAGAGAGGGTGGTTGTGGCTGTCATCAAATGGATGGTTTGGATCATTCCATGTTGATGCAAGCTGATGGATGAGAGAGAGACCAAGCAGTTGAGCGAATTTTGCAACAGTACCCACGATGGGTTTTTAACAAAGGACCAAATTGCTCTTATAGTGTATACACATTGGCTCGGGTGGAATTAGTGGACCATCAATGGTGGGCCCCACTATATCTCAAAAAAAAGAAGAATTTGCATCATGTGGCGATCCAAACCGTTCACTTTGTGGGCCATAACTTGAATTGGTTGCACTCCCTAAATCATTCCCATAGGACGATCCAAGCTGTCCAATTTTGGGTCATCTCCGAAAAGGGTTGTACCCTCTAAAGTATTTCCATAAGCTGATCCGCGCCGTCCATTCAGTGGATTCGCGGCATAAATGGGCGCTCCTCGGTATCTCCATGGGGTGATCCAGATCTGTCCATTGGAAGAATCACAATAAAAATGGGATGTGCCCTTCTAAATCAATTTCTCGGGATGACCCAAACAATCTCATATCATCCCTAATAGATGATCTGAACCGCTCAACTAACATGCCTCAATATGAGTAAGTCACACCCTTCAAATCCCCCCCCATAGGATGATTTGGAATTGCTTAACTGGTGGGTCACAACATGGGTGGTCGTGTCCCATAAATCTTTTCCAAGGATTATCCGAATAGTTCAACTTGATGGTCACAACAAAAATTGGTTGTTAAAATGACCTCCCTGAGATCTTGACTGTTCCCTTGATGGGCATCTTTATGCATTGGATCGAAGTAGGTTCAAAACTCATTTATCATTAAAACAATGTGCGGGCCCCCTGTTTGATCTAAATCTAAACAAATGTTCAATGCGGGCCTACCAAATGGGTCCAAATTCTTCCTTGCTCGGATTCTCGTGAATAACCCTTCTCAACACTTAGCGGAAAAATGCGAAACACGGCAGAAATGATTGAAAAGATTAAAAAAAAATGTAAGAGACGGACACGGAAATAGAAAACAGTGGAAAACTGATAGAAAAATACTAACTTCTTTGTTGACTAAGGCAGAGCAAAATGGGGGTGTCTACAGATGCCCCTCCTTGGTAGAGATGACGTAGTCATCGAATACCAAAGCAAAAGTGACAGTGCCATTTTGCGTAGCTTTGATCGACAAAGGACTCTCTAGACACAATGTAACCTAACATAATGCAAGACCCTAGATAAAATCCTAGAATTTGAACATATATCAAAATCATTTACTCTAAACACCATGAGATGGCAGTTTAGAATAACAGAGAATCGGATTTATTCTGGGTGCAAAAATCTTGCAATCCAGAACAAAAGATGGTTATGATGCGGCGCCGTTTTCGAACGGGCAATGAAGGAATGGGATACCATTTTCAAACGGATTTTCGGAGGAAAAAAGGAATACCGTTTTTGAACGGTTTCCGAGGAAATGAGACGCCATTCTCAAATGGTCTTAGAGAGAATAATGGATGACTTTCGAACGATTTTTAATGAAAACGAAGCATCATTTTTGAATGAGCTCAGACATATTTATATGGATTCAAAGGACACTAGATATCATTTCGAATGAATTCAACAAGAATGAGGCCTCGTATTTGTACAGGCCCACAAGGAATGAGATATCAGAATGAGACACCGACTTTGTATGGTTTTCCAAAGAATGAACAACCATATTTTTATGGATCCCAAAGAAGAATAAGAGACTATTTTTGAATAGACTAAGGAAGAATGAGATATCGTATTTGTACGGTGCTCAAGAGAGTAAGAGACCATTTTCGAATGGACCTGGAGAGAATGAATCAACGCATTTATACGAATTCCACAGAAATGAGACATCACATTTATATGATGTCCAAAGATAACTCAGAGATAATGGAACATCGTATTTATACGAATGCCAAGGAAAATGAGACACCATATTCATATGATACTCAAAGATAACTCAGAGATAATAGAATATTGTATTTATACGAATTCCAAGGAAAAGAGACATCATATTCGTATGATGTTTAAAGAGAAAAGACCACTTTCAAATGGACTCATGGAGAATGAAATGACGTACTTATACGGATTTCCAGAAAACGAGACACCATATTCATATGATGCTCAAGGATAACTCAGGGACAATGGAATATCGTATTTATACGAATTCCAGGGAATGAGACATCACATTTATATGATGTTCAAAGAGAAAAGACCATTTTCAAATGGACTCAGGGAGAATGAAATGACGTACTTATACGGATTTCCAGAAAACGAGACACTATATTCATATGATGCTCAAGGATAACTCAGGGACAATGGAATATCGTATTTATACGAATTCCAAGGAATGAGACATCACATTTATATGATGTTCAAAGAGAAAAGACCATTTTCAAATGGACTCGGAGAGAATGAAATGATGTATTTATACAGATTTCAAGAAAATGAGACACCATATTCATATGATGCTCAAAGATAAATCAAGGACAATGGAATATCGTATTTATACAAATTCCAAGGAATGAGACATCACATTTATATGACGTTCAAAGAGAAGAGACCATTTTCATATGGACTCAGGTAGAAAATGGACCGAAACGCTCTCACCCCCGCTAATCTTAAATGAGATTTTTTCCATTGAAAAAGAATTTGAAGACCTCCAATTGGTAGAAATTTCACCACTTTTGCACTTAAAATCAGAGAGTTATGGAGGTATTAATTTTTGGTGACGTTTAACACACTCTTTATAAAACGGACTACAACTCTCTAACCCCAATGAATTTTGAAACGTGATTTCTCTCCCCTGAAATAGAATTTGAAGACCTCTGATTGGTACAAATTTCACAACTTTTGGACATAAAGTGAGAGAGAGTTATAGAGGTTTTCATTTTGGGTGACGTTTCACACACTCTTTATAAAATGGACAAAAACTGCCTCATCCTACCGAATTTTTAAATGAGATTTTTTCCGTTGAAAGAGAATTTGAAGACATCCAATTGGTAGAAATTTCACCACTTTTTGACTTAACATGAGAGAGAGTTCTTTCCCAACAAATTTTGAAATGAGATTTCTTTCCCTGAAATAGAATCTTAGGACCTCCGATTGGTAGAAATTTCACCACTTTTGGACTTAAAATGCTAGAGTTATGGAGGTTTTAATTTTGGGTGACGTTTCGCACTCTTTATAAAATGGGTCAAAACGCTCCCACCCCACCTAATCTTAAACAAGATTTCTTCCATTGAAAGAGAATTTGAAGACCTCCAATTGGAATAAATTTCACCACTTTTGCACTTAAAATGAGAGACTTATGAAGGTTTTAATTTTGGTGATGTTTAACTCTTTATAAAACGGACTACAACTCTCTCACCCCAATGTATTTTGAAACGAGATTTCTCTCCCTTGAAAGAGAATTTGAAGACCTCCGATTGGTAGAAATTTCACCACTTTTGGACTTAAAATGCGAGAGTTATGGAGGTTTTAATTTTGGGTGACGTTTCACACACTCTTTATAAAATGGACAAAAACTCCCTCATCCCACCGAATTTTTAAATGAGATTTTTTCCGTTGAAAGAGAATTTGAAGACATCCAATTGGTAGAAATTTTACGACTTTTGGACTTAAAATGAGACTTATGGTGCTTTTAATTTTGGGTCACATTTCGAACACTCTTTAGAAAACGGACTACAACTCTCACCCAAACAAATTTTGAAACGAGATTTCTTTCCCCTGAAAAAGAATTTGAAGACCTCCGATTCGTAGAAATTTCTCCACTTTTGGACCTAAAATGAGAGAGTTATGGAGGTTTTAATTTTGGGTGACGTTTCGCACACTCTTTATAAAATGGACCAAACCTCTCTCATCCCACCGAATTTTTAAATGAGATTTTTTCCAGTAAATGGGAATTTGAAGACCTCCTTTGAGTAGAAATTTCACCACTTTTGAAGCGAAAATGAGAGAGTTATGGAGGTTTTAATTTTGGGTGACGTTTCGCACTCTTTATAAAAAGGACCAAAACGCTCTCAACCCCGCTAATTTTAAATGAGATTTTTTTAATTGAAATAGAATTTGAATAACTCCAATTTGTAGAAATTTCACCACGTTTGCACTTAAAATGAGAGAGTTATGGAGGTTTTAATTTTTGGTGACGTTTAACACACTCTTTATAAAACGGAGTACAACTCTCTCACCCCAATGAATTTTGAAACGAGATTTCTCTCCCCTGAAAGAAATTTGAAGACCTCCGATTGGTAGAAATTTCACCACTTTTGGACTTAAAGTGAGAGAGAGTTATAGAGGTTTTAATTTTGGGTGACATTTCGCACAGACTTTATAAAATGGACTACAACTCTCATCCCAACAAATTTTGAAATCAGATTTCTTTCCCTGAAATAGAATCTTAGGACCTCCGATTGGTAGAAATTTCACCACTTTTGGACTTAAAATGCGAAAGTTATGGAGGTTTTAATTTTGGGTGACGTTTCGCACTCTTTAAAAAATGAACCAAAACGCTCTCACCCCACCTAATCTTAAATGAGATTTTTTCTATTAAAAGAGAATTTGAAGACCTCCAATTGGTAGAAATTTCACCACTTTTGCACTTAAAATGAGAGAGTTATGGAGGTTTTAATTTTGGGTGATGTTTAACACACTCTTTATAAAACAGACTACAACTCTCTCACCCCAATGTATTTTGGAATGAGATTTCTTTCCCTTGAAATGGAATCTTAGGACTTCCGATTGGTAGAAATTTCACCAGTTTTGGACTTAAAAGGCGAGACTTATTGAGGTTTTAATTTTGGGTGATGTTTCACACACTCTTTATAAAATGGACAAAAACTCTCTCATCCCACCGAATTTTTAAATGAGATTTTTTCCGTTGAAAGAGAACTTGAAGACCTCCAATTGGTAGAAATTTCACCACTTTTGCACTTAAAATGAGAGCCTTTTGGAGGTTTTAATTTTGGGTGACGTTTAACACACTCTTTATAAAATTTAAAATGAGGGACTTACGATGGTTTTAATTTTGGGTGACATTTCGCACACTCTTTAGAAATCGGACTACAACTCCCTCACCCCAACGAATTTTGAAACGAGATTCCTTTCCCCGAAAACAGAATTTGAAGACATCCAATTGGTAGAAATTTCACCAGTTTTGGACCTAAAATGAGAGAGTTATGGAGGTTTTAATTTTGGGTGACGTTTCGCACACTCTTTATAAATTGGACAAAAACTTCCTCATTCCACCTAATTTTTAAATGAGATTTTTTTCGTTGAAAGAGAATTTGAAGACATCCAATTGGTAGAAATTTCACCACTTTTGGACTTCAAATAAAAGAGTTATGGAAGTTTTAATTTTGGGTGACGTTTCACACACTCCTTATAAAATGGTCCAAACCCCCCTCGTCCTACCGAATTTTTAAATGAGATTTTTTTCGTTGAAAGATAATTTGAAGACCTCTAATTGGTAGAAATTTCCCCAGTTTTCGACTTAAAATGAGAGACTTATGGTGGTTTTAATTTTAGGTGACGTTTCGCACACTCTTTACAAAATGGACTACAACTCTCTCACCCCAACGAATTTTGAAACGAGATTTCTTTCATCTGAAAGAGAATTCGAAGACCACCAATTGGTAGAAATTTCACCACTTTTGGACCTAAACTGAGAGAGTTAATGGAATTTTTTAATATTTGGTGACGTTTCGCACACTCTTTATAAACTGGACCAAAACTCACTCATCCCACTAAATTTTTAAATGAGATTTTTCCCGGTAGAAGAGAATTTGAAGACCTCCTATTGGTAGATATTTCACCTCTTTTGAAGCTAAAATGAGACAGTTATGGAGGTTTTATTTTTGGGTGAGGTTTCGCACTCTTTATAAAATGGACCAAACTGCTCTCACCCCTGGTAATCTTAAATGAGATTTTCTCCATTGAAACAGAATTTGAAGACCTCCAATTGGTAGAAATTTCACCCATTTTGCACTTAAAATGAGAGAGTTATGGAGGTTTTAATTTTGGATGATGTTTGACACACTCTTTATAAACCGGACTACAACTCTCTCACCCTAATGAATTTTGGAATGAGATTTCTATCCCCTAAAGTGGATTCTTAGGACCTTCGATTGGTAGAAATTTCACCACTTTTGGACTTCAAATGAGAGAGTTATGGAATTTTTAATTTTGGGTGACGTTTCACACACTCCTTTTAAAGTGGTCCAAAACTCTCTCGTCTACTGAATTTTAAAATGAGATTTTTTTCGTTGAAAGAAAATTTGAAGACCTCTGATTGGTAGAAATTTCACCAGTTTTGGAGTTAAAATGAGAGACTTATGGTGGTTTTAATTTTGGGTGACGTTTCGTACACTCTTTAGAAAACAAACTACAACTCTCTCACCCCAACAAATTTTGAAACGAGATTTCTTTCCCCTGAAAGAGAATTCGAAGACCTCCGATTGGTAGAAATTTCACCACTTTTGGACCTAAAATGAGAGAGTTATGGAGGTTTTAAATTTTGGTGACGTTTCGCACTGTTTATAAATTGGACGAAAACTCCCTCACTCCTCCTAATTTTTAAATGAGATTTTTTCTGTTGAAAGAGAATTTGAAGACATCCAATTGGTAGAAATTTCACCACTTTTGGACCTAAAATGAGAGAGTTATGGAAGTTTTAATTTTGTGCGACGTTTCACGCACTCCTTATAAAATGGTCCAAACCTCCCTTGTCCTACCGAATTTTTAAATGAGATTTTTTTCGTTCAAAGATAATTTGAAGAGCTCTAATTGGTAGAAATTTCACCAGTTTTGGACTTAAAATGAGAGACTTATGGTGGTTTTAATTTTTGGTGACGTTTCGAACACTCTTTAGAAAATGGACTACAACTCTCTCACCCCAATGAATTTTGAAACGAGATTTCTTTCACCTGAAAGAGAATTCGAAGACCACCGATTGGAAGAAATTTCACCACTTTTGGACCTAAAACGAGAGTTAATGGAATTTTTTAATATTGGGTGATGTTTCGCACACTCTTTATAAAATGGACCAAAACTCTCTCATCCCATCGAATTTTTAATTGAGATTTTTTCCGGTAAAAGAGAATTTGAAGACCTCCGATTGGTAGAAATTTCACCACTTTTGGTCTTAAAATGCAAGAGTTACGGAGGTTTTAATTGAGGGAGAAGTTTCACACACTCTTTATAAAATGGATAAAAACTCCCTCATCTCATCTAATTTTTAAATAAGATTTTTTCCTTTGAAAAAGAATTTGAAGACATCTAATTGGTAGAAATTTCACCACTTTTGGACTTCAAATGAGAGAGTTATGGAAGTTTTAATTTTGGGTGACGTTTTCCACACTCCTTTCAAAATGAGATTTTTTTCGTTAAAAGAAAATTTGAAGACCTCTAATTGGTAGAAATTTCACCAGTTTTGGAGTTAAAATGAGAGACTTATGGTAGTTTTAAGTTTGGGTGACGTTTCGCACACTCTTTAGAAAACGGACTACAACTCTCTCACCCTAACAAATTTTGAAACGAGATTTCTTTCCCCTGAAAGAGAATTGGAAGACCTCCGATTGGTAGATATTTCACCACTTTTGGACCGAAAATGAGAGAGTTATGGAGGTTTTAATTTTGGGTGACGTTTCGCACACTCTTTATAATTTGGATGAAAACTCCCTCTTTCCACCTAATTTTTAAATGAGATTTTTTCCGTTGAAAGAAATTTGAAGACATCCAATTGGTAGAAATTTCACCACTTTTGGACCTAAAACTAGAGAGTTATGGAGGTTTTAATTTTAAGTGACGGTTTGCACACTCTTTATAAATTGGACAAAAACTTCCTCATTCCACGTAATTTTTAATTGAGATTTTTTCCGTTGAAAGAGAATTTGAAGACATCCAATTGGTAGAAATTTCACCACTTTTAGACTTCAAATAAGAGAGATATGGAAGTTTTGATTTTGGGTGACGTTACACACACTCCTTATAAAATGGTCCAAACCTCCCTCGTCCTACCGAATTTTTAAATGAGATTTTTTTCGTTGAAAGATAATTTGAAGACCTCTAATTGGTAGAAATTTCACCAGTTTTCGACTTAAAATGAGAGACTTATGGTGGTTTTAATTTTGGGTAACGTTTCCCACACTCTTTACAAAACGAACTACAACTCTCTCACCCCAACGAATTTTGAAACGAGATTTCTTTCACCTGAAAGAGAATTCGAAGACCATCGATTGGTAGAAATTTCACTACTTTTGGACCTAAAATGAGAGAGTTAATGGAATTTTTTTATATTGGGTGACGTTTCGCACACTCTTTATAAAAGGGACCAAAACTCACTCATCCCACTGAATTTTTAAATGAGTTTTTTCTCTGTAAAAGATAATTTCAAGACCTCCTATTGGTAGAAATTTCACCACTTTTGAAGCTAAAATGAGAGAGCTATGGAGGTTTTAATTTTGGGTGACGTTTCGCACTCTTTATAAAATGGACCAAAATGCTCTCACCCCCGCTAATCTGAAATGAGATTTTTTCCATTGAAAGAGAATTTGAAGACCTCCAATTGGTAGAAATTTCACCACTTTTGCACTTAAAATGAGAGAGTTATGGAGGTTTTAATTTTGGATGATGTTTAACACACTCTTTATAAACCGGACTACAAGTCTCTCACCCAATGAATTTTGGAATGAGATTTCTATCCCCTGAAATGGTATCTTAGGACCTTCGATGGGTACAAATTTCACCACTTTTGGACTTAAAATGCGAGAGTTATGGAGATTTTAATTGTGGGGGAAGTTTCACACACTTTATAAAATGGATAAAAACTCCCTCATCCCACCTAATTTTTAGATAAGATTTTTACCTTCGAAAGAGAATTTGAAGACATCCAATTGGTAGAAACTTCACCATTTTTTGACTTTAAATGAGAGAGTTATGGAAGTTTTAATTTTGGGTGACGTTTTCCACACTCCTTTTAAAGTGGTCCAAAACTCTCTCGTCCTACCGAATTTTAAAATGAGATTTTTTTCGTTGAAAGAAAATTTGAAGACCTCTGATTGGTAGAAATTTCACCAGTTTTGGAGTTAAAATGAGAGACTTATGGTGGTTTTAAGTTTGGGTGACGTTTCACACATTCTTTACAAAACGGACTACAACTCTCTCACCCCAACAAATTTTGAAATGAGATTTCTTTCCCCTGAATGAAAATTTGAAGACCTCTGATCGGTAGAAATTTCACCAGTTTTGGAGTTAAAATGAGAGACTTATGGTGGTTTTAAGTTTGGGTGACGTTTCGCACACTCTTTAGAAAACGGACTACAACTCTCTCACCCCAACAAATTTTGAAATGAGATTTCTTTCCCCTGAAAGAGAATTCAAAAACCTCCGATTGGTAGATATTGCACCACTTTTGGACCTAAAATGAGAGACTTATGGAGGTTTTAATTTTGGGTGACGTTTCGCACACTCTTTATAAATTGGACAAAAACATCCTCATTACACCTAATTTTTAAATGAGATTTTTTTCGTTGAAAGAGAATTTGAAGACATCCAATTGGTAGAAATTTCACCACTTTTGGACTTCAAATAAGAGAGCTATGGAAGTTTTAATTTTGGGTGACGTTTCACACACTCCGTATAAAATGGTCCAAACCTCCCTCCTCCTACCGAATTTTAAATGAGATTTTTTTCGTTGAAAGATAATTTGAAGACCTCTAATTGGTAGAAATTTCACCAGTTTTTGACTTAAAATGAGAGACTTATGGTGGTTTTAATTTTGGGTGATGTTTCGCACTCTTTACAAAACGGACTACAACTCTCTCACCCCAACGAATTTTGAAACGAGATTTCTTTCACCTAAAAGAGAATTTGAAGACCACCGATTGGTAGAAATTTCACCACTTTTGGACCTAAAATGAGAGAGTTAATGGAATTTATTAATATTGGGTGACGTTTCGCACACTCTTTATAAAATGGACCAAAACTCACTCATCCCACTGAATTTTTAAATGAGATTTTTCCCGGTAAAAGATAATTTGAAGACCTCCTATTAGTAGAAATTTCACCACTTTTGAAGATAAAAAGAGAGAGCTATGGAGGTTTTAATTTTGGGTGACGTTTCGCCCTTTTTATAAAATGGAACAAAATGCTCTCACCCCCGCTAATCCTAAATGAGGATTTTTCTATTGAAAGAGAATTTGAAGACCTCCAATTGGTAGAAATTTCACCACTTTTGCACTTAAAATGAGAGAGTTATGGAGGTTTTAATTTTGGAATATGTTTAACTTACTCTTTATAAACCGGACTACAATTCTCTCACCCCAATGAATTTTGGAATGAGATTTTTATCACCTGAAATGGTATCTTAGGACATTCGATTGGTAGAAATTTCACCACTTTTGGACTTAAAATGCGAGAGTTATGGAGATTTTAATTGTGGGAGAAGTTTCACACACTCTTTATAAAATGGATAAAAACTCCCTCATCCCACCTAATTTGTAAATAAGATTTTTTCCTTTGAAAGAGAATTTGAAGACATGCAATTGGTAGAAATTTCACCACTTTTGGACTTCAAATGAGAGAGTTATGGAAGTTTAAATTTTGGGTGACGTTTTCTACACTCCTTTTAAAGTGGTCCAAAACTCTCTCGTCCTACCGAATTTTAAAATGAGATTTTTTTCGTTGAAAGAAAATTTGAAGACCTCTGATTGGTAGAAATTTCACCACTTTTGGAGTTAAAATGAGAGACTTATGGTGGTTTTAAGTTTGGGTTACATTTCGCACACTCTTTAGAAAACGGACTACAACTCTCTCACCCCAACAAATTTTGAAACGAGATTTCTTTCCCCTGAAAGAGAATTCGAAGACCTCCGATTGGTAGATATTTCACCACTTTTGGACCTAAAATGAGAGAGTTATGGAGGTTTTAATTTTGGGTGACGTTTCGCACACTCTTTATAAATTGGACAAAAACTTCCTCATTACACCTAATTTTTAAATGAGATTTTTTTCATTGAAAGAGAATTTGAAGACATCCAATTGGTAGAAATTTCACCACTTTTGGACTTCAAATAAGAGAGTTATGGAAGTTTTAATTTTGGGTGACGTTTCACACACTCCTTATAAAATGTTCCAAACCTCCCTCGTCCTACCAAATTTTTAAATAAGATTTTTTTCGTTAAAAGATAATTTGAAGACCTCTAATTGGTAGAAATTTCACCAGTTTTTGACTTAAAATGAGAGACTTATGGTGGTTTTAATTTTGGGTGACGTTTCGCACACCCTTTAAAAATTGGACGAAAACTCCCTCATTCCTCCTAATTTTTAAATGAGATTTTTTCTGATGAAAGAGAATTTGAAGATATCCAATTGGTAGATATTTCACCACTTTTGCACTTAAAATGAGAGAGTTGTGGAGGTTTTAATTTTGGATAATGTTTAACACTCTTTATAAACCGGACTACAACTCTCTCACCCCAATGAATTTTGGAATGAGATTTCTATCCCCTGAAATGGTATCTTTGGACCTTCGATTGGTAGAAATTTCACCACTTTTGGACTTAAAATGCGAGAGTTATGGAGATTTTAATTGTGGGAGAAGTTTAACACACTCTTTATAAAATGGACAAAAACTCCCAATTCCCACCTAATTTTTAAATAAGATTTTTTCCCTTTAAAGAGAATTTGAAGACATCCAATTGGTAGAAATTTCACCACTTTTGGACTTCAAATGAGAGAGTTGTGGAAGTTCTAATTTTGGGTGACGTTTTCCACCCTCCTTTTAAAGTGGTCCAAAACTCTCTCGTCCTACCGAATTTTGAAATGAGATTTTTTTCGTTGAAAGAAAATTTGAAGACCTCTGATCGGTAGAAATTTCACCAGTTTTGGAGTTAAAATGAGAGACTTATGGTGGTTTTAAGTTTGGGTGACGTTTCGCACACTCTTTAGAAAACGGACTACAACTCTCTCACCCCAACAAATTTTGAAATGAGATTTGTTTCCCCTGAAAGAGAATTCAAAAACCTCCGATTGGTAGATATTGCACCACTTTTGGACCTAAAATGAGAGAGTTATGGAGGTTTTAATTTTGGGTGACGTTTCGCACACTCTTTATAAATTGGACAAAAACTTCCTCATTACACCTAATTTTTAAATGAGATTTTTTCCGTTGAAAGAGAATTTGAAGACATCCAATTGGTAAAAATTTCTCCACTTTTGGACTTCAAATAAGAGAGTTATGGAAGTTTTAATTTTGGGTGACGTTTCACACACTCCTTATAAAATGGTCCAAACCTCCCTCCTCCTACCGAATTTTAAATGAGATTTTTTTCGTTGAAAGATAATTTGAAGACCTCTAATTGGTAGAAATTTCACCAGTTTTTGACTTCGAATGAGAGACTTATGGTGGTTTTAATTTTGGGTGACGTTTCGCACACCCTTTAAAAATTGGACGAAAACTCCCTCATTCCTCCTAATTTTTAAATGAGATTTTTTCTGATGAAAGAGAATTTGAAGATATCCAATTGGTAGATATTTCACCACTTTTGCACTTAAAATGAGAGAGTTGTGGAGGTTTTAATTTTGGAATATGTTTAACTTACTCTTTATAAACCGGACTACAATTCTCTCACCCCAATGAATTTTGGAATGAGATTTTTATCACCTGAAATGGTATCTTAGGACATTCGATTGGTAGAAATTTCACCACTTTTGGACTTAAAATGCGAGAGTTATGGAGATTTTAATTGTGGGAGAAGTTTCACACACTCTTTATAAAATGGATAAAAACTCCCTCATCCCACCTAATTTGTAAATAAGATTTTTTCCTTTGAAAGAGAATTTGAAGACATGCAATTGGTAGAAATTTCACCACTTTTGGACTTCAAATGAGAGAGTTATGGAAGTTTAAATTTTGGGTGACGTTTTCTACACTCCTTTTAAAGTGGTCCAAAACTCTCTCGTCCTACCGAATTTTAAAATGAGATTTTTTTCGTTGAAAGAAAATTTGAAGACCTCTGATTGGTAGAAATTTCACCACTTTTGGAGTTAAAATGAGAGACTTATGGTGGTTTTAAGTTTGGGTTACATTTCGCACACTCTTTAGAAAACGGACTACAACTCTCTCACCCCAACAAATTTTGAAACGAGATTTCTTTCCCCTGAAAGAGAATTCGAAGACCTCCGATTGGTAGATATTTCACCACTTTTGGACCTAAAATGAGAGAGTTATGGAGGTTTTAATTTTGGGTGACGTTTCGCACACTCTTTATAAATTGGACAAAAACTTCCTCATTACACCTAATTTTTAAATGAGATTTTTTTCATTGAAAGAGAATTTGAAGACATCCAATTGGTAGAAATTTCACCACTTTTGGACTTCAAATAAGAGAGTTATGGAAGTTTTAATTTTGGGTGACGTTTCACACACTCCTTATAAAATGTTCCAAACCTCCCTCGTCCTACCAAATTTTTAAATGAGATTTTTTTCGTTAAAAGATAATTTGAAGACCTCTAATTGGTAGAAATTTCACCAGTTTTTGACTTAAAATGAGAGACTTATGGTGGTTTTAATTTTGGGTGACGTTTCGCACACCCTTTAAAAATTGGACGAAAACTCCCTCATTCCTCCTAATTTTTAAATGAGATTTTTTCTGATGAAAGAGAATTTGAAGATATCCAATTGGTAGATATTTCACCACTTTTGCACTTAAAATGAGAGAGTTGTGGAGGTTTTAATTTTGGATAATGTTTAACACTCTTTATAAACCGGACTACAACTCTCTCACCCCAATGAATTTTGGAATGAGATTTCTATCCCCTGAAATGGTATCTTTGGACCTTCGATTGGTAGAAATTTCACCACTTTTGGACTTAAAATGCGAGAGTTATGGAGATTTTAATTGTGGGAGAAGTTTAACACACTCTTTATAAAATGGACAAAAACTCCCAATTCCCACCTAATTTTTAAATAAGATTTTTTCCCTTTAAAGAGAATTTGAAGACATCCAATTGGTAGAAATTTCACCACTTTTGGACTTCAAATGAGAGAGTTGTGGAAGTTCTAATTTTGGGTGACGTTTTCCACCCTCCTTTTAAAGTGGTCCAAAACTCTCTCGTCCTACCGAATTTTGAAATGAGATTTTTTTCGTTGAAAGAAAATTTGAAGACCTCTGATCGGTAGAAATTTCACCAGTTTTGGAGTTAAAATGAGAGACTTATGGTGGTTTTAAGTTTGGGTGACGTTTCGCACTCTTTAGAAAACGGACTACAACTCTCTCACCCCAACAAATTTTGAAATGAGATTTGTTTCCCCTGAAAGAGAATTCAAAAACCTCCGATTGGTAGATATTGCACCACTTTTGGACCTAAAATGAGAGAGTTATGGAGGTTTTAATTTTGGGTGACGTTTCGCACACTCTTTATAAATTGGACAAAAACTTCCTCATTACACCTAATTTTTAAATGAGATTTTTTCCGTTGAAAGAGAATTTGAAGACATCCAATTGGTAGAAATTTCTCCACTTTTGGACTTCAAATAAGAGAGTTATGGAAGTTTTAATTTTGGGTGACGTTTCACACACTCCTTATAAAATGGTCCAAACCTCCCTCCTCCTACCGAATTTTAAATGAGATTTTTTTCGTTGAAAGATAATTTGAAGACCTCTAATTGGTAGAAATTTCACCAGTTTTTGACTTCAAATGAGAGACTTATGGTGGTTTAATTTTAGGTGACGTTTCACACACTCTTTACAAAACGGACTACAACTCTCTCACCCCAACATATTTTGAAACGAGATTTCTTTCACCTGAAAGAGAATTTGAAGACCACCGATTGGTAGAAATTTCACCACTTTTGGACCTAAAATGAGAGCGTTAATGTAATTTATTAATATTGGGTGATGTTTCGCACACTCTTTATAAAATGGACCAAAACACACTCATCCCACTGAATTTTTAAATGAGATTTTTCCCGGTAAAAGATAATTGGAAGAGCTCCTATTGGTAGAAATTTCACCACTTTTGGAGCTAAAATGAGAGAGCTATGGCGATTTTAATTTTGGGTGACGTTTCACACTCTTTATAAAATGGACCAAAAAGCTCTCACCCCCGCTAATCTTAAATGAGATTTTTTCAATTGAAAAAGAATTTGAAGACCTCCAATTGGTAGTAATTTCACCACTTTTGCACTTAAAATGAGAGAGTTATGGAGGTTTTAATTTTGGAAGATGTTTAACTTACTCTTTATAAACCGGACTACAACTCTCTCACCCCAATGAATTTTGGAATGAGATTCTATCCCCTAAAATGGTATCTTAGGACCTTCGATTGGTCCAAATTTCACAACTTTTGGACTTAAAATGCGAGAGTTATGGAGATTTTAATTGTGGGAGAAGTTTCACACACTCTTTATAAAATGGACAAAAACTCCCTCATCCCACCTAATTTTTAAATAAGATTTTTCCTTTGAAAGAGAATTTGAAGACATCCAATTGGTAGAAATTTCACCACTTTTGGACTTCAAATGAGAGAGTTGTGGAAGTTTTAATTTTGGGTGACGTTTTCCACACTCCTTTTAAGGTGGTCCAAAACTCTCTCGTCCTACTGAATTTTGAAATGAGAATTTTTTCGTTGAAAGAAAATTTGAAGACCTCTGATCGGTAGAAATTTCACCAGTTTTGGAGTTAAAATGAGACACTTATGGTGGTTTTAAGTTTGGGTGACGTTTCGTACACTCTTTAGAAAACGGACTACAACTCTCTCACCCCAACAAATTTTGAAATGAGATTTCTTTCCCTTGAAAGAGAATTCAAAAACCTCCGATTGGTAGATATTGCACCACTTTTGGACCTAAAATGAGAGAGTTATGGAGTTTTTAACTTTGGGTGACGTTTCGCACACTCTTTATAAATTGGACAAAAACTTCCTCATTACACCTAATTTTTAAATGAGATTTTTTCCGTTGAAAGAGATTTTGAAGACATCCAATTGGTAGAAATTTCACCACTTTTCGACTTCAAATAACAGAGTTATGGAAGTTTTAATTTTGGGTGACGTTTCACACACTCCGTATAAAATGGTCCAAACCTCCCTCCTCCTACCGAATTTTAAATGAGATTTTTTTCGTTTAAAGATAATTTGAAGACCTCTAATTGGTAGAAATTTCACCAGTTTTTGACTTAAAATGAGAGACTTATGGTGGTTTTAATTTTGGGTGACGTTTCGCACTCTTTACAAAACGGACTACAACTCTCTCACCCCAACATATTTTGAAACGAGATTTCTTTCACCTGAAAGAGAATTCGAAGACCACCGATTGGTAGAAATTTCACCACTTTTGGACCTAAAATGAGAAGGTTAATGGAATTTATTAATATTGGGTGATGTTTCGCACACTCTTTATAAAATGGACCAAAACTCACTCATCGCACCGAAATTTTAAATGAGATTTTTCCCGGTAAAAGATAATTTGAAGACCTCCTATTGGTAGAAATTTCACCACTTTTGGAGCTAAAATGAGAGACCTATGGCGGTTTTAATTTTGGGTGACGTTTCGCACTCTTTATAAAATGGACCAAAATGCTCTCACCCCCGCTAATCTTAAATGAGATTTTTTCCATTGAAAGAGAATTTGAAGACCTCCAATTGGTAGAAATTTCACCACTTTTGCACTTAAAATGAGAAAGTTATGGAGGTTTTAATTTTGGATGATGTTTAACACTCTTTATAAACCGGACTACAACTTTCTCACCCCAATGAATTTTGGAATGAGATTTCTATCCCCTGAAATGGTATCTTAGGACCTTCGATTGGTAGAAATTTCACCACTTTTGGACTTAAAATGCGAGAGTTATGTAGATTTTAATTGTGGGAGAAGTTTCACACACTCTTTATAAAAGGGATAAAAACTCCCTCATCCCACCTAATTTTTAAATAAGATTTTTTCCTTTGAAAGAGAATTTGAAGACATCCAATTGGTAGAAATTTCACCACTTTTTGACTTCAAATGAGAGAGTTACAGAAGTTTTAATTTTGGGTGACGTTTTCCACACTCATTTTAAAGTGGTCCAAAACTCTCTCGTCCTACCGAATTTTAAAATGAGATTTTTTTCGTTGAAAGAAAATTTGAAGACCTCCGATTCGTAGAAATTTCACCAGTTTTGGAGTTAAAATGAGAGACTTATGGTGTTTTATGTTTGGGTGACGTTTCACACATTCTTTACAAAACGGACTACAACTCTCTCACCCCAACAAATTTTGAAACGAGATTTCTTTCCCCTGAAAAAGAATTCGAAGACCTCCGATTGGTAGATATTTCACCACTTTTGGACCTAAAATGAGAGAGTTATGGAGGTTTTAATTTTGGGTGACGTTTCGCACACTCTTTATAAATTGGACGAAAACTCCCTCATTCCACCTAATTTTTAAATGAGATTTTTTCCGATGAAAGAGAATTTGAAGACATCCAATTGGTAGAAATTTCACCACTTTTGGACCTAAAATGAGAGAGTTATGGAGGTTTTAATTTTGGGTGACGTTTCGCACACTCTTTATAAATTGGACAAAAACTTCCACATTCCACCTAATTTTTAAATGAGATTTTTTCCGTTGAAAGAGAATTTGAAGACATCCAATTGGTAGAAATTTCACCACTTTTGGACTTCAAATAAGAGAGTTATGGAAGGTTTAATTTTGCGTGACGTTTCACACACTCCTTATAAAATGGTCCAAACCTCCCTCGTCCTATCGAATTTTTAAATGAGATTTTTTTCGTTGAAAGATAATTTGAAGACCTCTAATTGGTAGAAATTTCACCAGTTTTCGACAAAAAATGAGAGACTTATGGTGGTTTTAATTTGGGTAACGTTTCGCACACTCTTTACAAAACGGACTACAACTCTCTCACCCCAACGAATTTTGAAACGAGATTTCTTTCACCTGAAGGAGAATTCGAAGACCACCAATTGGTAGAAATTTCACCACTTTTGGACCTAAAATGAGAGGGTTAATGGAATTTTTTAATATTGGGTGACGTTTCGCACACTCTTTATAAAATGGACCAAAACTCACTCATCCCACTGAATTTTTAAATGAGATTTTTCTCGGTAAAAGATAATTTGAAGACCTCCTATTGGTAGAAATTTCACCACTTTTGGAGCTAAAATGAGAGAGCTATGGAGGTTTTAATTTTGGGTGACGTTTCGCACTCTTTATAAAATGGACCAAAATGCTCTCACCCCCGCTAATCTTAAATGAGATTTTTTCCATTGAAAGAGAATTTGAAGACCTCCAATTGGTAGAAATTTCACCACTTTTGCACTTAAAATGAGAGAGTTATGGAGGTTTTAATTTTGGATGACGTTTAACACACTCTTTATAAACCGGACTACAACTCTCTCACCCCAATGAATTTTGGAATGAGATTTCTATCCCCTGAAATGGTATCTTAGGACCTTCGATTGGTAGAAATTTCACCACTTTTGGACTTAAAATGCGAGAGTTATGTAGATTTTAATTGTGGGAGAAGTTTCACACACTCTTTATAAAAGGGATAAAAACTCCCTCATCCCACCTAATTTTTAAATAAGATTTTTTCCTTTGAAAGAGAATTTGAAGACATCCAATTGGTAGAAATTTCACCACTTTTTGACTTCAAATGAGAGAGTTACAGAAGTTTTAATTTTGGGTGACGTTTTCCACACTCATTTTAAAGTGGTCCAAAACTCTCTCGTCCTACCGAATTTTAAAATGAGATTTTTTTCGTTGAAAGAAAATTTGAAGACCTCCGATTCGTAGAAATTTCACCAGTTTTGGAGTTAAAATGAGAGACTTATGGTGTTTTATGTTTGGGTGACGTTTCACACATTCTTTACAAAACGGACTACAACTCTCTCACCCCAACAAATTTTGAAACGAGATTTCTTTCCCCTGAAAAAGAATTCGAAGACCTCCGATTGGTAGATATTTCACCACTTTTGGACCTAAAATGAGAGAGTTATGGAGGTTTTAATTTTGGGTGACGTTTCGCACACTCTTTATAAATTGGACGAAAACTCCCTCATTCCACCTAATTTTTAAATGAGATTTTTTCCGATGAAAGAGAATTTGAAGACATCCAATTGGTAGAAATTTCACCACTTTTGGACCTAAAATGAGAGAGTTATGGAGGTTTTAATTTTGGGTGACGTTTCGCACACTCTTTATGAATTGGACAAAAACTTCCACATTCCACCTAATTTTTAAATGAGATTTTTTCCGTTGAAAGAGAATTTGAAGACATCCAATTGGTAGAAATTTCACCACTTTTGGACTTCAAATAAGAGAGTTATGGAAGGTTTAATTTTGCGTGACGTTTCACACACTCCTTATAAAATGGTCCAAACCTCCCTCGTCCTATCGAATTTTTAAATGAGATTTTTTTCGTTGAAAGATAATTTGAAGACCTCTAATTGGTAGAAATTTCACCAGTTTTCGACAAAAAATGAGAGACTTATGGTGGTTTTAATTTGGGTAACGTTTCGCACACTCTTTACAAAACGGACTACAACTCTCTCACCCCAACGAATTTTGAAACGAGATTTCTTTCACCTGAAGGAGAATTCGAAGACCACCAATTGGTAGAAATTTCACCACTTTTGGACCTAAAATGAGAGGGTTAATGGAATTTTTTAATATTTGGTGACGTTTCGCACACTCTTTATAAAATGGACCAAAACTCACTCATCCCACTGAATTTTTAAATGAGATTTTTCTCGGTAAAAGATAATTTGAAGACCTCCTATTGGTAGAAATTTCACCACTTTTGGAGCTAAAATGAGAGAGCTATGGAGGTTTTAATTTTGGGTGACGTTTCGCACTCTTTATAAAATGGACCAAAATGCTCTCACCCCCGCTAATCTTAAATGAGATTTTTTCCATTGAAAGAGAATTTGAAGACCTCCAATTGGTAGAAATTTCACCACTTTTGCACTTAAAATGAGAGAGTTATGGAGGTTTTAATTTTGGATGACGTTTAACACACTCTTTATAAACCGGACTACAACTCTCTCACCCCAATGAATTTTGGAATGAGATTTCTATCCCCTGAAATGGTATCTTAGGACCTTCGATTGGTAGAAATTTCACCACTTTTGGACTTAAAATGCGAGAGTTATGTAGATTTTAATTGTGGGAGAAGTTTCACACACTCTTTATAAAAGGGATAAAAACTCCCTCATCCCACCTAATTTTTAAATAAGATTTTTTCCTTTGAAAGAGAATTTGAAGACATCCAATTGGTAGAAATTTCACCACTTTTGGACTTCAAATGAGAGAGTTACAGAAGTTTTAATTTTGGGTGACGTTTTCCACACTCATTTTAAAGTGGTCCAAAACTCTCTCGTCCTACCGAATTTTAAAATGAGATTTTTTTCGTTGAAAGAAAATTTGAAGACCTCCGATTCGTAGAAATTTCACCAGTTTTGGAGTTAAAATGAGAGACTTATGGTGTTTTATGTTTGGTTGACGTTTCACACATTCTTTACAAAACGGACTACAACTCTCTCACCCCAACAAATTTTGAAACGAGATTTCTTTCCCCTGAAAGAGAATTCGAAGACCTCCGATTGGTAGATATTTCACCACTTTTGGACCTAAAATGAGAGAGTTATGGAGGTTTTAATTTTGGGTGACGTTTCGCACACTCTTTATAAATTGGACGAAAACTCCCTCATTCCACCTAATTTTTAAATGAGATTTTTTCCGATGAAAGAGAATTTGAAGACATCCAATTGGTAGAAATTTCACCACTTTTGGACCTAAAATGAGAGAGTTATGGAGGTTTTAATTTTGGGTGACGTTTCGCACACTCTTTATGAATTGGACAAAAACTTCCACATTCCACCTAATTTTTAAATGAGATTTTTTCCGTTGAAAGAGAATTTGAAGACATCCAATTGGTAGAAATTTCACCACTTTTGGACTTCAAATAAGAGAGTTATGGAAGGTTTAATTTTGCGTGACGTTTCACACACTCCTTATAAAATGGTCCAAACCTCCCTCGTCCTATCGAATTTTTAAATGAGATTTTTTTCGTTGAAAGATAATTTGAAGACCTCTAATTGGTAGAAATTTCACCAGTTTTCGACTAAAAATGAGAGACTTATGGTGGTTTTAATTTGGGTAACGTTTCGCACACTCTTTACAAAACGGACTACAACTCTCTCACCCCAACGAATTTTGAAACGAGATTTCTTTCACCTGAAGGAGAATTCGAAGACCACCGATTGGTAGAAATTTCACCACTTTTGGACCTAAAATGAGAGGGTTAATGGAATTTTTTAATATTGGGTGACGTTTCGCACACTCTTTATAAAATGGACCAAAACTCACTCATCCCACTGAATTTTTAAATGAGATTTTTCTCGGTAAAAGATAATTTGAAGACCTCCTATTGGTAGAAATTTCACCACTTTTGGAGCTAAAATGAGAGAGCTATGGAGGTTTTAATTTTGGGTGACGTTTCGCACTCTTTATAAAATGGACCAAAATGCTCTCACCCCCGCTAATCTTAAATGAGATTTTTTCCATTGAAAGAGAATTTGAAGACCTCCAATTGGTAGAAATTTCACCACTTTTGCACTTAAAATGAGAGAGTTATGGAGGTTTTAATTTTGGATGACGTTTAACACACTCTTTATAAACCGGACTACAACTCTCTCACCCCAATGAATTTTGGAATGAGATTTCTATCCCCTGAAATGGTATCTTAGGACCTTCGATTGGTAGAAATTTCACCACTTTTGGACTTAAAATGCGAGAGTTATGTAGATTTTAATTGTGGGAGAAGTTTCACACACTCTTTATAAAAGGGATAAAAACTCCCTCATCCCACCTAATTTTTAAATAAGATTTTTTCCTTTGAAAGAGAATTTGAAGACATCCAATTGGTAGAAATTTCACTACTTTTGGACTTCAAATGAGAGAGTTACAGAAGTTTTAATTTTGGGTGACGTTTTCCACACTCATTTTAAAGTGGTCCAAAACTCTGTCGTCCTACCGAATTTTAAAATGAGATTTTTTTCATTGAAAGAAAATTTGAAGACCTCCGATTCGTAGAAATTTCACCAGTTTTGGAGTTAAAATGAGAGACTTATTGTGTTTTATGTTTGGGTGACGTTTCACACATTCTTTACAAAACGGACTACAACTCTCTCACCCCAACAAATTTTGAAACGAGATTTCTTTCCCCTGAAAGAGAATTCGAAGACCTCCGATTGGTAGATATTTCACCACTTTTGGACCTAAAATGAGAGAGTTATGGAGGTTTTAGTTTTGGGTGACGTTTCGCACACTCTTTATAAATTGGACGAAAACTCCCTCATTCCACCTAATTTTTAAATGAGATTTTTTCCGATGAAAGAGAATTTGAAGACATCCAATTGGTAGAAATTTCACCACTTTTGGACCTAAAATGAGAGAGTTATGGAGGTTTTAATTTTGGGTGACGTTTCGCACACTCTTTATGAATTGGACAAAAACTTCCACATTCCACCTAATTTTTAAATGAGATTTTTTCCGTTGAAAGAGAATTTGAAGACATCCAATTGGTAGAAATTTCACCACTTTTGGACTTCAAATAAGAGAGTTATGGAAGGTTTAATTTTGCGTGACGTTTCACACACTCCTTATAAAATGGTCCAAACCTCCCTCGTCCTATCGAATTTTTAAATGAGATTTTTTTCGTTGAAAGATAATTTGAAGACCTCTAATTGGTAGAAATTTCACCAGTTTTCGACAAAAAATGAGAGACTTATGGTGGTTTTAATTTGGGTAACGTTTCGCACACTCTTTACAAAACGGACTACAACTCTCTCACCCCAACGAATTTTGAAACGAGATTTCTTTCACCTGAAGGAGAATTCGAAGACCACCAATTGGTAGAAATTTCACCACTTTTGGACCTAAAATGAGAGGGTTAATGGAATTTTTTAATATTGGGTGACGTTTCGCACACTCTTTATAAAATGGACCAAAACTCACTCATCCCACTGAATTTTTAAATGAGATTTTTCTCGGTAAAAGATAATTTGAAGACCTCCTATTGGTAGAAATTTCACCACTTTTGGAGCTAAAATGAGAGAGCTATGGAGGTTTTAATTTTGGGTGACGTTTCGCACTCTTTATAAAATGGACCAAAATGCAACCCCCGCTAATCTTAAATGAGATTTTTTCCATTGAAAGAGAATTTGAAGACCTCCAATTGGTAGAAATTTCACCACTTTTGCACTTAAAATGAGAGAGTTATGGAGGTTTTAATTTTGGATGACGTTTAACACACTCTTTATAACCCGGACTACAACTCTCTCACCCCAATGAATTTTGGAATAAGATTTCTATCCCCTGAAATGGTATCTTAGGACCTTCGATTGGTAGAAATTTCACCACTTTTGGACTGAAAATGCGCGAGTTATGTAGATTTTAATTGTGGGAGAAGTTTCACACACTCTTTATAAAAGGGATAAAAACTCCCTCATCCCACCTAATTTTTAAATAAGATTTTTTCCTTTAAAAGAGAATTTGAAAACATCCAATTGGTAGAAATTTCACCACTTTTGGACTTCAAATGAGAGAGTTACAGAAGTTTTAATTTTGGGTGACGTTTTCCACACTCATTTTAAAGTGGTCCAAAACTCTCTCGTCCTTCCGAATTTTAAAATGAGATTTTTTTCGTTGAAAGAAAATTTGAAGACCTCTGATTCGTAGAAATTTCACCAGTGTTGGAGTTAAAATGAGAGACTTATGGTGTTTTAAGTTTGGGTGACGTTTCACACATTCTTTACAAAACGGACTACAACTCTCTCACCCCAACAAATTTTGAAACGAGATTTCTTTCCCCTGAAAGAGAATTCGATGACCTCCGATTGGTAGAAATTTCACCACTTTTGGACCTAAAATGAGAGGGTTAATGGAATTTTTTAATATTGGGTGACGTTTCGCACACTCTTTATAAAATGGACCAAAACTCACTCATCCCACTGAATTTTTAAATGAGATTTTTCTCGGTAAAAGATAATTTGAAGACCTCCTATTGGTAGAAATTTCACCACTTTTGGAGCTAAAATGAGAGAGCTATGGAGGTTTTAATTTTGGGTGACGTTTCGGACTCTTTATAAAATGGACCAAAATGCTCTCACCCCCGCTAATCTTAAATGAGATTTTTTCCATTGAAAGAGAATTTGAAGACCTCCAATTGGTAGAAATTTCACCACTTTTGCACTTAAAATGAGAGAGTTATGGAGGTTTTAATTTTGGATGACGTTTAACACACTCTTTATAAACCGGACTACACCTCTCTCACCCCAATGAATTTTGGAATGAGATTTCTATCCCCTGAAATGGTATCTTAGGCCTTCGATTGGTAGAAATTTCACCACTTTTGGACTTAAAATGCGAGAGTTGTGGAGATTTTAATTGTGGGAGAAGTTTCACACACTCTTTATAAAAGGGATAAAAACTCCCTCATCCCACCTAATTTTTAAATAAGATTTTTTCCTTTGAAAGAGAATTTGAAGACATCCAATTGGTAGAAATATCACTACTTTTGGACTTCAAATGAGAGAGTTACAGAAGTTTTAATTTTGGGTGACGTTTTCCACACTCATTTTAAAGTGGTCCAAAACTCTGTCGTCCTACCGAATTTTAAAATGAGATTTTTTTCATTGAAAGAAAATTTGAAGACCTCCGATTCGTAGAAATTTCACCAGTTTTGGAGTTAAAATGAGAGACTTATTGTGTTTTATGTTTGGGTGACGTTTCACACATTCTTTACAAAACGGACTACAACTCTCTCACCCCAACAAATTTTGAAACGAGATTTCTTTCCCCTGAAAGAGAATTCGAAGACCTCCGATTGGTAGATATTTCACCACTTTTGGACCTAAAATGAGAGAGTTATGGAGGTTTTAGTTTTGGGTGACGTTTCGCACACTCTTTATAAATTGGACGAAAACTCCCTCATTCCACCTAATTTTTAAATGAGATTTTTTCCGATGAAAGAGAATTTGAAGACATCCAATTGGTAGAAATTTCACCACTTTTGGACCTAAAATGAGAGAGTTATGGAGGTTTTAATTTTGGGTGACGTTTCGCACACTCTTTATGAATTGGACAAAAACTTCCACATTCCACCTAATTTTTAAATGAGATTTTTTCCGTTGAAAGAGAATTTGAAGACATCCAATTGGTAGAAATTTCACCACTTTTGGACTTCAAATAAGAGAGTTATGGAAGGTTTAATTTTGCGTGACGTTTCACACACTCCTTATAAAATGGTCCAAACCTCCCTCGTCCTATCGAATTTTTAAATGAGATTTTTTTCGTTGAAAGATAATTTGAAGACCTCTAATTGGTAGAAATTTCACCAGTTTTCGACAAAAAATGAGAGACTTATGGTGGTTTTAATTTGGGTAACGTTTCGCACACTCTTTACAAAACGGACTACAACTCTCTCACCCCAACGAATTTTGAAACGAGATTTCTTTCACCTGAAGGAGAATTCGAAGACCACCAATTGGTAGAAATTTCACCACTTTTGGACCTAAAATGAGAGGGTTAATGGAATTTTTTAATATTGGGTGACGTTTCGCACACTCTTTATAAAATGGACCAAAACTCACTCATCCCACTGAATTTTTAAATGAGATTTTTCTCGGTAAAAGATAATTTGAAGACCTCCTATTGGTAGAAATTTCACCACTTTTGGAGCTAAAATGAGAGAGCTATGGAGGTTTTAATTTTGGGTGACGTTTCGCACTCTTTATAAAATGGACCAAAATGCTCTCACCCCCGCTAATCTTAAATGAGATTTTTTCCATTGAAAGAGAATTTGAAGACCTCCAATTGGTAGAAATTTCACCACTTTTGCACTTAAAATGAGAGAGTTATGGAGGTTTTAATTTTGGATGACGTTTAACACACTCTTTATAAACCGGACTACAACTCTCTCACCCCAATGAATTTTGGAATGAGATTTCTATCCCCTGAAATGGTATCTTAGGACCTTCGATTGGTAGAAATTTCACCACTTTTGGACTTAAAATGCGAGAGTTATGTAGATTTTAATTGTGGGAGAAGTTTCACACACTCTTTATAAAAGGGATAAAAACTCCCTCATCCCACCTAATTTTTAAATAAGATTTTTTCCTTTGAAAGAGAATTTGAAGACATCCAATTGGTAGAAATTTCACCACTTTTGGACTTCAAATGAGAGAGTTACAGAAGTTTTAATTTTGGGTGACGTTTTCCACACTCATTTTAAAGTGGTCCAAAACTCTCTCGTCCTACCGAATTTTAAAATGAGATTTTTTTCGTTGAAAGAAAATTTGAAGACCTCCGATTCGTAGAAATTTCACCAGTTTTGGAGTTAAAATGAGAGACTTATGGTGTTTTATGTTTGGTTGACGTTTCACACATTCTTTACAAAACGGACTACAACTCTCTCACCCCAACAAATTTTGAAACGAGATTTCTTTCCCCTGAAAGAGAATTCGAAGACCTCCGATTGGTAGATATTTCACCACTTTTGGACCTAAAATGAGAGAGTTATGGAGGTTTTAATTTTGGGTGACGTTTCGCACACTCTTTATAAATTGGACGAAAACTCCCTCATTCCACCTAATTTTTAAATGAGATTTTTTCCGATGAAAGAGAATTTGAAGACATCCAATTGGTAGAAATTTCACCACTTTTGGACCTAAAATGAGAGAGTTATGGAGGTTTTAATTTTGGGTGACGTTTCGCACACTCTTTATGAATTGGACAAAAACTTCCACATTCCACCTAATTTTTAAATGAGATTTTTTCCGTTGAAAGAGAATTTGAAGACATCCAATTGGTAGAAATTTCACCACTTTTGGACTTCAAATAAGAGAGTTATGGAAGGTTTAATTTTGCGTGACGTTTCACACACTCCTTATAAAATGGTCCAAACCTCCCTCGTCCTATCGAATTTTTAAATGAGATTTTTTTCGTTGAAAGATAATTTGAAGACCTCTAATTGGTAGAAATTTCACCAGTTTTCGACTAAAAATGAGAGACTTATGGTGGTTTTAATTTGGGTAACGTTTCGCACACTCTTTACAAAACGGACTACAACTCTCTCACCCCAACGAATTTTGAAACGAGATTTCTTTCACCTGAAAGAGAATTCGAAGACCACCGATTGGTAGAAATTTCACCACTTTTGGACCTAAAATGAGAGGGTTAATGGAATTTTTTAATATTGGGTGACGTTTCGCACACTCTTTATAAAATGGACCAAAACTCACTCATCCCACTGAATTTTTAAATGAGATTTTTCTCGGTAAAAGATAATTTGAAGACCTCCTATTGGTAGAAATTTCACCACTTTTGGAGCTAAAATGAGAGAGCTATGGAGGTTTTAATTTTGGGTGACGTTTCGCACTCTTTATAAAATGGACCAAAATGCAACCCCCGCTAATCTTAAATGAGATTTTTTCCATTGAAAGAGAATTTGAAGACCTCCAATTGGTAGAAATTTCACCACTTTTGCACTTAAAATGAGAGAGTTATGGAGGTTTTAATTTTGGATGACGTTTAACACACTCTTTATAACCCGGACTACAACTCTCTCACCCCAATGAATTTTGGAATAAGATTTCTATCCCCTGAAATGGTATCTTAGGACCTTCGATTGGTAGAAATTTCACCACTTTTGGACTGAAAATGCGCGAGTTATGTAGATTTTAATTGTGGGAGAAGTTTCACACACTCTTTATAAAAGGGATAAAAACTCCCTCATCCCACCTAATTTTTAAATAAGATTTTTTCCTTTAAAAGAGAATTTGAAAACATCCAATTGGTAGAAATTTCACCACTTTTGGACTTCAAATGAGAGAGTTACAGAAGTTTTAATTTTGGGTGACGTTTTCCACACTCATTTTAAAGTGGTCCAAAACTCTCTCGTCCTTCCGAATTTTAAAATGAGATTTTTTTCGTTGAAAGAAAATTTGAAGACCTCTGATTCGTAGAAATTTCACCAGTGTTGGAGTTAAAATGAGAGACTTATGGTGTTTTAAGTTTGGGTGACGTTTCACACATTCTTTACAAAACGGACTACAACTCTCTCACCCCAACAAATTTTGAAACGAGATTTCTTTCCCCTGAAAGAGAATTCGATGACCTCCGATTGGTAGAAATTTCACCACTTTTGGACCTAAAATGAGAGGGTTAATGGAATTTTTTAATATTGGGTGACGTTTCGCACACTCTTTATAAAATGGACCAAAACTCACTCATCCCACTGAATTTTTAAATGAGATTTTTCTCGGTAAAAGATAATTTGAAGACCTCCTATTGGTAGAAATTTCACCACTTTTGGAGCTAAAATGAGAGAGCTATGGAGGTTTTAATTTTGGGTGACGTTTCGGACTCTTTATAAAATGGACCAAAATGCTCTCACCCCCGCTAATCTTAAATGAGATTTTTTCCATTGAAAGAGAATTTGAAGACCTCCAATTGGTAGAAATTTCACCACTTTTGCACTTAAAATGAGAGAGTTATGGAGGTTTTAATTTTGGATGACGTTTAACACACTCTTTATAAACCGGACTACACCTCTCTCACCCCAATGAATTTTGGAATGAGATTTCTATCCCCTGAAATGGTATCTTAGGCCTTCGATTGGTAGAAATTTCACCACTTTTGGACTTAAAATGCGAGAGTTGTGGAGATTTTAATTGTGGGAGAAGTTTCACACACTCTTTATAAAAGGGATAAAAACTCCCTCATCCCACCTAATTTTTAAATAAGATTTTTTCCTTTGAAAGAGAATTTGAAGACATCCAATTGGTAGAAATTTCACTACTTTTGGACTTCAAATGAGAGAGTTACAGAAGTTTTAATTTTGGGTGACGTTTTCCACACTCATTTTAAAGTGGTCCAAAACTCTCTCGTCCTACCGAATTTTAAAATGAGATTTTTTTCATTGAAAGAAAATTTGAAGACCTCCGATTCGTAGAAATTTCACCAGTTTTGGAGTTAAAATGAGAGACTTATTGTGTTTTATGTTTGGGTGACGTTTCACACATTCTTTACAAAACGGACTACAACTCTCTCACCCCAACAAATTTTGAAACGAGATTTCTTTCCCCTGAAAGAGAATTCGAAGACCTCCGATTGGTAGATATTTCACCACTTTTGGACCTAAAATGAGAGAGTTATGGAGGTTTTAGTTTTGGGTGACGTTTCGCACACTCTTTATAAATTGGACGAAAACTCCCTCATTCCACCTAATTTTTAAATGAGATTTTTTCCGATGAAAGAGAATTTGAAGACATCCAATTGGTAGAAATTTCACCACTTTTGGACCTAAAATGAGAGAGTTATGGAGGTTTTAATTTTGGGTGACGTTTCGCACACTCTTTATGAATTGGACAAAAACTTCCACATTCCACCTAATTTTTAAATGAGATTTTTTCCGTTGAAAGAGAATTTGAAGACATCCAATTGGTAGAAATTTCACCACTTTTGGACTTCAAATAAGAGAGTTATGGAAGGTTTAATTTTGCGTGACGTTTCACACACTCCTTATAAAATGGTCCAAACCTCCCTCGTCCTATCGAATTTTTAAATGAGATTTTTTTCGTTGAAAGATAATTTGAAGACCTCTAATTGGTAGAAATTTCACCAGTTTTCGACAAAAAATGAGAGACTTATGGTGGTTTTAATTTGGGTAACGTTTCGCACACTCTTTACAAAACGGACTACAACTCTCTCACCCCAACGAATTTTGAAACGAGATTTCTTTCACCTGAAGGAGAATTCGAAGACCACCAATTGGTAGAAATTTCACCACTTTTGGACCTAAAATGAGAGGGTTAATGGAATTTTTTAATATTGGGTGACGTTTCGCACACTCTTTATAAAATGGACCAAAACTCACTCATCCCACTGAATTTTTAAATGAGATTTTTCTCGGTAAAAGATAATTTGAAGACCTCCTATTGGTAGAAATTTCACCACTTTTGGAGCTAAAATGAGAGAGCTATGGAGGTTTTAATTTTGGGTGACGTTTCGCACTCTTTATAAAATGGACCAAAATGCTCTCACCCCCGCTAATCTTAAATGAGATTTTTTCCATTGAAAGAGAATTTGAAGACCTCCAATTGGTAGAAATTTCACCACTTTTGCACTTAAAATGAGAGAGTTATGGAGGTTTTAATTTTGGATGACGTTTAACACACTCTTTATAAACCGGACTACAACTCTCTCACCCCAATGAATTTTGGAATGAGATTTCTATCCCCTGAAATGGTATCTTAGGACCTTCGATTGGTAGAAATTTCACCACTTTTGGACTTAAAATGCGAGAGTTATGTAGATTTTAATTGTGGGAGAAGTTTCACACACTCTTTATAAAAGGGATAAAAACTCCCTCATCCCACCTAATTTTTAAATAAGATTTTTTCCTTTGAAAGAGAATTTGAAGACATCCAATTGGTAGAAATTTCACCACTTTTGGACTTCAAATGAGAGAGTTACAGAAGTTTTAATTTTGGGTGACGTTTTCCACACTCATTTTAAAGTGGTCCAAAACTCTCTCGTCCTACCGAATTTTAAAATGAGATTTTTTTCGTTGAAAGAAAATTTGAAGACCTCCGATTCGTAGAAATTTCACCAGTTTTGGAGTTAAAATGAGAGACTTATGGTGTTTTATGTTTGGTTGACGTTTCACACATTCTTTACAAAACGGACTACAACTCTCTCACCCCAACAAATTTTGAAACGAGATTTCTTTCCCCTGAAAGAGAATTCGAAGACCTCCGATTGGTAGATATTTCACCACTTTTGGACCTAAAATGAGAGAGTTATGGAGGTTTTAATTTTGGGTGACGTTTCGCACACTCTTTATAAATTGGACGAAAACTCCCTCATTCCACCTAATTTTTAAATGAGATTTTTTCCGATGAAAGAGAATTTGAAGACATCCAATTGGTAGAAATTTCACCACTTTTGGACCTAAAATGAGAGAGTTATGGAGGTTTTAATTTTGGGTGACGTTTCGCACACTCTTTATGAATTGGACAAAAACTTCCACATTCCACCTAATTTTTAAATGAGATTTTTTCCGTTGAAAGAGAATTTGAAGACATCCAATTGGTAGAAATTTCACCACTTTTGGACTTCAAATAAGAGAGTTATGGAAGGTTTAATTTTGCGTGACGTTTCACACACTCCTTATAAAATGGTCCAAACCTCCCTCGTCCTATCGAATTTTTAAATGAGATTTTTTTCGTTGAAAGATAATTTGAAGACCTCTAATTGGTAGAAATTTCACCAGTTTTCGACTAAAAATGAGAGACTTATGGTGGTTTTAATTTGGGTAACGTTTCGCACACTCTTTACAAAACGGACTACAACTCTCTCACCCCAACGAATTTTGAAACGAGATTTCTTTCACCTGAAAGAGAATTCGAAGACCACCGATTGGTAGAAATTTCACCACTTTTGGACCTAAAATGAGAGGGTTAATGGAATTTTTTAATATTGGGTGACGTTTCGCACACTCTTTATAAAATGGACCAAAACTCACTCATCCCACTGAATTTTTAAATGAGATTTTTCTCGGTAAAAGATAATTTGAAGACCTCCTATTGGTAGAAATTTCACCACTTTTGGAGCTAAAATGAGAGAGCTATGGAGGTTTTAATTTTGGGTGACGTTTCGCACTCTTTATAAAATGGACCAAAATGCAACCCCCGCTAATCTTAAATGAGATTTTTTCCATTGAAAGAGAATTTGAAGACCTCCAATTGGTAGAAATTTCACCACTTTTGCACTTAAAATGAGAGAGTTATGGAGGTTTTAATTTTGGATGACGTTTAACACACTCTTTATAACCCGGACTACAACTCTCTCACCCCAATGAATTTTGGAATAAGATTTCTATCCCCTGAAATGGTATCTTAGGACCTTCGATTGGTAGAAATTTCACCACTTTTGGACTGAAAATGCGCGAGTTATGTAGATTTTAATTGTGGGAGAAGTTTCACACACTCTTTATAAAAGGGATAAAAACTCCCTCATCCCACCTAATTTTTAAATAAGATTTTTTCCTTTAAAAGAGAATTTGAAAACATCCAATTGGTAGAAATTTCACCACTTTTGGACTTCAAATGAGAGAGTTACAGAAGTTTTAATTTTGGGTGACGTTTTCCACACTCATTTTAAAGTGGTCCAAAACTCTCTCGTCCTTCCGAATTTTAAAATGAGATTTTTTTCGTTGAAAGAAAATTTGAAGACCTCTGATTCGTAGAAATTTCACCAGTGTTGGAGTTAAAATGAGAGACTTATGGTGTTTTAAGTTTGGGTGACGTTTCACACATTCTTTACAAAACGGACTACAACTCTCTCACCCCAACAAATTTTGAAACGAGATTTCTTTCCCCTGAAAGAGAATTCGATGACCTCCGATTGGTAGAAATTTCACCACTTTTGGACCTAAAATGAGAGGGTTAATGGAATTTTTTAATATTGGGTGACGTTTCGCACACTCTTTATAAAATGGACCAAAACTCACTCATCCCACTGAATTTTTAAATGAGATTTTTCTCGGTAAAAGATAATTTGAAGACCTCCTATTGGTAGAAATTTCACCACTTTTGGAGCTAAAATGAGAGAGCTATGGAGGTTTTAATTTTGGGTGACGTTTCGGACTCTTTATAAAATGGACCAAAATGCTCTCACCCCCGCTAATCTTAAATGAGATTTTTTCCATTGAAAGAGAATTTGAAGACCTCCAATTGGTAGAAATTTCACCACTTTTGCACTTAAAATGAGAGAGTTATGGAGGTTTTAATTTTGGATGACGTTTAACACACTCTTTATAAACCGGACTACACCTCTCTCACCCCAATGAATTTTGGAATGAGATTTCTATCCCCTGAAATGGTATCTTAGGCCTTCGATTGGTAGAAATTTCACCACTTTTGGACTTAAAATGCGAGAGTTGTGGAGATTTTAATTGTGGGAGAAGTTTCACACACTCTTTATAAAAGGGATAAAAACTCCCTCATCCCACCTAATTTTTAAATAAGATTTTTTCCTTTGAAAGAGAATTTGAAGACATCCAATTGGTAGAAATTTCACTACTTTTGGACTTCAAATGAGAGAGTTACAGAAGTTTTAATTTTGGGTGACGTTTTCCACACTCATTTTAAAGTGGTCCAAAACTCTCTCGTCCTACCGAATTTTAAAATGAGATTTTTTTCATTGAAAGAAAATTTGAAGACCTCCGATTCGTAGAAATTTCACCAGTTTTGGAGTTAAAATGAGAGACTTATTGTGTTTTATGTTTGGGTGACGTTTCACACATTCTTTACAAAACGGACTACAACTCTCTCACCCCAACAAATTTTGAAACGAGATTTCTTTCCCCTGAAAGAGAATTCGAAGACCTCCGATTGGTAGATATTTCACCACTTTTGGACCTAAAATGAGAGAGTTATGGAGGTTTTAGTTTTGGGTGACGTTTCGCACACTCTTTATAAATTGGACGAAAACTCCCTCATTCCACCTAATTTTTAAATGAGATTTTTTCCGATGAAAGAGAATTTGAAGACATCCAATTGGTAGAAATTTCACCACTTTTGGACCTAAAATGAGAGAGTTATGGAGGTTTTAATTTTGGGTGACGTTTCGCACACTCTTTATGAATTGGACAAAAACTTCCACATTCCACCTAATTTTTAAATGAGATTTTTTCCGTTGAAAGAGAATTTGAAGACATCCAATTGGTAGAAATTTCACCACTTTTGGACTTCAAATAAGAGAGTTATGGAAGGTTTAATTTTGCGTGACGTTTCACACACTCCTTATAAAATGGTCCAAACCTCCCTCGTCCTATCGAATTTTTAAATGAGATTTTTTTCGTTGAAAGATAATTTGAAGACCTCTAATTGGTAGAAATTTCACCAGTTTTCGACAAAAAATGAGAGACTTATGGTGGTTTTAATTTGGGTAACGTTTCGCACACTCTTTACAAAACGGACTACAACTCTCTCACCCCAACGAATTTTGAAACGAGATTTCTTTCACCTGAAGGAGAATTCGAAGACCACCAATTGGTAGAAATTTCACCACTTTTGGACCTAAAATGAGAGGGTTAATGGAATTTTTTAATATTGGGTGACGTTTCGCACACTCTTTATAAAATGGACCAAAACTCACTCATCCCACTGAATTTTTAAATGAGATTTTTCTCGGTAAAAGATAATTTGAAGACCTCCTATTGGTAGAAATTTCACCACTTTTGGAGCTAAAATGAGAGAGCTATGGAGGTTTTAATTTTGGGTGACGTTTCGCACTCTTTATAAAATGGACCAAAATGCTCTCACCCCCGCTAATCTTAAATGAGATTTTTTCCATTGAAAGAGAATTTGAAGACCTCCAATTGGTAGAAATTTCACCACTTTTGCACTTAAAATGAGAGAGTTATGGAGGTTTTAATTTTGGATGACGTTTAACACACTCTTTATAAACCGGACTACAACTCTCTCACCCCAATGAATTTTGGAATGAGATTTCTATCCCCTGAAATGGTATCTTAGGACCTTCGATTGGTAGAAATTTCACCACTTTTGGACTTAAAATGCGAGAGTTATGTAGATTTTAATTGTGGGAGAAGTTTCACACACTCTTTATAAAAGGGATAAAAACTCCCTCATCCCACCTAATTTTTAAATAAGATTTTTTCCTTTGAAAGAGAATTTGAAGACATCCAATTGGTAGAAATTTCACCACTTTTGGACTTCAAATGAGAGAGTTACAGAAGTTTTAATTTTGGGTGACGTTTTCCACACTCATTTTAAAGTGGTCCAAAACTCTCTCGTCCTACCGAATTTTAAAATGAGATTTTTTTCGTTGAAAGAAAATTTGAAGACCTCCGATTCGTAGAAATTTCACCAGTTTTGGAGTTAAAATGAGAGACTTATGGTGTTTTATGTTTGGTTGACGTTTCACACATTCTTTACAAAACGGACTACAACTCTCTCACCCCAACAAATTTTGAAACGAGATTTCTTTCCCCTGAAAGAGAATTCGAAGACCTCCGATTGGTAGATATTTCACCACTTTTGGACCTAAAATGAGAGAGTTATGGAGGTTTTAATTTTGGGTGACGTTTCGCACACTCTTTATAAATTGGACGAAAACTCCCTCATTCCACCTAATTTTTAAATGAGATTTTTTCCGATGAAAGAGAATTTGAAGACATCCAATTGGTAGAAATTTCACCACTTTTGGACCTAAAATGAGAGAGTTATGGAGGTTTTAATTTTGGGTGACGTTTCGCACACTCTTTATGAATTGGACAAAAACTTCCACATTCCACCTAATTTTTAAATGAGATTTTTTCCGTTGAAAGAGAATTTGAAGACATCCAATTGGTAGAAATTTCACCACTTTTGGACTTCAAATAAGAGAGTTATGGAAGGTTTAATTTTGCGTGACGTTTCACACACTCCTTATAAAATGGTCCAAACCTCCCTCGTCCTATCGAATTTTTAAATGAGATTTTTTTCGTTGAAAGATAATTTGAAGACCTCTAATTGGTAGAAATTTCACCAGTTTTCGACTAAAAATGAGAGACTTATGGTGGTTTTAATTTGGGTAACGTTTCGCACACTCTTTACAAAACGGACTACAACTCTCTCACCCCAACGAATTTTGAAACGAGATTTCTTTCACCTGAAAGAGAATTCGAAGACCACCGATTGGTAGAAATTTCACCACTTTTGGACCTAAAATGAGAGGGTTAATGGAATTTTTTAATATTGGGTGACGTTTCGCACACTCTTTATAAAATGGACCAAAACTCACTCATCCCACTGAATTTTTAAATGAGATTTTTCTCGGTAAAAGATAATTTGAAGACCTCCTATTGGTAGAAATTTCACCACTTTTGGAGCTAAAATGAGAGAGCTATGGAGGTTTTAATTTTGGGTGACGTTTCGCACTCTTTATAAAATGGACCAAAATGCAACCCCCGCTAATCTTAAATGAGATTTTTTCCATTGAAAGAGAATTTGAAGACCTCCAATTGGTAGAAATTTCACCACTTTTGCACTTAAAATGAGAGAGTTATGGAGGTTTTAATTTTGGATGACGTTTAACACACTCTTTATAACCCGGACTACAACTCTCTCACCCCAATGAATTTTGGAATAAGATTTCTATCCCCTGAAATGGTATCTTAGGACCTTCGATTGGTAGAAATTTCACCACTTTTGGACTGAAAATGCGCGAGTTATGTAGATTTTAATTGTGGGAGAAGTTTCACACACTCTTTATAAAAGGGATAAAAACTCCCTCATCCCACCTAATTTTTAAATATGATTTTTTCCTTTAAAAGAGAATTTGAAAACATCCAATTGGTAGAAATTTCACCACTTTTGGACTTCAAATGAGAGAGTTACAGAAGTTTTAATTTTGGGTGACGTTTTCCACACTCATTTTAAAGTGGTCCAAAACTCTCTCGTCCTTCCGAATTTTAAAATGAGATTTTTTTCGTTGAAAGAAAATTTGAAGACCTCTGATTCGTAGAAATTTCACCAGTGTTGGAGTTAAAATGAGAGACTTATGGTGTTTTAAGTTTGGGTGACGTTTCACACATTCTTTACAAAACGGACTACAACTCTCTCACCCCAACAAATTTTGAAACGAGATTTCTTTCCCCTGAAAGAGAATTCGATGACCTCCGATTGGTAGAAATTTCACCACTTTTGGACCTAAAATGAGAGGGTTAATGGAATTTTTTAATATTGGGTGACGTTTCGCACACTCTTTATAAAATGGACCAAAACTCACTCATCCCACTGAATTTTTAAATGAGATTTTTCTCGGTAAAAGATAATTTGAAGACCTCCTATTGGTAGAAATTTCACCACTTTTGGAGCTAAAATGAGAGAGCTATGGAGGTTTTAATTTTGGGTGACGTTTCGGACTCTTTATAAAATGGACCAAAATGCTCTCACCCCCGCTAATCTTAAATGAGATTTTTTCCATTGAAAGAGAATTTGAAGACCTCCAATTGGTAGAAATTTCACCACTTTTGCACTTAAAATGAGAGAGTTATGGAGGTTTTAATTTTGGATGACGTTTAACACACTCTTTATAAACCGGACTACACCTCTCTCACCCCAATGAATTTTGGAATGAGATTTCTATCCCCTGAAATGGTATCTTAGGCCTTCGATTGGTAGAAATTTCACCACTTTTGGACTTAAAATGCGAGAGTTGTGGAGATTTTAATTGTGGGAGAAGTTTCACACACTCTTTATAAAAGGGATAAAAACTCCCTCATCCCACCTAATTTTTAAATAAGATTTTTTCCTTTGAAAGAGAATTTGAAGACATCCAATTGGTAGAAATTTCACTACTTTTGGACTTCAAATGAGAGAGTTACAGAAGTTTTAATTTTGGGTGACGTTTTCCACACTCATTTTAAAGTGGTCCAAAACTCTCTCGTCCTACCGAATTTTAAAATGAGATTTTTTTCATTGAAAGAAAATTTGAAGACCTCCGATTCGTAGAAATTTCACCAGTTTTGGAGTTAAAATGAGAGACTTATTGTGTTTTATGTTTGGGTGACGTTTCACACATTCTTTACAAAACGGACTACAACTCTCTCACCCCAACAAATTTTGAAACGAGATTTCTTTCCCCTGAAAGAGAATTCGAAGACCTCCGATTGGTAGATATTTCACCACTTTTGGACCTAAAATGAGAGAGTTATGGAGGTTTTAGTTTTGGGTGACGTTTCGCACACTCTTTATAAATTGGACGAAAACTCCCTCATTCCACCTAATTTTTAAATGAGATTTTTTCCGATGAAAGAGAATTTGAAGACATCCAATTGGTAGAAATTTCACCACTTTTGGACCTAAAATGAGAGAGTTATGGAGGTTTTAATTTTGGGTGACGTTTCGCACACTCTTTATGAATTGGACAAAAACTTCCACATTCCACCTAATTTTTAAATGAGATTTTTTCCGTTGAAAGAGAATTTGAAGACATCCAATTGGTAGAAATTTCACCACTTTTGGACTTCAAATAAGAGAGTTATGGAAGGTTTAATTTTGCGTGACGTTTCACACACTCCTTATAAAATGGTCCAAACCTCCCTCGTCCTATCGAATTTTTAAATGAGATTTTTTTCGTTGAAAGATAATTTGAAGACCTCTAATTGGTAGAAATTTCACCAGTTTTCGACAAAAAATGAGAGACTTATGGTGGTTTTAATTTGGGTAACGTTTCGCACACTCTTTACAAAACGGACTACAACTCTCTCACCCCAACGAATTTTGAAACGAGATTTCTTTCACCTGAAGGAGAATTCGAAGACCACCAATTGGTAGAAATTTCACCACTTTTGGACCTAAAATGAGAGGGTTAATGGAATTTTTTAATATTGGGTGACGTTTCGCACACTCTTTATAAAATGGACCAAAACTCACTCATCCCACTGAATTTTTAAATGAGATTTTTCTCGGTAAAAGATAATTTGAAGACCTCCTATTGGTAGAAATTTCACCACTTTTGGAGCTAAAATGAGAGAGCTATGGAGGTTTTAATTTTGGGTGACGTTTCGCACTCTTTATAAAATGGACCAAAATGCTCTCACCCCCGCTAATCTTAAATGAGATTTTTTCCATTGAAAGAGAATTTGAAGACCTCCAATTGGTAGAAATTTCACCACTTTTGCACTTAAAATGAGAGAGTTATGGAGGTTTTAATTTTGGATGACGTTTAACACACTCTTTATAAACCGGACTACAACTCTCTCACCCCAATGAATTTTGGAATGAGATTTCTATCCCCTGAAATGGTATCTTAGGACCTTCGATTGGTAGAAATTTCACCACTTTTGGACTTAAAATGCGAGAGTTATGTAGATTTTAATTGTGGGAGAAGTTTCACACACTCTTTATAAAAGGGATAAAAACTCCCTCATCCCACCTAATTTTTAAATAAGATTTTTTCCTTTGAAAGAGAATTTGAAGACATCCAATTGGTAGAAATTTCACCACTTTTGGACTTCAAATGAGAGAGTTACAGAAGTTTTAATTTTGGGTGACGTTTTCCACACTCATTTTAAAGTGGTCCAAAACTCTCTCGTCCTACCGAATTTTAAAATGAGATTTTTTTCGTTGAAAGAAAATTTGAAGACCTCCGATTCGTAGAAATTTCACCAGTTTTGGAGTTAAAATGAGAGACTTATGGTGTTTTATGTTTGGTTGACGTTTCACACATTCTTTACAAAACGGACTACAACTCTCTCACCCCAACAAATTTTGAAACGAGATTTCTTTCCCCTGAAAGAGAATTCGAAGACCTCCGATTGGTAGATATTTCACCACTTTTGGACCTAAAATGAGAGAGTTATGGAGGTTTTAATTTTGGGTGACGTTTCGCACACTCTTTATAAATTGGACGAAAACTCCCTCATTCCACCTAATTTTTAAATGAGATTTTTTCCGATGAAAGAGAATTTGAAGACATCCAATTGGTAGAAATTTCACCACTTTTGGACCTAAAATGAGAGAGTTATGGAGGTTTTAATTTTGGGTGACGTTTCGCACACTCTTTATGAATTGGACAAAAACTTCCACATTCCACCTAATTTTTAAATGAGATTTTTTCCGTTGAAAGAGAATTTGAAGACATCCAATTGGTAGAAATTTCACCACTTTTGGACTTCAAATAAGAGAGTTATGGAAGGTTTAATTTTGCGTGACGTTTCACACACTCCTTATAAAATGGTCCAAACCTCCCTCGTCCTATCGAATTTTTAAATGAGATTTTTTTCGTTGAAAGATAATTTGAAGACCTCTAATTGGTAGAAATTTCACCAGTTTTCGACTAAAAATGAGAGACTTATGGTGGTTTTAATTTGGGTAACGTTTCGCACACTCTTTACAAAACGGACTACAACTCTCTCACCCCAACGAATTTTGAAACGAGATTTCTTTCACCTGAAAGAGAATTCGAAGACCACCGATTGGTAGAAATTTCACCACTTTTGGACCTAAAATGAGAGGGTTAATGGAATTTTTTAATATTGGGTGACGTTTCGCACACTCTTTATAAAATGGACCAAAACTCACTCATCCCACTGAATTTTTAAATGAGATTTTTCTCGGTAAAAGATAATTTGAAGACCTCCTATTGGTAGAAATTTCACCACTTTTGGAGCTAAAATGAGAGAGCTATGGAGGTTTTAATTTTGGGTGACGTTTCGCACTCTTTATAAAATGGACCAAAATGCAACCCCCGCTAATCTTAAATGAGATTTTTTCCATTGAAAGAGAATTTGAAGACCTCCAATTGGTAGAAATTTCACCACTTTTGCACTTAAAATGAGAGAGTTATGGAGGTTTTAATTTTGGATGACGTTTAACACACTCTTTATAACCCGGACTACAACTCTCTCACCCCAATGAATTTTGGAATAAGATTTCTATCCCCTGAAATGGTATCTTAGGACCTTCGATTGGTAGAAATTTCACCACTTTTGGACTGAAAATGCGCGAGTTATGTAGATTTTAATTGTGGGAGAAGTTTCACACACTCTTTATAAAAGGGATAAAAACTCCCTCATCCCACCTAATTTTTAAATAAGATTTTTTCCTTTAAAAGAGAATTTGAAAACATCCAATTGGTAGAAATTTCACCACTTTTGGACTTCAAATGAGAGAGTTACAGAAGTTTTAATTTTGGGTGACGTTTTCCACACTCATTTTAAAGTGGTCCAAAACTCTCTCGTCCTTCCGAATTTTAAAATGAGATTTTTTTCGTTGAAAGAAAATTTGAAGACCTCTGATTCGTAGAAATTTCACCAGTGTTGGAGTTAAAATGAGAGACTTATGGTGTTTTAAGTTTGGGTGACGTTTCACACATTCTTTACAAAACGGACTACAACTCTCTCACCCCAACAAATTTTGAAACGAGATTTCTTTCCCCTGAAAGAGAATTCGATGACCTCCGATTGGTAGAAATTTCACCACTTTTGGACCTAAAATGAGAGGGTTAATGGAATTTTTTAATATTGGGTGACGTTTCGCACACTCTTTATAAAATGGACCAAAACTCACTCATCCCACTGAATTTTTAAATGAGATTTTTCTCGGTAAAAGATAATTTGAAGACCTCCTATTGGTAGAAATTTCACCACTTTTGGAGCTAAAATGAGAGAGCTATGGAGGTTTTAATTTTGGGTGACGTTTCGGACTCTTTATAAAATGGACCAAAATGCTCTCACCCCCGCTAATCTTAAATGAGATTTTTTCCATTGAAAGAGAATTTGAAGACCTCCAATTGGTAGAAATTTCACCACTTTTGCACTTAAAATGAG